>NC_073746.1:157010856-157380856 GCF_029784135.1 Toxorhynchites rutilus septentrionalis | reverse complement strand
TAGACTAATACACGAAAAAAAGTCCAAAGTCGTTATATGTAATCTCTCCCTCGTATAATTAATATGGGAGCTAAAAATTAAACTCATTTCAAATTATGTAAACAAACGCTCCCTCGTCCCCAATCATCACATCCCCTAGCAGACCAATTTTCGTGAGCCTCGAGAAGTGTCATTTTCTTCCTGATATAATTTTCGACAACGATTATCGTCATCACCTTTCAGTGCCGCACCATACCCAGGCGGAGGAGGGATTTTCTTCGGGATTAGGAACCAAGCAACTGGCAGCAGACTGTGAAACAATATGCTATCCCAATGACTAAAGGGGGAGGGGGGAGGCCCGGAGAGCTAGGGGTGGTAATTTCGATGAAACCATGCCATTCACACCGCCTACGGCTGGGAGAGAGGATACACCACTATGTGGGTGAACTGTCCCTGCCCAAACGTGCAACGAGAAACATGCTTTATCAGCGTAAAAGTCAGCTGCAATCTCGGGTTTAAAAATAATAATATTCCGACGATGGTTAACTGCTCTCGGTGGCATCCCGCGGCAGAGCTTTTCCTTGCGCCTTTTCACACACAGTGGATGATCGGTTTTTGGTGGTTGGCGCAAAACATTGTTGTGATATTTGGAGCCAGGTTTCATCGGTAGGGATATACTTGGAAAGACTCAATGTTACGCGAACTTCTAGCTGGGCATGATTTTTTGTACTCAACGCTGTGCAGGTTGTAATAACCGGCGGATCAAACGTAATAAACTCGCGGCGTACTTCTGTTGTGATTACGCTTTGTCATCTATCAAAATTGATAAAATATGCTAGGAATTCTTCTTTCAATAACTACTTTAAGGTTATTAACGGGTGTTCAATAAAAACTGAGAATGATTTCAATGCCTTTCTGTAAAAAAAAAGGAAAGAGCGTAAATTTTTTTTCTCACCGAGAGAATTGCTCTCTCGGCTCCCTAGAAACGGGTTGCTCTTTTCTTTTCGCTCGGGTGCTGTCAGTTCGATCAAAGATGGCGTCGAGACAAGCACTCAGCGTGTTGCACGGTTCTTCGAAACGAGTGAAAGGCTAGGGAAAAAGTTTACAGTAGATCACTTTCGGGACGAAAATGTGCCTGTGAGCACAGTTTACCAGATCCTGGCACTCTGGAACGTCGAGCGGAAGGTCGGTAGTGGCCGTCCGGCGAAGATCATGACGAAAAAGAAGAAGGAATCTCTGAAGAAGCTATTCAACATCAAGGACGGTACGGGTTTGCGTGACGCCGACCAAAAATCTCGCTGCTCCTATTCCTGCATTCACAGAA
This sequence comes from Toxorhynchites rutilus septentrionalis, assembly GCF_029784135.1. Lineage (NCBI taxonomy): Eukaryota > Metazoa > Arthropoda > Insecta > Diptera > Culicidae > Toxorhynchites > Toxorhynchites rutilus. Next base: position 157,379,553 of record NC_073746.1, on the reverse strand, counting down.
CCCTCAAGTAGGAGGCCATCATCTGTCGGAAGAAGACTAGGTCCCCAGAGTACACGGACGAGCAGATAGCGACCGTGAAATCTCAGTGCCGGTGGATGACGAAGAATTATCGCGGGACATCGTTCGTGCTGGATGGCGAGAGTTATTGTCTGCTGTCAAATTTCCACATTCCCGGCAATGACCGATATTATACCAGCGACAAGGCGTCTAAGTTTGAGAAGAAAGTTATGCTGTATATTGCAATCTCCGACAAAGGGATTTCAAAGCCCTGGTTCAACAAGCCGAGCGGACTTGCCATCATCCAGAAGGTGTACCAGAAGCAGTGCCTGGTGAAGATTCTGGTTCCGTTCTTAGGGGAGCATCATTCTGATGAGGAGTAGGGGAAAAGGGGGGGAATTTGGACCACCTAAGCAAATCGCCTAATATTTCCAAACCAAAACGGTCTAAATAAAAAAATGTAACATTGTATACTGAGCTACACTTGTTTTCTCTCAATTAATAATGCTTAATCATTATATCATGCTTCAAATTACCAAATATATCGTAAAATTAAGGAGATGATTTTTGGACATTAAAATTTGATGCGGGGTGATTTGGACCGTCTGTGGGGTGATTCGGCCCAGTGTGTGTTTCATCGAAAAAAACATACTTATGTTTATGTAAAGTATTTTGGGATAATGTTACAATCAGTAACAGTGTTCTGGGGTCGATACCAGGTGTCTTGGCCAGATTCCAGACCAGAAAAATTGGATTGAAACCATCTCGAATTCTGCATGGATCTTTTCACTGTTTTTCGAGCATTTTCAAACACTTTCGATGCTTGGTCAAAAAAAAATCCGTTCTTGATGGCCTGCGTTGCTCTTTCATTCTCTCCATTCTTCCAACGTTGTCTGGCCATCCTTTTTTTGTAATTCAGCGGCATCTGGAATCGATTATACCGAAGAAATGCCTCAAACCTGTAGGACCAATTCACCCCACAGAAACGTGTCCGTGTCACCCCACACAACATGCAAAAATTAAAATGCAATTAATTCCATTTATTGTTATCAGACTTACAGTTTCGCTGCATCAAATTGTTCCTCTTCTGTAGACGAACAGAAATTTACTGTACAACACACGAAAAGTTTGCTTAATCAGCGGGAAAAACCTTAAAACCACGATCGGAAAACTCACAAAGTGCTTGTTGTGTTCATGCTAACGTTTCCTTTCACCTGTCGAATTTTACCAAAGTTTTTTTACGTTATGTACATACGGTTCGACAATAGGAGATGACATTATAAAAAATCCAAGTTGAGCCGTACTTTTTGAGATAAAGGGGTGGTCCAAATCACCCCGTATGTCCAACTCACCCCGTGTTACCCTACGTCTTCTGCGGACAAAGCATCTTTCCATTACCCCAAGAAGACGTTGGCGTACCTCGAGGAAAAACAGCTACCGTACCTACTCAAGGAACAGATGGGTAGCGTAATGTTCCATATTTGTTACAAAAATGTGATGCGCTGGGTGAGTTCAAGCGGTTCAAGCGGATTGATGTACCAAGAATCCAATGGTTCTCTGATTATTTTTTAAAATTAGAAAGCTCGTTAATCTCCTCAATTAGTTACTGGTCCCTTGCGTTCGTTACCTCGTTGCAGACATTCATTCATAAATTAATTAAATTCACTGCCCATATCTGAGTTCTTTTGTGTCCTTTGCCGTAGCGCGTTAGAAGTGAGACCTTGCATCTTCCATCAGGTCGTCTTTTAACGGAACGAACAAACTGCTCTTCACAGGGTGCTTCTTCGAGAGAAGAATGAATTGCTGTATCAAATTTAACAGTAGTTACAACATTACAGCGATACGAGGAGACATCAGACATCGATTACCATATCCATCCAAACAACGATTGGAAAAACTTCGGTAGTCCATCTTCTACCAGGTTTAAGGAACATGCAAAAAATGTTGGATACAAATGAAAAAGGAAACAACGTGTGTTTCAAGTTTAAAGGCTAATGGTAATTGATGATAAGATTTATGATAAGTTTATAAACAAAAATCGAAGAGGGTCGGCTCAAAATTTGCTGTTTTCTGGCTGATTTGGCGTGTAATTGCTGTATGAGCTATTTTCTTGAGGGAACTTTTTTGATGCGGTCCCTATCCACAGCATGTTTGTCTCGAATTCTATAGCGAAAACTATTATTTAGCGCTGCTCTTGAAATGTTGTAAAATATTTTGTGCGATTTTTTGTGGCACCTTTCCCTCGCACAAAAATATGCAATCATTTCATGCCAAACCGATATAGTGGTTCTCAGATTTTCGTGCAAAATGGTTGTTTTGTTCTTTATCGCAAAATATTTGACCCGTTTTTTTTTGCATTATGGGTGATCCGAAAAATATTTTTCTTACTTTTTTTTCAAAAAAGACTTTTTAAAAATTTATAACGTTTGAAATACTGGACCGATTTTGCGACAAATTTTGATTTATTTTTGTAACTATACATTGTAATTGTTTTTTGTTGTTTTCATTGCTCTGGACTAGAGAGTGCTGTTTTTTAAATATTTTTTCTTGAGCGCTGAGATTTTTTTCACATAACATATCCAAGGTGTTTTTGTTCATTCTTGAGTTATGATTTTTCAAAGTTAACATGTTTTCAGTGTTCGTTCACTATTCCTATGCGACTAGACCAGATCTATGTAAAAAATATCCAACAGACTAGCTCACTGGCAATTTAATATGTCGATCATCTGAATCGATCAAATAGTTCGAAAGTTATGAATGTTCAAAAAAAGTCATTTTTGGATAAAAGGGGAAAACATTATTTTTCGAACCATCGGTTGACTTTGAAAAATCCTAACTCAAAAATTAAAATAAAAGCCCTCTCTGATTTTTGGATACGTTGTGTAAAACAAACCTCAGCTTCAAGAAAAGATCTAAAATAATATAGCGCGTCTAGTCCAAAGCCATGAAAACAACAAGAAAAATACTATCTACAAAAACCAATTTTTTCAAAGATTTGCTCATTGCCTTTAATTTGGCATGTCGATCATCTAAATCGGTTTAGTAGTTCAAAAGTTATGGAATTTTAAAAAAAAATCATTTTTGTAAAAAAAAACCTGGAAAATTTTTATTTTTCGGACCACCTTAAAATGGAAATAGGCACTCAATTAAAAAAGCACGGGTCTAATATATTGCGATAATGAACAAAACTACAAATTTTCGCGAAAATCTGAGAACCGCTATATCGGTTTGGCATGGAATGGCTGTATGTTTACCTGTATAATTTTTCCATTGAGATGACCGCCATCAAAGTCATGGGACAATATCCCATTCAGGAGGTAGACTCAAGGTCGCACGAGGTTTCCGTGATCACAAAGATGAATGGAATTTCCATACGCAGTTACTACGCACCTCCCAGGCCTGTCATGTCAATGATCCATGTGTCCATGAATCAATGGATCAGTTCCACTAAATGCTGGATGGGGTCACATTGGTTGCGCGTTCGCGTAGTAGGCGATCGATCGTGAGTTCAAAACATGGGGTCCTCATTGACCATCTTTGTGTTGTTACATAATAACTACGTGCACGCAACAATCATCAGCGATGCAGATCGATCCACGGTCGAATGAAGATCGATTCATCCATACAACCAAAGTTGCCACACGTACAGATTTATCTGGAAAGGTACAGATTTGTCCGTAATTTTTGGTACAGATTCTGTACGGTACAGAATACAGATTTTCGTCAAAAAGTACAGATGGTACAGATTTTTTCCACGTGTGGAATTTCTTGCATTTTCACATTAAGGTACATGACGACTTTTACGCCGTAGTATCGCTTGGAGCGATTTTTTTAAAATTTCAATTCATGATAGTACGCAATCTAGATTCAAAAGAACTAGGTATAAGCGTTATAAAACACACGAAGGAGAGATTTTTAACCCCTCTGGTATAGATTAAAATGTGGCAACATTGCATACAACTGCTCTGCTTTGCAAGAACCAACGGGCTGCTGTTCTATTAATAGCACAACAATAATCATATCTACTGTCTCCGCTGTCAGCTGGTCTAACTGGATAATGGGAGAACAGAAATAATACGCTTACGCCTAAATGGCTACTGTGTAATGTACCATATGAAATGGTATAGAAGGAATACTCTTATGCCGAAAAATGGCAACTGTGTAATGTGCTATTTATAGATATGATAAACATGTGACATGTAAACGATTACAATTCAGATCTGTTACAGCTAATGAGCCTAAATAAACAAATGGGGTAAAAATAATGCTGGATGTCCTCACCGAGGAGATCGACGAAAACGAATACCAGTTGTTATGAGAGACGATTTCAATGCTTGGGATGTAGAAAAAATGGGGTAAAAAAAATGCTGGATGCCCTCACCGAGGAGTGTGAACATTTATTTATTTATTTAACTATTTATCAACAGGTAGACATTGAACCCTAATGATACTAACTACTTAACTAATTGTCTTAACCTAATAACGTTTGAGCTTGTCTAAGACGATTTTTTATTCTGTTCCTTGATATATGAAAATCGATGTTTTCAAAATGGCGATTGAATGTTCGAGCCATGCTAGCAACAGGTTCATGGTGAGAGTAATTAGTTCGTGCAGTTGGAAGGCGGAGAAATTCGTGGTTACGCAGATTTCTCCTTCTGACGTTGAAATTAATGCAACTTAACAATCCAGAATAGTCGATGTTGGCTTGGATGAGATCGTAAACGAAAACAACTCTAGTTGTGTTACGTCGTACGCATAACTGATCCAAACCCAGTAGCTTACAACGATCTTCATATCTTGGAAGGTTTTAAGGGTCATTCCAATGGAGACAACGCAGTGCATAACGGACAAATTTACGCTGCACTCTTTGTATGTTATTGTGGTAATATGGAGCCCAGACGACCGAAGCGTACTCCAAAATCGAGCGAACGAAAGAGCAGTATAAAACCTTAAGACATTGTATCTCCGTAAAGTGTTTAGTAGTGCGGAAAATGAATCCAAGAGCCTTGGAAGCCTTTGAGACTGCATATGCGATATGTTTGCTGAACGTTATCTTCGAATCTAAAATAATTCCCAGGTCTTTTATACATGTGACTCTGTTGAGTACCGATCCGAAAAGCTCATAATCGTACTGTATCGTTGTGTGTTTGCGAGAAAAAGAGATGACAGAGCATTTTGATGAATTCAGCGACATACAATTTGCTTCACACCAGCTGGCAAAGATTTCTAACTGTCGCTGTAGAAAAGTCGCATCATCACGGTTATTTACACGCACGAAGAGTTTGAAGTCATCAGCATATGAAAGCTTCATACATTTGAGAACAGAATTGACATTGTTCAAATATAGTACGAAAATCAATGGTCTTAGATGACTTTCTTGTGGAACGCCTGATGTTACGTCGAAAGGGGAGGATATGAAGTCACCTATTTTGACGCTCATTGTTCGACCAGTCAAATATGATTCCAACCAATGCAGTAGTGGTCTATTGAACCCGATCCGATGCAGCTTAGCAATTGTAATTTGGTGATTGATCTTGTCAAAAGCAGCTGAGAAGTCCGTGTATATAGCGTCGACTTGGGATCTGGATTCTAGCGTTTTTGAAATAAATGATGTATAAAGCAACAAATTCGTGGACGTGGAACGTTTAGGTACGAATCCATGTTGCTCCTCTGCTATGTAATTTTTACATGCATGGTGCATGAAATCGAGTAAAATTGCCTCAAACAGCTTGGACATAGTACATAAGCAAGCAATTCCACGATAATTTTTCACATTCCTCTTGCAGCCTTTTTTATATACAGGGAATACAAATGATTGTTTCCATGCTTTGAGAAAAATTCCGGATTGAATAGAGGTGTTGAATAAAGTTGATAATGGCAGAGAAAGACTAGCAGAGCAGCGTTTCAAGATTATGGATGGAATTCCATCAGGCCCACAGTTTGATGATGCTTTCAGTTTTGAGCAAACGTTGAGAACAGTCATTGCATCAATGATTGGATGAGGACCAATTTAAGGTAAAACTGGCGTGTTTTCAACTGCCCTTTGGATGAGAATGTCGCTGATTGAATTATCAACAAAAACACGGCTAAATTGCCGACGGAATAAATCACTAATGCTAGGAATCGTAAGGCTTCTTCCTGTTCATAAGTCATAACAGATGGCAACCCTGACTCGTTTCTCTGTAGATTTATGTGTTTCCAGAAGCATTTTGGATTAAGCTTCAGTTTACGTTGTACTCGACTTTGGTGTTCGCCGAAGAGCCTCTTATTCAAGATTATATAGTTTTTACTTGCGGTAACATAGCGAGATTTCCACAAATCATTGCGGTATCTCGAGAATCTTCTTAATACAGCTTTCTTAATAGTCTTCAGGCGTCGTAGGCTGGAATTGTACCATGGTGGGTGGACAGGAGCTTTCTTTCGTTTCTTCGGAACAAATTGGTCTATAGCATATAAAAGTACATGAGAAAGATTCGCAGCAGTTGCATCAACATCCTGTTGAATCAATAGTTCATCCCAGTTCAAAGCGTTGAGGAAATGGTTCATCGATGTGAAGTCGGCGTACTGATAACTATAATAAAATGATTCTGCAGTATTCGTGAAATTGGTTGTATTGGACTTGATGATCGACACGAGAAGTGGAGGATGATGCCGACACGTTTTTACAAGTGCGGCGGGAGCTCTAGCAACAATTATTTTGGATAACAATTCATTGCTTACGAAGCACAGATCAAGAAATCGGTTATTATCGTTGGAACTATCATTAATTTGACATAATCCTGCAGTAGAATACTCATCAAGCAATTTCGTAGCTGTCGCGCTAATTGTGGAACGAGATAAATCAGGAAATAAATCAGCTCGTGTTCCTTTAGACCATGCAATACCAGGCAGATTACAATCTCCAAGTATGATAATGTTATCAGTCAGTTTCATGCGGGATGTAATCCAGGTGAGTGAAGTCATATGACGGTTGATAACTTCATGATCGTTGATCAATTTCGGTGGGAAGTAAACGACACAGATGAAAGTAGTTTGATTTGCGGATGATACTTCGACCCATATCTGCTCTAAATTTGAATAATTTGGAGGTTGTAATTCACGAGATTTTAAATCCGAACGAATGGCAAGAAGCACACCACCACCTATGCGTTTGTTGCTATTCGTTAACGACCTGTCTCGTCGGTATACATCATAGGTCGGTCCAAAAATTTGCTGCGATATAGTGTTTTCGTTGAGCCAGGTTTCAGTGAAAGTATAAGCATCATAAGGTATATCTGAGCATGCAAGATGATACTCGATGATTCGTGTGTTCATCCCACCAACATTTTGGTAATACACTAGTAGTGGCTTATTTACACGAACGAGGTTCACACTCGTCTCGGCGGAGCTCTTTGATAGAGGCTGCTTATTTGTAACGACTCTTGTATGACAGGAGGTTGCATTTGAATTGGAGTGTTGTTCGGATATCTTGAGATTCTTTGGGTTGTTGTTGCAATTAGGGAGTGGTGAAGTTGCGGCGGGTTCGCACTGGTGGTCGATCTAAAAAAGGAGATATCGAAACACCGTTCGGCCAGAAGTTTTTTGAATTAACCGGGCCTTCCAATGACTCATGTACATTCAGTTTGAATGATACAAAAGATATTGGTCTATTATCCTGGTTCTGGCGCATTAATTTATGGCACTTGATGAGGGGGGAATCTCAATTGCATTTTCCAGAAATGTATCGTACGATGTTCTCGGATTCTTCGTTAGGAGATCGACGAAAACGAAGACCAGTTGTAATAAGAGACGATTTCAATGCTTGGGAAGTAGAGTGGGGAAGCAGATGCACCAAGGCAAGAGGAAACAAGAAACCAAAGATTTCACTTTGAAATACTCTCACGGAAAGTGTTTTCTGAGAGTAAAAGAAGATCCATTTTCATTTTATATTGTGGTGTAATATGCTCGTGCATTGAAATGACAGCACCAGTAATTGTGTGGATAGCGTGGTGGTGTTGAACAACCTTACAATCCAGCAGGCCTTGGTTCAATCCCTGCTCGGCATTGTTTAGGATATTTTTGGATACGATTCCATGCAGACATTCAGTCTGAGAGAACGAGAAGTCTGCTTCATACATACAACATTAAAATGAAGATTGACTATTGTGATCTGTTTATGTGTTTTTAGGGCCCAAGAATGTGACATGCCAATACGCTAAAGTTTCATTAGAAACCACCAGGGTTGTTTTGTGTACGTACAAAGCCAAAATATCATTGACTTAACAACAGACAACTTTTGTGCTCTTTGTTCTACTGGCAGTTTTCAAAATCAAGAATTTTCTTGAGAAATACTAAAGGTGCCGCCCCACGGACGCTCTTTCTAGTATTTAGTGAGCTATGTGATAGAAAACTAAGGTATAGCATCGTAGAAACACCAAAACTATGAGGTGATAGTTAATAGTTATGTTGCAAGTAATAGTTTTTAGCTATAACATAGAGAAAATAATTTTATCGTGTGTACACTCTAGTACTAGTTTTCATGTCATAGCTGCTAACTATCAACTATTCCGTCATGACGGAATAGTTCATAGTTTCTGACAGTTCAATATTTCGCGCTTTGGCTTTGTTTTTCTGACTACATATTATTAATTTTGCGCGTTTTTGTGATGGACCGGGAGCAGAAGTTCCGATTGATTAAATTGTGGGAGCAGCATCCCGTTCTTTGGGATCCTACAAACCCCGACCGTTTGCGGAAAAAAAAACCCGAGATGTTAGAAATAAAGCCCGAGATGTCATAGCTGCCGAGCTGGGGACTGACGAAGAGACGGTCAGAAAAACCATCAACGATTTAAAGGCGCAGTTTTCAGGTAAAATCATTATTAAAAAATATAAAATTGATTACTTTTTTAAATGTTCAATGACTTTAACTGATTTTAGGAGAGTGTACTAAAGGGCACAAAGGTGGGAAAAGCGGTTCTGGTGGCAGCGAGTTGTATATATTCAAATGGATATATTAGACTGTCAAAAAAGTCCTGCGGTATTTCCGCGAGGTGTCGTTGTAAGCGCGTAGTCCTAGTTGTAATCATTGTATCGAGTCATACTATAGCTTGTTGGAAAGGCGCTATAATATAGTCCTTGACAGTGTTTTGTTTGGTTAAGTCGTTCGTGAGTTATAGTGTCGCAAATATGGAGCAAAATAAAGAGAAAATCCAACATATTTTACAGTACTACTATGACAAAGGCAAAAATGCATCTCAAGTTGCCAATAAAATTTGTGCAGTTTATGGACCCGATACAGTTTCCATTTCCACCGCACAACGATGGTTTCAACGTTTTCGTTCTGGTGTAGAGGTCGTCGAAGATGCGCCACGCTCCGGAAGGCCTGTTGTCGAAAATTGCGACAAAATCGCTGAAATAGCCGAGAAAGACCGGCATAGTAGCAGCCGTAGCATTGGCCAAGAGCTGGGGATAAGTCATCAAACCGTTATTAACCATTTGAAGAAGCTTGGATTCACAAAGAAGCTCGATGTATGGGTGCCACACACGTTGACGCAAAAAACATCTTTGACCGTATCGACGCATGTGAATCGCTGCTGAATCGCAACAAAATCGACCCGTTTCTGAAGCGGATGGTGACTGGCGATGAAAAGTGGGTCACTTACGACAATGTGAAGCGCAAACGGTCGTGGTCGAAGCCCGCTGAAACGGCTCAGACGGTGGCCAAGCCCTCATTAACGGCCAGGAATAATCTATTATGAGCTGCTTCCCTATGGCCAAACGCTCAATTCGGACCTGTACTACCAACAACTGGACCGCTTGAAGATAGCACTCATGAAGAAGAGGCCATCTTTGATAAACAGAGGCCGCATTGTCTTCCATCAGGACAACGCCAGGCCACACACTTCTTTGGTGACGCGCCAGAAGCTCCGGGAGCTCGGATGGGAGGTTCTTTTGCATCCGCCGTATAGTCCGGACCTTGCACCAAGTGACTACCACCTGTTTTTGTCCATGGCGAACAAGCTAGGTAGTCAGAAGTTAGCCACAAAAGAGTCCTGTGAAAATTGGCTATCCGAGTTTTTTGCCAATAAGGAAGCGAGCTTCTATAACAGGGGTATTCTGAAGTTGGCATCTCGTTGGGAACAAGTCATCGAACAAAACGGCGCATATTTGACTTAAAACAGATGATTGTAACTAATTTTATGAACAAATGAAAATTCAAAAAAAATACCGCAGGACTTTTTTGACAGCCTAATATTATTCTGCATTACATTTCTCGTCCGAGGAAAATCGGGATCGGGAGAATTTGACTCACTGGTGAATAGGGTAGATAACTTTATTTCGAATTTAAACATAGAACGTGTTGAGAAATTTCGATTTTAATTAGGTAGCATATGACAACACCAAAAAGAAGATTTATTTTGTGCTCAATAGATATCCAATTGTGTGCTCAGTCTGTTGGAAAAATGAGTTATCAATCTGATTTTTTAAAATGTTAACTTGTTTATTTGTAGAGCATCAGTTCATCAATATGATGTCGTAGCAAGATTTTTTGCTCTCGTTTTTTATTTTTAAACCACTACTAGGACAGAATCGATAGCAACCTATATAATATCAAAAAAAAAATATTCAAATCGCCTTCCAGTTCTTCTTGGAATATCAGTTTCACAGTGATTAAATTTAAGTATTTTTATTTAAACTGTTTTAGTGCTGAAAGAGCAATCATTGATGTCCAATAGCACATTATTATTTATCGAGTCTTTTCAAAAGTCTTCAAAACTCCCCTGAATCAATGATCGTTCCAAATTAAAAAATAACCTAACAAGCTTGTTTCTGTTTCAGAATGATACACCCAAAAACAATGATTATCAGACGTGGAAGATTCGTCGGAATCAAAGGGGAATTCGCCTTCCACTTCAACTACAGGTGCAGAAGTTCAATCACCTATTCCGAGAGTCATCACACCACGTAGATCAAAACCAAATAAGAATCTGCGGGTTTTATGAGTTTGTTTTTTGAGAAGTATGTACGTCAGAACGGCCGCGATTTTTTTCTCCTTCTGTTTAAGATTTATGTCAATGTTTATGTTCTGATAAAAGTATTTCTGTGATGACACTCACAAAAATAGGTTGAATTATTTATGGCTGTCAACCAAACAATACAGAAAAACAAAAATTACTCGTGTGTACACCAAAAAACTATCATAGTACTAAACGAAAGTTTTCTACTACATAGTTTCTATTAACGGGTGTTAAATAAAAAAAGAGAATTTTTTCAATCACATATAAAATTTTTTTTTTAATTTTTTTTAATCGATTTCAGTATTTTTTATTAATAACATAATGTATTTTCTTCAAAAAAATGTCAGTGAATGTTTGAGTAAGGGCCGTGGTTTGCTGTTCGACGCAACTTTGTCGCGATGCTCTCACAAGAACGTTGTACGGCACTTACGTCCATTTTCCGGATACAATTCCGGATTCTTGTAGTCAGTTGCTTCGTGTCCTTGGCCCTCCAATTGTTTTTATACAATAGGGCACTGAGTGAGCCAAAGAAATCCTCTATTGGGCGGCACTGGGGCAAGTTTTTTTGGGTTACGATCTTTCGGCACGAACGGTATCTTTTTCTCCTCAAGATACGCCAGCGTCTTCTTGGCGTAATGGGAAGACGCCTTGTCCGGCTAGAAGACGTACTTCCCATCCGCGTGATGCTCGTTCAGGAACGGCAGCAGGATTTTATCGAGGCACTCTTCTCGATAGATTTGTTGGTTGATTGCCAGACCGCTCGGCTTAAACCAAGGCTTTGAAATGCCCCGGTCGGAAATGGCGATGTACAACATAACCTTTTTTTTCAAACTTGTGCTTGAACTTGTATTTCACTTCAGGCGGTGTGGATGACTTGTCGCTGGAGTAGTAATTATCATTTCCTGGAATATGCGTTTTGGACAGCGAAAAATTGCTTTCGTCGTCCAGAACGAAAGACGTCCCGCGGTATTTTTTGGTCATCCACCGACACTGTGATTTAACCGTCTCAATCAACTCCTCCGTGTACTCCGGAGACCTCGTCTTCTTCCTACAGACGATTCCTTCCATCTTGAGGGTCCGATGGATCAATACGTGGGAGCAGCCATATTTCCGACCGGCGTCACGCAGGCTGTTTGCGTCCTTGTTGTCAAACAGCTTCTTTAACGATGTCTTCCTCTGCTTCGTCATTATCGTCACCGGACGACCAATTCCGACCTTCCGCTCTACGTTCAGAGAACCCAGGATACGATATACCGTACTGACAGGTAATTTTTCTTCCTTAAAATGTGCCACCGTGAACTTTTTTCCTTGCTGGAAATGCGTTTCGTAGAACCGTACAATACGTTCGCGGAGCACGTGCTGTTTCGACGCCATCTTTGCTTTGACTAAATTCAAACTAGCAAAACCAAACACGCCTACTGTTTCTAGGGAGCCCGAAGAGCAATTTTCTTGGAGAAAGAAAATTTTACGCTCTTTATTTGAGTTACTGAAAGGTATTGAAAAAAATCTCATTTTTTATTTAACACCCGTTATTTCATAGCTCAATCTTTTCAAAAATTGTTTCCGAAATCTCATAGAACTATGACTATCACGTCCATGTTATAGAGAACTATATCATAAATTTCATATGTCGTGGGGCAGTATCTTAAGGGTGCTCATACGCTGTTCGACCGAAGCCAAATATTTGACTATTTTCTTTAGTTGTCGAAAATAGTCAAGTATTTGGCAACGTGCACTGATCAAGTATATTCGACACAAATCACTACAAGCAAATATGCAGTTATTGGACGCATAAAAGATTTTTTCGGTCTGTTCTTCGAACCTGTCGGTACACGGATAGGTTACCTTAAATATTTCAGTGATCATGAGTTTCTCGATGTTTGACATTGTTTGCCACTGTTGATAATTGAGGAGTGGCAAACTAAATAGTGTTTGTACAAATTTCGAACCAAACTTTATCTGTTAATGGGCCTGATTACACTTCACGGTGGAAACGAAATAAACGGCACGCCAATGAACTACGTTTTACGAGTTAGTGGAGTGTCGAAGATAATAATGAGTTTTCAGGCAGAATGAGCACATTTCAAATAAAAAAATCATTAATTAAAATTAACTTCTTCGTTTCAAACTGGTATTCAATGTGAGTGGAAAATTTTGTTTTCTTCATGTGATATAATAATCTCATACAAAAATTTCATCTGAAAATAATTTGATATTATAATGATAAGTTTTAGTGGGAAACTAATTTCGTATCCAGATGTCCACACCGTACCGTTGTCATCGCGAAAAATGCACACATTGATACCAATGAACTGTATACAGCTTACGATTCCGATCGTGCAAAGAATTCGAATATGCTGTGTTGCTGGGTTGGCTAAGCCTTCATACATTCGGGCCGCAACTATCAAAGACCAAATCTTCGGAGCTGTCCATGCGAGTATCTAATTTCCGCATTCACAATGTTCGGAATGATTTCATTTTTCTTTTCCATAACCACATGAATCCACCGAAATATGAGTCTGCAGCGGCTGCCGTTCCCTCCTGGCTTAATGCAGAAGGACCGTTATGAATTCTCAAACAGCCTATAAACATACGGGCCCGGGTCCAAAGCACAGACAGTGATTAAATGGCCGTTCTGCCGTTGTCCTTTCCCTGCAGTTATTGTTTTTTTGTGGTCTCCCGCACAAATCCCCCTTGCTCCATCAATTGGTGAGACAACGGAGGAGGCCCCCGATGGGGAAATTTATATGCGCTCACCGATTGTTTACGGCGACATGACGGTTTGCGGCATGCGATGGACGGGCGAGGGTCATGTTTACATTCGATTAGCATACTGCCGTTCCACTAAGCGACGATGTATGCCGGGGGGGGGGGGGGGGTCTTTTGATGGGAAGAGGGTACTTCGGGTGTCGGGACCAATTTTCTGAGCAAATATTAGCAAACCGGAAGCAGTATCGTAGTATCGATTGCGGGCAGAAGGCTTTAAACAGCGATGCGTCTTACAAATTTTGAGGAGTTGTGCGCGTGATTGTTTCTAGTATTGAATGTTGGCGCAATTCGAATGTTATCAGACAGTTCAATTAGAACTTTTCAGTGGAAAATAGAAAATGCTGGATCAAAGTTGTGTTAATTATTTTGAATAACGAAAACCAAAATCAAAATCAATTAATAAAACAGAACGACAACAGATGATAAATCTAATATTAATAGAATAAAAGTTGCTGAAGCTATAAAATACAGAATAATTACAAAGAAACAACATACAATTAAATTAAATATTTGAACAAAATAATTGGTGATCAAACAACTACTTTGTGCCCTCAACATCTGGGGTATTAGTGTCAATCATTTATGTCAACAGAAAAAAATCATTGCTAATTGTTTCGAATTGAAAAAATTACATTTAAAATGTTATATCGTGTGGTCCCTTTCAAGTTTATCCTTAAGTCAACTCAATGAATAATTTTCATACGAAGTATTTTAGATTACGCCTTTGTTTTCCAAGAAACCAAATTAAAAATTCGAGGGGTTGTATCCGAGATACGACTGCACGACCGGACGTAGGACTACGCCATCTTTTTTGACGTAGGACTACGTCTAACCGGAGGATATAGGGGGTGAAATGGAAATCTAGGCACTGAACAAGTAGGAAAAAATGCAAGATTTGGAACGCTTATAACTCGAGCATTTCTCAATAGATCGCAAAGGTTTTTTGCATCAATTGATAGGAAATATATCTACGCATCTATCATAACGAATAACATTTCATTTTTCTTGGGATAAATAATTGAATAATTGTGAAATATCAAGCATTGTCCAAATGCACTATTTGCCCATTTTTGATTGGTCCATTTTGTGCTCCTCAAATCGTACCGCCCAAAACGGGCAACCAGAGCAGCAACGAAATAGAATGAAGCACGATTGGAAAGGAAAAAGAAAAAAAAGAACGAAACATTGGTCGCAGTCTCACACATGCGTAATTCTCGAGCCAGCCAGTCAGCTTAAAAATCCCCGCTCCGCTGCCGTAACGATCATTCTCATTCAAACCGTACACCACATCGGTTCGCATCACAACACATCAACAAACCAACCCAAGCAGCCATGTCTGGACATGGCAAAGGAGGAAAAGTGAAGGAAAAGGCAAAATCCCGCTCGAACCGTGTTGGTCTGGAGTTCCCCGCAAGGGTAGCTAGGCTGAGCGCGTTAGTACCAGTGCACCAGTCCACCTAGCCGGCGTTATATAGTTTCGGCCGCCGAAGTGATCGAGTTAGCTGGCAAAGCTGCTCGCGACGATAAGAAAACCCGCATTCGGAACAGAACACATTCGGTTCGGTGGACATCAAGACAACAGGCAGTTTCAGCGAGTGGCGAGTGGCAAACGCAATCGCAAAACGGCAGCTGGTAGCAGAAGAAAAAAGTTTGTTCTTTATACAATCTGCTTTGGTGGCAATTCCAGAACAAGGCGGCATCGAGGGCGTTCGAAATGGTTTTTTTTCAAAACCACGTGTAGAAAGTTTTCTAAATTGGAACCATTCCATAAAACACGGCGCTTATCAGGGCCATTAAACCTTTCAAAAAAGAGTTTAGGAAATACAGTTCAATGCTTTCTAAAACAATATCCAAAATAATAATAAAACACAAATTGATTTTTTCATAATTTGTTTGCCAGGATATGATGAGTATGTGAATTTGACAGTTGTTCTGAGCTTATTGATTTTCACCAATTCTTAAATTGCTTCTAGATTGAAAGTACAGCAATATACACTTATCTCGACATTTAGCTAATTGGACGGACCTGTAATGCGACATATTTAGTTGGACATTTTTGTAAACATAGAGTTCGGGGTCCAAATTATGACCCCACATTGAAAGTCGACACTGTACCACTGTCATCGCAAATGTTCAATTAGCGAGTGGCAAACGCAATCGCTAAACAGAAAGGTTTAGCCGAACAAGATGGGGATATCGAGTGATAACAAAACAATAAACTCTTTAGATTGAAGATCATTTTGTGATCCTGAAAAGGACCCTTTTTAGCCTGCATGTAAATCCAACGAGCGAACAAATCGTAATGAATGTATTTTTTTGCTATCGCTGCCTTTTAACGCTCATTCGTTCGTCTCGTTGGACTTGCCCCTTTGACTGAGTCTGCCGATTTGTCTCTATCCTGTGAGCGTGTACCGCTAAAGTACAAAACGCGCGGATCCGCTGAAAAATATCTCATTCTCTTTCAAACCGTAAATCAGTGTGGTTGTATGGCATCGTTTCACATCACATCGCATCAACGGATTGGTGCCGGAGCACCAGTATACTTAATAGCGGTTATAGAATTTCGGCCGCCGGAATGCACGAGTTGGCTTGCAAAGCTGCTCACGACAATAAGAAAACCCGCCTACAGAACAGAGCATATTCGGTTCGGTGGCAACAACTAGTTTCAGCGAGTGGCAAACGCAATCGCAAAACGGCAGCAGGTAGAAGAAGGAAAAAGTTTGTTTATACATACTGATTTGGTGGCAAAACCAGCCACCGTAAAACACGGTGCTTTTCAGGGCCATTAAACCTTTCAAAGAAGAGTTATTCAAAGTTTTTCACAATACCAATGCATTCTAAAGTGACATAATATGACATATAATATAAACTGATTTATTTTGTTTATGCTTGTTCTTGAACTTATTGGTGGTTGGGGTCTTTTGAATTGATCATTCTGTTTTCACAAACCCAAGCATGGTTTCCGAATTAAAAGTGGCTTCAAATTACATCACATTGTATGCAAGATGGCATTAACGAATTTTCTCGGTAGCAAGAACTACTTTCTTTGGTTGATAACTGATGTTGAAAATTGACTGACGTTACATCTGCATTGTATAGAAAAATAACTAAAGAGCAACATGATGAGCTATGTATTTCCTGCTGCACTGTTCTTATTTTAAAGGACTTTAATACGAAGGTCATCCGTCCCTGTATTTACTGTTGGTTTTTCAGAACGCTTATAGCTCGTTTATTTCTCGACAGATCGAAGAGTTCGTCTCCAAAACCTCAGTTCTTTTTCATTTTTATTTACTTTGTTTTCGGAGACTACAAATCTTACAATTCATTCGTCTCCGAAACCACAGTTTAAGGTACGGTAATGTGTTCAATAGTGAAATATATTATAGTGAATGAGCTGATGATCACCTATGCATTCCCTATCACAGCCATCATTTTGATTGTGCGATATGTGCATACGCCGAAAGATGCCCGGCGTTGAACATTTAATAAGTACAAAGCCTTCAGAAAAAAATCAAGAATCAAGTTTGTAAAAAAACGCAAAAACATAACACCAAAGGTTCTTTTCAGAACCCCCAATATGTTCATAAAGAGTAAACAGTAAACTAATCCAATTTTCAGGTAGATAGGTAGGTATTCACGTAGGAGAAGAAAATAAAACAATATATTTAAAATATATATTTAGCAAAAGCTGTCCCCTTTGTATAGTCCTACGTCACTCCGGTTATGTCTCCGACATTACCCACCCGTCCTTTTTTTTTTTTGGAAATTCAACAAGGGTCAAAACCGTGTCTAACAGGTGCACACAGTTACAGCGATAAAAATTAACATTGCGAGAATGATCGTTCATGAAAAAATCGTTTCTCGACTCTCGGTCAAAACCGTCAACAAAGCTAGGAGCTTGTTGCATAAGAACAGAGCCGATGCACACGAGAGCAAATACGAATGGCAACTAAAAGTATCGAAGGTATGCTATTCACATGTACAGGAAATGAAAAAGTTCTAAGTTTCGCGCAACGAAAACAAGCAACATACACAATGCCAAACACTGATGGCTAGGAGCGACCTAGAATCGTTTGCAATCTTCCCTTTTTTTCGATGTACTTCTGGTAAAATATTCGTTAGCGTTCACAGCTCGATGGGAAACATAAAACACAAAACGAGCAGAATAAGCGACCTTTGTTGTTTCGGGCACAGACATTTTCTTTTCTGAGATTTTCTTCAGAGGAGATACAATACTTCTACGCTAGTGACAGCTTACTTACTATGCAAGGGTGGAGTTTACTTCGCAAATATTCTCTTTTCGCTATCCCCCTTCGTTGTTTCAATTCTAGCAGCTGAGTAAGTTGCCCATTATTAACAGCTCTGTTCTGGAAGGCACACAAATGGACAGAATAAATGTATGGGGAAATGCGAATGCCTCCAATTTTCATCAATTTAAACCATAAACAGACTATAGGATTGTAATATATAGCATATAAAACATATACAGCATATAAAACAAATCTTAGAAAATTTTCGATTCGATTGGTATGCAAATCGTTAAAATCCGTTCGCATCAAAAATAGTAATTAACGCTTACTTTATTTAATAAAATTTTAAACCGTAATCTGTTTTCTGATTTGGCATCCTTAATGTAAGACGTATTCCTACGTCAAAAAACATCTGATATCACATAAGAGTGTTGATGAATAACATACCATGTTTAGAAGTATTGTAATCACGGACATAAAATCTCTTATTAGTATGAAAATTGAAACGATTATTTTTTCACTGTTGGTCCGAATTCAATTAAAATAATTCTATTAATGTTAGTTGTTAATATTCGTACGCTCTTCTAATCGACAACTCTACCCTTCCAGGTCGCCTGGATGCACTTCGAGCAATCGGCCATACTGACGGTGCACAACCACGTCATTACGCGAAATCCGCGGATTAGTGTCACGCACGATAAACACGATAAGCACAAGACCTGGTTTCTGCACATTTCAAACGTCCAGGAGGAGGACAAGGGACGCTACATGTGTCAAATAAATACGGTGACGGCCAAAACGCAATTCGGTTATCTCCATGTGGTTGGTAAGTTGTTCATTTTGCACTGAACGTGGTTGGTACTTTTTACATGATAGCCATAGAAAAAAAAAGCTCGACGATGCTCGCAAGGGGGAAGGAGGGCATACAGCGAACAGAAGATGTAAAGCGAAACCATAAACCCGAAAAATTGGCACGCTGACTAATCTGCATATTCATACGATGCAAATTGACGAATCGATCATCTCCCAGCTTCCGGAGAATGGCGGCGGGAGATATCGAAGCAAACGGAAGGCATGTGAGTGACAACAACTGGGTTTGGTATGCAAATATGACTGGAACACATATTTACCCACTCCGACTGCTCGATAATTCACATTTTGTGGTTGATTTGGTGCGATGGCAATAACTTGTTGCGTTCCAGCCGTTGTGTCGAACTTTGTGGGTGGGTGTGTATGTGATCTCTGTGGCGGCACAAACCACAGAGCAGACGATATGGAGCCATGCAGGGTTTCGAGCAATGGATCCATATGATGGAAATTGTGAAGCTTTAATTGGCACCGGAAAATGGCACCATCATGGCACTTTTGACGATTGACTCATAAATGTTCCTCACGCCGACCGAACGAAATATCGCCTGCAGCCATTAGTCATTCGTCTGCGTCTGGCCTGCCTTTTTCCGGATGCTCTCGGCAACTTGTCGTCAGTTCCGGTGACTGAAAAGACTGATGTGAATTTAATAATCACGATGACAGAGTATACATACTGGAGAAGATAATTCATTCAGGAATTGTGGAATCGCAAAAATTGTATACATCATTCATTGGTAATAATCTGCTAATTGAATGAAGTTAGTTCGGCAGTTGATTGATTTTTATACAGTCAGTGTGAAAGTTTTTAATCGAATGACATTCACTTCTTACGCTCATATGCGGTTGAAATGTATGTCTCTTGATGGAAAAAATTAATTTAGATCTTATCATTGACAGCCAGAAGGTGTAACATCCAGGTAGAATGTAAAAAAATAGAAGCAACTGTTGCTCCTGCTGAAACATCTTGTTTAAACCCTATGGGAAATAAGGCCTAGACTACTTAATCTACATACCAAATGCATCACTTCTGGTATGTACACTGATTTGCAGTTGAAGGGAAGCCCGGGGAAGGTTAGTTTATATTTCAACTGTACGAAAGACATATCATTACAATTAATTATTTACAAAACCATCCGACCGACAAAATCCATTCAAAGCATATTCATGATTATTGAGCTCCTGTTAACTTAGAATAGAAAAAATGAAAAATGATGCCCATTCCTAGTTAGAATGGCTTAAAGTATTTTCAATGTACAGGTTCTCGTGCAGTAATCATCAATAAGTAAAAGGAATCTATATATATCTATATATATATATATATATATATATATATATATATATATATATATATATATATATATATATATATATATATATATATATATATATATATATATATATATATATAATGGATTTCTGTCTGTCTGTCTGTCTGATTCTTATGGACTCGGAAACTACTGAACCGATCAACATGAAAATTGGTATGCAGGGGTTTTTGGGGCCGGGGAAGGTTTTCGTGATAGTTTGAGACCCCTCCCACCTCTCTCAGGGGGGCTGCCATACAACTGAAACACAAATTTCTGCATTACTCGAGAATTTATCAAACAAATGAAACTAAATTAGGCATATGGAGGCTTTTGGGGGCAAGAAACATTTCTAAAGTGGTTCAACACTCTTCCTACCTTTCTGAGAGGGGGGGGGGCTGCCATAGAAATGAAACACAAATTTCTGCATAACTCGAGAAATAATCATGCAAATGGAACCAAATTAGGCATATGGAGGTTTTACGGTACAATAAATGTTTTTACGGTGGTCAGACACTCCACCCTCCTCTCTAAGGGGGAGCTGCCATACAAATAAAACACAAATTTCTGCATAACTCGAGAACTAATCAAGCAAATGGAACCAAATTAGGCAAATGCAGGTTTTAGAGTGCAATAAATGTTTCTATGGTGGTCATACTTCTTCCTTCTCTCTTAAGGGGGGCTGCCAAACGAAACACAAATTTCTGCATTACTCTAGAATTGATAAGGCAAACGAAACCAAATTTGGCATGTGGAGGTTTTAGGGTGCAATACACGATTCTATGGTGGTTAAATACACCTCATCCCTCTCTATGGGAGAGGAGGGGTATGTCTTCATTCTATCATATTTTCTGTATCAAACATTTATTCCATGTAACGAAGAAACATGTTATTTGCAAGTGGTTGAAAAATCTTGAATGAGAATTGTGTCTGAAAATAATCTGATATTATAATGATGAGTTTTGGTGGAAGTACCAGGAATTTTATAGTAAAAGGTAAATTCAACGGGGTCGATTAGAAGATCAATCAATGAACAGTTCTGCGATTGGACTCATGAACTTGCGCTTAGTAAGAAAACGTGAATGTTTGAAGGTATTGATAACAAAAAACAAATTTTGGGCGGTACGAAGTTGCCGGGTCAGCTAATCATCTATAAAATTAATGACTAAGAGGAATTCTATGTCCCCAATATATTTCTGGTGTTAAGAGAAATTATAGGTTGCTTTCATCGCGATCTTCTCTGGTTTTCTTTTAATTTTTTTCACATTATGATAGCTATCCGCAGTCTTCTGAAAACAAACGCAGCGCTGCGCTTGAGCTTAATTTTCATCAGCACGCGCTCAAAGAAAACTCGTATTTTATCTTGGTGCGAAGAGCACGACAGCGCAAAATGTACCCGGTGCAGAACTTAGATACTAAACATTTCTTCTCACTTGTAGGAAGGAAGGTATTGTATTATAGAGACTTTAAACTTTTGCAGTTCATTCGTCTCTAGCCTTGAGAAAGGCCCTTTGAAAACTCTACTCTACTCTACTCCAGCGCTACCACCTCCGCCCTCTTGCCTTGAGAAAGGCACTCGATCCCTCGCCGTCCAGCTCGTCCAGCAACGATGTTGTGCAGTCGGTGTCCACACAAAGAATCCTCCTTCTCACTTGTCTTCTTCTTCTTCTTTTTGGCTTTAAGAGGGTTTAAACTTTTCAGTTCATTCGCCTCTAGTTCTCACTTGTGTGATGCGCGTCTCATTATATATATACACACACACACACATACTCATCAAATTCTAGCGCCCGCTTTGTCTTCGTTCGTTCTAAGCAAAGCATAAAAACAACTGTATACGCTTGTGTGAAGAAAAATATCTCAACAGAGAGAGCAATCCAGTTTCAAGCGCGCATTATAGAAATACGGCGCAAGCACGGTGTAAATTTCAGCGTAAAACTCAGCTTAACACTGGGCGCAAATCTCTGCTTAAGAACGGCGCTGACAACCAAACATTTCATCTGTGTTTCGGAGCGTGCTCATTCGCCAGAGCGCACAAAAATCTTGTTGCGCATCAGCACCGAGTTGCATTCTGAAGACTGGCTATCCGGGATGTCATTTTTCATTGTCATATGAACAATTACATTGAATATACTTCCTTCAGAAAATCATAGCTTGAAAACTTACTTGGGAAAAAACAGGAAGTGGTTTATATCTGTGGTATGACCGCAAGGGTGACGTAGGACTATCGTTAATTCAGTGAGCATTTGCTGTTAGTTGCATCTGAATCAATTCTGAATGAATGAATAAATGAATATTTGGGGGATTTCGAAAACGAGAGCGTTACGTTGAAGGCACAATATTCAGCAAAAGAAGCAATCACACGAAAATTGTACAAGATATAATACATTGCTTGAATTGTGATATGATTTGTATTCCATTTCCAATAGACAAAATATCTGTTGCATCAAATCAGTCTACATAATTTTGGCGTTCGCTCATCCTTTCTCACAACACCCATTTCTCGTTTGAGAAATTGTCGAGTAAACATCGTTTGCCAGTGCGCGTAGAGCGGAAATTCCTTCTTAATATTCATTGCACCTCTAATAAATTCCCGAAAGACGTGGTCTTACGTTGATCGCACTTGATTGAAAAATCACAAAACCAAATGTTTTTGGTCGCAGTGTTATATGGATAGAAAATATTAAAATAAACACTTTCGCTTGAATGTTTTTTTTTCAATTCCCAGAGAAACTGGCAGATTATTTTTCAGCAACGATGGCATCCTGGCAAATGGCAAACGAAAATAATTCTGCGCGTGTATGTGTTTGTGTGGCGGTTGCTCCGATGTCTCAAGTGGAACCGTTTATGGCATCACTCTCCTCCTGATGGATTCCCTTCTGGCCTAAGGTACACAAACAGGCTCTTGGTGACACCGTTCATCAGCGCTTTCATGATGAACGAAGTCAGCTTCACCAGAACAGCGACAACATGTTCCAATCGCTGTTCAATTATAACTGAGTGGCTTTCCGAGCGGCGCTCGCTTATATACCGATTGGTGATTTCAATAGCCTGTTTTTAAAGCAATTTTAAGGCTATTGAAACAAGTTTTTGGATGAAAAAGTAACAAGTATATAACGCGTTTTATCTTTCGAATGAAGTGTTTATCATACCATTTCGTTCAGTTGTTTAGGAGCTTTTAATGCTCAAAATCTCGGTCTCCGGCGTAACGCTTTCGTTTTCGAAACTTTGATTTTACACCCCGGTATAGAAATGAAAGACGTAGTCCTACGTCAATATTACACAAATTTCAACCAAAAATATTCCAACCAAACATGACAATTGAAAATTTTCGGAAAACTCTGAAGGAAAAAGGGGTAATTCGGAAAATTGAATTCCCATATGTTCTACAATTACATAGTGACAAGGGCTGTTAGTCCATTTGATGTTTGCGCCAGCGAGATTGATCTTTGTTCGAAACTGGAAATGTATTTTAATGTGATGAAACGCACTTCTATATCTTATTCTATCTATACAAAAAAAAAAAGGATCGCCGGATGTGTTGATGAGAGCAGAACTCGAGGAAGGAATTTAACGATTCAGGACTGTCTTTATTCTATCATATTTTCTGTATAAATCATTTATTCCATGTAACGGAGAAACATGTAATTTGCAAGTGGTTGAAAAATCTTGAACGAGAATTTTGGCTGAAAATAATCTGATAGTATAATGATGAGTTTGTCGGGAATACTAGAAGTTTTATAGTAAAAGGTAAATTCAACGGGGTTGATTAGAAGATCGATCAATGAACAGTTCTGCGATTGAACTCATAAACTTGCTCATAGTAAGAAAACGTGAATGTTTGAAGGTATTGATAACAAAACACAAATTTTGGGCGGGACGAAGTGTGCCGGGGCAGCTAGTTATTTATATAATTTTGGGGGGGAGGGGGTCTGGTTAAATATCAAAATTTTTCGTTATTTTATTCGTAGAGTGAACCCCCCCCCCCCCCTATATAAAAATCAAAAACGTATTCCTACGTCAAAACTGGAAAAATTGAATTATATAAAATTAAATTTGAATTTCAAAATCTAAAATAAAGAAACGGCTGAAAAACTGTTCATTTGTGAACCAGGCAATAGTTCATATAGTTAGGTAGGTCATTTATGACTATAGAGAATAATATAGGGTCTAGGTTTGGTCATAGCGGTACATCACTTTCAACTTGAGCAATATCAGATTTCGTATCGTTGAAATGAACATATTGAGAGCGGTTCGACAAATAGCTTATTATCAACGAAACAGCAGATTCATGCATCATAAAATAGTAACACGTTTTTTTTGCAAAGTAATATATGATTTATAGAATCAAATGCTTTACTTAAGTGTAGTAACACCAACACAGTTAACATCTTTTTGTCGCGCGTCGAATGTCGTTATCATTTTTATTCAAAGCGGTTATGGTGCTGCATTTTTTCACGAGATCCTGATTGAAAGCGACAAAGTGGTTCATGCCTGTTTAAGGATTCGTTCAACTGGTTTGTGAGAGATTTTTTTTTTTTTTAATTATAGAAAGGAAATGTAATTCT
Organism: Toxorhynchites rutilus septentrionalis; assembly: GCF_029784135.1. Classification (NCBI taxonomy): domain Eukaryota; kingdom Metazoa; phylum Arthropoda; class Insecta; order Diptera; family Culicidae; genus Toxorhynchites; species Toxorhynchites rutilus. Next base: position 157,354,801 of record NC_073746.1, on the reverse strand, counting down.
ATGTAGATGAGCTATCACATTAAACTACACACACAAAGTTCTCGCGCCGTTGTTGATCTTGTTTACATCACGGATTATCATTTTTCGATTTCGGTGAAAAACACCGAACACCAACTAAAGTAGTTGCTTTATTCCATCTCTTCCTGGCTCTGGTTGTTACATTTGCGTCGGGTGCAGCTTTCTGGTGCCCTCCCAGCATCTCAACCAATCTATCAACCTTATCCTCAAGCCTCGCAAGACGTTGTTCACATTGTTCGAAAATTCCAGGATGTTCATGTCGATTAAAAACTATATCTCTGGCGGTACTGCAAATCGCCGAATCCAGTCCGTGGTAACTATCGAGATTAAGTCGTTCCCGCAACCAGCTGGAAAGTGGCCACTTGCGAAACGCTTTGAGGCCTATAGTTTTCCGTCCAGCAGAGCTTGGAGTGAGCCTAAACTCTTCCTGGTCTCGCGCCGAACAACGATTGACTAAAATTTTGTTATTCTCTCGAGGTCTAATGATCAGTGTTGGTTCGTGGGAGGCAAAAAACGACACTTTTCCCTTGAAGAACTTGTATCTGCAAAATGGTGAGAAGTGATGGCGCGTTGAACCATGTAGTATATAAACTAACACAAACTAATTTACCTGTTGTCTCCTTGCTCGTAACGTGCTAGGATTTCAACTTTTTTCATCAATGCTACCAGCTCAGCTTCTTGACGGATTTCCTGTGAAGAGAGAATGGTTGCAAAATACATCTCAGGTTTCGCAAACCTATCGTATCCAGGAAACTACTCACCGTGATGTCGCTAACAGCGAGCCCGTTGATTAAATTTGCAATCACGAGTGAAACCAGAAAAACGAAGCTGATGAACAATATAGAACTGGCACCGTTTGAGCTGAAGTCGATTGAGGCTGCTTCGAACTCTCCGGTTAGCATAACAATCGATTTTAAGAGAGACATTCCCAGACTATTGAAACCATTGAACGCGTCAGCAGGGCATTGGGCATCTTCAGTATCAAGTGCTCGAGTCGCACTGTTATCAGGTACAAACAGAATAAAGAAACTGAATCCAAATGCCACTAGTATTACTGCGTAGACGAGGAAATTTTTGAGGAAGTTCATGCTAACGGTCTCGAGCATCACGATACTCGTAGACAGTGACGGGAATGGGAGGGACCCAATATTGCATACTATGTCGATTCCTGACAGTAGAACCACCGTGGACAGAAGAACTTTATTGGAAGTAACTAAACATGGCAGTGAAAGCATAGATACCGTAAACTCAATGCAGTTCTCAAATGAACGAAAGTAAAGCAGTTTAAGATTTAGAATACTGACAGTTTCCCTCAGGAAAAAATACAAAATAAACGAGAAAGTACAGAAAGTGTGAATAATCTGGTGGTTTGCATCTGTAGGCATTGCGTAGGCGCTTAATGAGATGAAAAACACTATACTTAACACTAGCTTCGCGTATATTATGTACCGCAATTGAAGCCATTTGACGAACAGGAAGGCACTGATTGATGGATGTCTGAGAAGTTTCCTCAATTCCCTGGATTGCGCAATGTAACGGAAGCAATCAATCTCTTTGCTGACTTTTCTAGTGAGCAAATCCGAGGACAAGAGATCACTCCGTTTAGCTCTTCTTTTCTTGTATTCGATCGTCTGTTGTTTAACCTCGGGTGGCACAAAACCTCGCATGTCTATATGAATTTCCTGTCCGATATCTTCCGATCGAAGATCTCGCAATGAGATACATGCATCAAGATAGCTTTGAAGAACTACCGGATTCATAGAATGTAATGGTGACGTGTTGAATCGGTTCAATTGTCCCAAATAAGGCGATCGATTAACCATGATCTTCAACGCCATTTCATTGAGACAGAGCTGCACTGCAAAATGCAGTGCTGTTTGCCCTAAATGATCACGTTTTTCAACGTCAATTCTTCGATCGCTCAGAAGTAAATCAAAGCATTTTATCGTTCCTTGATTCTTCCGCTTGCCAACATTTCGCACACATATCGTGAGAAGTACATCAGCGTTCAGAAATTGAATATCTTTGATGTGCTTAAGAAACAATTCCAGCACTTTTGGATATCCTTTTGTGCAAACAATTTTCAATACTCTTGCAAGTCGATCTGGGTAAAGGCAAGGGTCAAATGGTTGCGATTCGAAGGTTAATTTTGTGAATACTCTCCCTACACATCGATCTCTACCTTTGATTGCTGCCTGACGTAACAGCTCGTAAACATCCTCCAAATTATTTTTACCATTCGCATCTTTGTAATAGTCATCGAACATCGCCAAAAACTCCGCTTCTTTCCCTTCCACCAAGAATGTGTTCAGCAACCCGACGGTTACTTTCGCCCGCTTCCTAATGATATTCAAATCATCAAATTGCGCCTCGATATCCTTCCGAGGCTGTCCTCCATAGAAGCTATCAACATCAGCGTCGAAGTTCTGCAAACAAAACTCCAACAGTTCTCGCTTTCGCCACCGTTCTACTTTTTCCGCCAGGACCAAAACCGACAGTGGGTGAGATTTGTGGTCGCCCAAATTGACATCGGCACATTTGGTCGCTAGAAGCTTCACGAGGCGCCGGATTTGGTCGTAGTTCTGCGAGGTGAAAACTTTAAACAGCAGCATGAGCGGCGTTTGCTTCTTCCACAGGGCATTCACATCCAAATCGGACATGTTCAGCAGTTCCTCGGCATTTTTGAATGCCAGAGCTTGTATCGCTAGATGAATCGGATGTTGGTTCTGCAGTTGCTGGATTACCTCATTCGCAAACGGCAGAAACTGCGCAAACACCCGAATGAATGCACCGTTTCCTTCTTTGGAGCACATATCACCGAAGAATTTTTTAAGTTTCCTATTTTTGAGCACTTCTCGCGTGTTCCGATCGGGTAACTTAACGCTATCGTTTGTGTTTAATTCTGCGTATAGTTGTTCTAAGAGTGGTAATCGATCCCGGAGGGCAGCTTCGAATGCATCCAGCTGGTTGTCCCGTAATGCAGTGCCTAAATTGTTCAGCAGAGCCATCTAAAAATATATAATTTCAGATCGATACCAATAAGTTACACTAAGTCTGTACTTCTGCTGATGCTTTCAACTTTCGCCATTCTGGATAAATTTGGTTTGTTTGGCACTGAGTTGATTCACTTTTCGATGGACTTAACTGGACGACCGAGTGAGTCATTCTTATCGCTGTTTGCGGCAAGCTTGTCGAACGGATACTGAGTTTATGACGAAAAGCGCCAATCCCACTCGCGTTTTCTTATCTTCATTTCGACCACCATTCCCTCCAAACTATTGCACCTTTTATCAACCATGCGTGACGCGCACACACATACAAAATTTGTGTCAAATCGAATAGGAGATAGCAAGTGACGACACGGAAAGCTGTACCAATAAATATGAGTTCGTCTGGGAGTCGGAGAAAAAATCCGAGCCAAATTAAACGTCATTTCCAAAACTTCCTTATTTCAATAATCACAATGGACTTTGATGTCAACTCCACCACTTCGCTCACCGGAACGAGGACAGACGACGGAGAAATTATCAAAAAAATAAAAGAACTTCGCAAACCCTCACCATTCAGCATCTGGAGAAAACTTGCGAATGCAAAAAAAAGTTTGCCGTTCTTTCGACAGCATTCTCAGAAACGAATGCCGCTTTTCGATTATTTGCATTATTTATGAATTCGACGTCGGAAGAGAGCTGCAATCGGTGATACAACTTTCACTATTCGTTTACGCATGTGTTTTTTTTTTAATTTTTGTAATGTTGACCCTTGGAAAGATACGGGAGATCAGTAAATTAGCAATTATATCCTCAACTTTGTAGCGATTTTAAATTTCTATTCGTCATTTCTTAGAATACTCATCATCCACGAGCAGGGGACTATAATTTAAAAAAATCAAGAATAATGGAAATAAAAATCAGGATCAATCAGGATAGCCCATATTGGGTTGTCCGAAAAGTTAAGGCCGATTTTTGGGAAAACAAAAACATCATTTTCAATCAAAGCATTATAATTTAATTTTATATCCATAATTCTTTTTCACAACATTTCGTCATCTTTCACACAGCTTAAATATTCTATCTTCCTAGAACATGTTCACTTCCTCGTCGAAAACTGCTGCGTACCATACATGTGAAAAACAGGTTGCTAGGTAGTAGCTCATAATACAGAATCCATTCCAAATCCCACCAGAAACAGAGTAGGAGAAAGTCAGAAAAGACGGACACGCCTATATAATTCATAAATTACATTTTTATTTTAAATTTTAATGATGTACAAACAGTGTATCAATACCTTTGACACTTACTGTGTACACCTAGCTGGCTTTCTGTTGAAATTGTAAACGAAAACAAAAAAGTAATCTACAAAGAGCAGCTCGATGTAAGTTTTCGTCTGCAGAAAATAAGGTGCTCACTGTTCTCGAGTAATTTTTTGGGGTATTTTTCGTTGCGTGAATGTTTCACCATCTCTTCTTTTCCAGTTTTTCGAATCAGCGGTGAAGTTTTCTCATTTTACTCCAAAAATGTTGACGAAAATAAAATACTAATCAAGTCGGGTGAGACGGACACTCCACTGACAAAAAACAAACACAGACGGCGCCAGTGGTTGTGCGGTTAACGTAACAGCCTCACAATCCGATCGGCCTGGGTTCAATCCCAGCTGGCGTCGTTGAGATTTTCTGAGGCGAAAAATCTCTGGTTACGTCTTCCTTCGGAGGGGAAGTAAAAGAAGTTGGCCCGGCTCATGAGTTGTTGAGTCTGATAGGTAGGAACAGGTGGAGTCGCCTCCCTGATGTCGGTGATTGGCACTGAAGTGGCGGAAATAGGCCGACGAAAAATAAGCGAAGATAAAAAAATAAAATAAAAAAACAAACATTTCATTTTGAAAACAATTTGGCTATCTCCTCCTTCTCTTATTAACAGATGGCCACTAACTACGTTTGCAAGTGCAACCACATGTCATGAACGAATCAGCAGAGCGGTTTTTAAAACCAAATCCGAATTTGTCATTCCGAATGCCAGAAACTATTTCGAACATGAATAAAGAGAAAAATTACAAGCCCTTCTAGGTGATTTTAGTCTAGTTTTGTTTTACTCGGAAACTTTTTGGGGTCGGGGAAGGTGCTTATGATAGTTCGAAACCCCTCCCCTCTTTCTAAGGGGGGGCTGCCATACAAATGAAACACAAATTTCTGCACAACTCGAGAATTAATCACGCAAATGAAACCAAATTAGGCATATTGAGGATTTAGGGTACAATAAATGTTTCTATGGTGGTTAGGTTATAGGGTGCAAAAAATGTTTTACAAATTTCTGCATAACTTGAGAATTAATCCAGCAATTGGAACCAAATTTGACATATGGAGATTTTAGGGTGCAATAAATGTTATGTGCACCCGTAGCCGAGTGATTAGCGTCTCACATTATCATGCCGGGTGTTCGGGTTCGATTCCCGTTCTGGTCGGTGGAATTTTTCGTCAAAGAAATTTTCTTCGTCTTGCACTGTGGTCACGTGTGTTATTTGGCATAGGAATCTCAACTAAGTACTAATAAAAAAGACGCAAGTAATACTACGTTTAGACGGCGAAATTCCTCTAGGAACGGTAGTGCCATCTAAGAAGAAGAAGAAGACACTCTATCCCCCTCTCTAAGAGAGAGCTGCAAATGAAACCAAATTAGACATAATGAGGTTTTAGGGTGCAATAAATGTTTTTATGGTGGTTAGACACTCCTCCCATCTCTCTAAAGGAGGGGGAGGGGTTGCATAACTTGACAACTAATCAGGTGAATTGAACCAAATTTGGCATGTGGAGGTTTTAGCGGGCACGAAAAGTTTTTTTGGTGATTCGACAGAACTAGCCCCTCTCTAAGGATAAGGGGGCTGCCATACAAATGAAACACAAACTTCTGCATAACTCGAGAACTAATCAAGCAAATGGAGCCAAATTTGGGATGTGGGGGTTTTTGGGTACGAGAAATGTTTCTATGATAATATGACACCCATCAGAATAATGCACATATTTCAACCAAACATATTCCAACGAAACATGACAATTGAAAATTTTCGGAAAACTCTGAAGAAAAATGGGAAAATTCGAAAAATTCAATTCGCATGTGTTCTACAATTACTAATTGACAAGCGTTGTTAGTCCATTTGATGGTTGCGGTAGCAAAATTGATTTCCGTTCGAAAGTGGAATTGGATTTTAATGTGATAAAACGCATTACTATATCGTCTTCTATCTATATAAATAAAAATTGATCGCCGAATGTCTTGATAAGAGCAAAACTCGAGAAAGGAATTGTCCGATTTAGGGCTGTCTTCATTCTATCATATTTTCTGTATCAAACATTTATTCAATGTAACGGAGAAACATGTTATCTGCAAGTGGACGAGAAATCTTGCACGAGAAATGTGTTTGAAAATAATCTGAGATTATAATGTCGAGTTTTGGTAGAAGTACTGAAATTTTATAGTAAAAAATAATTTTAATTTGTAGATTAGAAGATCAATCAATAAACAGTTCTGCGATTGGATCCATGAACGTGCGCTCAGTGTTGAAAAAAAATCGTCATCGCTAAGCTCAAATGGATAGATTTTCGGGCTAAGTTGCATCGAAAACCTATATACTCCAAACGAAAATCAAAATGACAGATCCAGACAACTAGTGAATATGAGCAGATGAACTTTTGTTTTTCACTATGTTTTGAAGGTTATTTTTTCACTCAGTGTCATTTTCATATTGATAATTCGAGACGTCAGAATTGAATCTCATTTTAGCTTAATGAATATCAGCTGTTGTTTACCTTTAACCTGATGCTGCTGTGTGCGGATGGTTTTTATTTAGTTCGAACTTTTATTGTATTGCTGCTTGCAATACAATAAATACAGCGTGTAGGGATCGTTCGCGGGTTTTTGCTTGTCTCTATCCAAATGTTTTATGAGCCCGTGCTGCTTTGCAGCTGCCGGATGCCGTGTTTGTAAAATTCACTGCCAGAACGAATATCATTTCGAATGTGATGAGTATTTATTTGTTGCATAAATAACAGCGAAGTTATGAACCCCACTCAATGCCGCATTCATTCATTATAGCAAATTTGTTCATGCATCAGTGAAATGAACAAAATGTTTGTTATTGTCATCTATATAATGAGGGAAGTGTGTTTCAAGCTGAAAAAAAAGTCATTTACACTGAAATAAAATCATATTCGTTACTCGTGAATATTTGTTGATATTCTAAGACACTGCGTGCGCTTAGTGAGAAAACGTGGATGTGATATCGAAAAATAAATTTTGGGCGGGACGAAGTTTGCCGGGTCAGCTAGTATCTTATAATCTTAATATAATCTTTCCAAAGATGCCGGACACATTTATTTTTCATAATTTCTGCCTCATAGACAAATTTTATTATGAAAAGAGACCTGTGGAGAGAGAATTGTGGTGAGATAGCTGTATATTTTTTGTGAAATTCACGAAAAGAATCAACTTTTATTTGAAGTGTCCGTCTTTACCACCCTTCCCCTATATCTTTCTCCGGACGAAAATCGGATATGTAAAAGAATTATTAAGCATGGTATAAATCCCCGCGGAAATGCTAGTGTTCCACCTGACCTTTTGATGCGATAACTACTAACCGCTATTTGTCTAATTATTTTCTAGCTTTTGTACATGAAACCGTTTAACTTAAAAAGTTTTTTTATTTTTATATTTTCTAGTTTTTAGTACATTATCTGTATGATTAGTATACTTCTCTACGATAAAACCGTTCAACTTTTTTTTTATTTTTATTTCTTACCTAATTTTTTTCGGAATATTTTGATGATGTACTGTGATGTATTAGTCAAGCCATTCAGCCATTTTTAACCGGCGGCCAAATTGGATTTTTCAAAGGAAATAGAATACACAGTATTATAATGACAGCAGATATAAAAGTTTGTTCCAAATTTCAGATGTATGATATGTGATATGCCATTTTGTTGATGGCGGACATTTTGAATTTACATTCCTCATGAATAACTGTGTTCTACTAGTCAAACCCTTCCATTTGATACCCATATTGATTGGGCTTTGGAAAAAAATATATTTCGCCATTTTGTTGTGGCGGCCATTTTGGATTTGCATTTTTCATGTATAACTGTGTTCTACTAGTCAAGTCCTTTTATTTGATACTCATATTGATGGGGTTTTGAGAAAAATATGTAATTCGCCATTTTGTTACGGCGGCCAGTTTGGATTTGCATTTTTCATAAATAACTGTGTTCTACTAGTCAATCTCTTTCATTTGATACCCATATTGATGGGGTTTTGAGAAAATATGTAATCCGCCATTTTGTAGTGGCCGCCATCTTGGATTTTTAAAATCATGAAATACGCAGTTTCATAATGACTGCAGAGATAAAGGAGTGTTCCAAATTTCAGATCAATCGCTCAACAGGATGGGGTTCAAATTTCTATTAATGTGGTAAAGCGCTACAGACAAACATGTTACAAACATACAAATTACAGGACAAGCTAAATAAAACCGTAGTTCTACGTCGCAAATGCGGTCGTGTCCTAGACACAACCCTTTCCATTTTTTTCTAAGTTTTTTTAGTGATACCTTACCATCACATAAAACAAGTGTCGTCCATTAGATTTAATTAAGTTGAATTAGAATTTGAATTAACTCTCCTGTACTCGCGTGCAAAATCATAACACGTATACTCGCGCACGGTGTCACAGACCGAAAATTGAACTTCTCTGTAATGTTGCCATTGTGTATTTTTCGGGTTTTATTGGCATTTTTTTGAAGAAAAGGGTATGATTGAATGAGAAAATTTCAAAAAAATATGTTTTCTTCGTCTTTATTATGTTTTAATAGTCATCCTCAATTATGTTTTAACAGCCTCCTCAAAATAGTGTAATTTTTGATACTCCAGCACAAATAACGAAATTCGAATTTTTCACTGTTATTGATTAATAGTAAGCAACTAAATATAACTCATGGAAGTATAAAGAGCTATAAAATAACATAAAAACGTATTAATTGATTGTGGTTTCATTGGAGTAAGAATCAGAACATAGCATAACTGCATGCTCGAAACAAACATATTTTTTACACTTCATGCAGTTGTTGCGTGTTTTCGAGTCTTTTATCGAAGAGAAGAATGTATAACGACTTTCTAGATAATTACCAGATGATAAAGGTTCTGGAATATAATGTTTGCATATTTCTAATATTATTGAACAAAAAACTATTAAGATTAATGAAAATGTAATTGATATAACTAAAATATTATACAATAATTATGATAAGAATTATTAATACTTGTACATGTTAAGGTTTCGTTTACAAAAACAAATCATGAAAATAAATGGAACATTATTGAAACGGGTTGACTGTCACGTTATTATAGAGAAATTCTGTCGTCTTCAGCGTCGAGAGTAGCTGCTAAAATGGCAGGAATTTCGCAATCTCCAAAGCGCATGTCTCTGTTTTCTTGGTAAAGTAAGAATTAATGCCTTGTTTTAGATGGGGCATAAAAAGATTATGTAAAAGCAAAAGAATTTCCTTTTCTTTTTCTTGTTTTCTTGTCGATATTGTACATTATAAAAAAAATATCCCCGAAACTGAAACTGTTAAAAATAACCAAAGCTACCGATTAGTTTATAGTTTACTGTTTACTATTCTTACACAAGTGAAATTCTTTCACAAGTGTGTATATGTATGACCATTATATTTAGCGAATAACTATACGAAAGTCAAACATTTATATTTTGCTTTTGAACTGCTTTTGAATATATCGACGAATAGTTAATATATGGATCCGTGAAATCCAGTTACAAAAGGCACTGAAATCAAATAAGAATAGTCCGGTAATGATCTTATACATTATGTTCAATAAATATTCCACGCCACTAACATTAATTTATTCATTTCATTCAACAATATTCTAGAATATGAAAAAAGGGACTTGTCCAAAAAAGTTACTCCTATACTCGCGTCGGTGTGTCAGACCGAAAGTGTTAAAAAAGTGGCACACATCCTCTTTGTACCAACACATGCTAAACGATGACGAACGACGAATAACGAAGCTAGAGAGAATCGCAAAGTCGTAGTGTTGATATTTTCTGAGAAATGAACGAATTATTGATTTATCGGTCTGACAGACCAATGCGCGAGTATAGGAGTGTTAATGAACTCTAACATTTGCCATAAAATTTGCCATAAAATTTGCCATAAAATTTGCCATAATGAAAACGCAATTGAATGACAGTCGGAGTGACAGTCAGCGGGAAATAGATCGCTTTCTGCGTTTCTGTATTCACCATTCACCCTATTGTAGAAAGTTGTACGATCTACCCTCTCCAATGTTCACCCACACTAGCACGTCTTCACCTTTCATCTATCATACAAACATATTGGTTTTATGTTGACTGGTTTCTACTAGGAGTATTTCATGTCGAAAGTCGAAAATTCGAGATAAAATAGAAAAAAATAATTCGATTTCGGTCGCAAAAACTCCCGGTCACCCACGTATGATCACCACAAAGAAACCATCCACTTAAAGCGTAAGTTCTGATGTCAGACATGACAGAATGGATCATTTTCTAGATACTTCGGAAAGAGGACTTGCAAAAACCCGAGATGCACATCGGAAACGCAAGTCATATACCTTAGATGCGACATCAATTCACACCTGCAGCTAAACCAGAACCGTTTTTATGCTTTCCATCATAAGGAATAACTACTACGAGCAGTGCAAAAGAAAAAAAAAATCGACCAGATACCCAACCCCGCCTTAAGGCGGATTACTGATTTTGTGATATAAATGAAACATAGTTTTTTCACGCAAATAAAATAAAATGGGTTTTGGAGGGTTAAGTATAATAAAAACCTCGTGTCACGGTGTTTGTTATCGAACTCCTTCGAGACGGCTCGACCGATTTTGATGAAATTATGCACAAAATACTTAGTAAGCATGAGAATAGGTTGTTAACTATATCCGATACTGCCAGGATACCGATTACTAAATATTTAATACCAATTAGAGTGCCTCTATGCAGAAAAAAAATCTGAATATTTTTTATTCATTAATTTAGCTTCAAACAATACATATAACCACAAATTTAAGCCCCCATACCCTATTTTTAATCGCTATTTTGGTAATTTTGGACAAACAATATTCAAATAATTTAACCGTCGGTCGTTTTTTTATGTTATTAAATAACAAATAGTGCTAGATCAAACATTCATCTACACATTCGCAAGTAACCTCACTTCGTCTAAAGCCAGGCGTATCTGGAAGGCGAGCTGGAAGTATTTTTGAATGAGCACAACGAATTATTGAAATACTTCAAATCACACTTGCTCAGTGTAACATCATTGGCCTTACATGACCGGAAATGTTGCCAACACGTTCACTCTTCCTCATAAAACACAGCAGATCAACAATACAACCGGAGCGCGCGCTGCATTTACCTGCGCATCTGTCCGCTCAGGACGCTCTCACCAACACATACACTCAAGCACATGCAAACGGTGCACTTACCTTCGTTGTATAAGTCTGCTTGGCTCTCCTATCCATCAGCTTCGAATCTACTCTTCCCTTTGCAGCGTTTCACGCCACTCCAACGGCTGCGTTCTTCCTCCTCGATGTCGCGCTAAGCTCCTCTTCGTGTTCTCCGCTCTGCAGTGTGTCGAAGGTGTGCTCTGCTCACTTGTCGGACTCTCTCAACTTCCAAACACAAAACAATCTCCTCTCTAATTCAAAGAAAATGGCCGTGCCTCCTCTTCCGCTTCACACTAACACATGCCACTATTTTTCTTGGTACTTTGGTATTGGTATTTTCTTTTTACTTTCTCACTTCATTATCTTCACAACCCGCCCATCACGTTTTCAACACGTGCTTCCGAGACATGGGAAATCTTCATCCGAACTAGCACCAAGAATGAAACTCCTTGTACGTTTTTGCCTTCTGCCGTGGCTGCTGGCATTTAGCCGAGGTGGGAAAACTTGCGTTTCACTGTATCACTTGATCATCTTAGATGCACCGACCGAAGGACAGACCATGTTTCGGTTCGATACAGTCACTCGCAAGCGCGTGGCTTATGATCGATCGTGCAAGTCACAGGCGTTCAATTTCCTTCCACGCCGTCAGCGATTCAGTAACCTTCTTCTAACACTAAATTCCACACGGTGGACACACTTGGAGGACGCTTGAGCACACAGACGCGACGACGCTCCAAGGCCAATCTGATTTCTCGCGTCTTAACTTCTGTTTGGGAGCTGTAATGAATTTCCGTATCGCAAGCAGCTTTTTCTGCAGACAAACTATTGCCGAATAATAATCGTTTCTTCCTCAAACGATCCACAACGCGAAACTACCGCAAGCCCGAGGCATCCACGTTCCGTACATAATAGGGATGGGATGGTAATAGGGATGGTCAAAAAGTCGCACGCTACATCAGTTTACAAAATGACAATCACGTTATTGTCATCAATTTTGATAAAACATCTGCTGGAGAGCACGTGTCTAGATTTAGTGCGCAAGCATTACTAAAATCATAGAAGGTGTCGTACGATGACGCGAGAAATTGTTATTCGAAGAAAAAACAATAACGACTCTCTCCATGTTCTTCTTCAATAGCACTAACGTTCCCAACGTTCGCCTTCTCATCGTAGTATTACTTGCATCATTTTTAGTAGTACTTAGTTGAGATTTCTATACCAAACAACACGCCTTGAATGTATTCTGAGTGGCAAGCTCTAAAATGTGTGTGACACAATGAAAGTCAGAAGAAATATATTTGACGAAAAATGCCCGACCGTTCTGAAAGAACAAGATGAATATTGCACAAAAGCACGAAAAGCTCAATGTAAATCCCTAGAGACCGACAAGGGACGCATTTCATCATCGGCTTGCTTTTCATCTATAAAATTTGATTTACTGATGCGTAAAAATATAGTTCGAACTAGGTAGGATAATTTAGGCGCGGTGAAAATTATATCTGAACTCAAACGCTATCTACTCTTTTTGCACTTTTGTACATTTCAGTGCAATGACATAGAATGAATTTCAAACTTACTAATAGTACTGCCTTATACATATAAAAGCGTTAACAGTTCGAACAACACGAACGTAGTTCTCCAAACGTCATCTGTTGAGAAACAGTGTGAACTTATTCAAGGTCCCAATAATATAACATGCGTTTTACCTTCACTCACGATAAAGTTAAAGTTATGAGAAGCAAACCACATGTAACTCTCCACATCACAAACAACATAACTGATCAGTTCAGATACGCTGTTCATCCCTATTTTCGAGACGTTGTTAACCACGAAAACAGTCTGTGGAGAAGTCATTCGGCATTGCAGGAAGTAATTGAACGATTTAAAAGATTTTCGTTTCAATCAGCAACGGAGGCGAAATTACTTTCCTACCAATTTCACCACACACACACACACAAAAAATACCGCACCCCTCATTCTCTCCGCGTTCGCTTCATCTTCTGCCGTAGTGAGCGGAACCGTCGCTAAAAGTTTAATTTGAAATTGCATCCCCTCGCCCTACTGGTCCCGCTGCGGCTTTCCAGTGGTTTTACATCCGCTTCCATCCGCAAACTTACATTTTTATCTTCGACTTTCAGTGCCACCCAATATCGACGATTCGGTTTCCTCGAGCGACGTGATCGTCCGGGAAGGTGCCAACGTGACGTTACGCTGCAAAGCCACCGGAAGCCCACCCCCGTCGATCAAGTGGAAGCGTGACGATAACACGAAAATTGCCATCTCGAAAAACAACAGCGGTAAGATAGGTTAATTGAGAGTTAATTAGAAGCGAAGGTGGTTTCCACTGCGAAGCACCATGACATCCGTGCTGTGGAGCAGTATTATAATCTTATCGTTTTATTTCTTTGGCCGCAGTGCTCGAATGGGAGGGTGACACATTGACACTTTCACGTGTCTCCCGCTTCGACATGGGCGCCTATCTCTGCATCGCATCCAACGGTGTGCCGCCAAGTGTATCGAAGAGAATTAAAGTCAGTGTCGATTGTAAGTGAAGCTCAAACGTAAACGATAATCCAATGAAGTAATCATTCTGTCTTCATGTAAATCATGCGCCAACCTGCAGTCCCGCCGATGCTCTGGATACCGCATCAGCTAGTCGGAATTCCGGTGGGATACAACGTCACGCTGGAATGTAACATAGAAGCCCATCCTACCTCACTCAACTACTGGACCCGAGAGAACGATCAGATGATCCACGATTCTGGAAAGTACAAGTAAGTTGTTGATTGTACTACTTTGAAAAAATGTAATGAACCAACTCTACGTGAAAGTTTTGTGTTTTTTTTGACGTAGGATTACGTCTTTTGGGAACATATTGGGGTACAAATTGAAAATCGAGAATCGAGCACATCGCGAAAATTGTCCAATTTCAAACGCTTATTGCTCAATCATTTCATGATGGATTGATGAAATTTTTGCGTCAATCGATTTCGGCACTCCATAACAATTTTTTATATTGAATAAAATAATATATATCATTAAACTAACTATCAAACAATTGAAAAATCTCAACTCCTATCCTAACGGAAATACCCACTTCTGATTGGTCGAAATTGACGACACATGCGGCGGTTCCCTAACAGAGACATCAAAACCACGCTGCCTAGGGGAAATCGGCATTGCAAATACATGAAAGTAGGGGGAGCTTTTGCTCCCGCCGAGATGTGTTCCCAAACAGAGACATCAAAACCAAGCTGCCTGATGGAAATCGGCATTGCAAATACATGAAAGGGGGCCTTTTTATATTGCAAGTAAGAAGAGTGATACGAATAATTCTAGCAAATAAAATTTAAATATGGAACTTTAATGTTGGTTGCTTCGTGAAACTCCGTATTTAGCTCCATAAAATTTAGCACAAGGGTAGGTGTAAAATTGTATACGATAGCCGTTGTGTTAACCCTTTCCTGTACAACATAGAGTCTCACTACATATAGTACATATAGTATTAGGTATTGTTAGTCCAATTAAAATTAGCATTGGGTTGAACAAACAATCAGAGTAAAAATATATAAAAGAAAATTACCTTTCCCATTTCAAATATATTTTCGCTATATTAAAGTAACATGTTTTTACTGATAAGATAATTGATAATTGTGTTCGGTATTAATAATTATTTTATATTACATTGGTGAATTTTTTTTCTTTATTTCATCAATACATATCACAAGAGGCATCTCGTCTAGGATCATAGAGGGCGGTTCTCATCATATCTCGTTCCACATCGGTATCCTTTATCTGATACGTACCACCCAACGACTGTTTATCATCCTTCTGTCATCATTACTCAGTAAACACTGGTGGAATGAACAAACAATACCCAACAACCAAACAAAACGGCCCTTTTCAGGTCCACCTAATCATTATCAAAGAGTTTAAAAATGTAATTATCCAAAATCAACAGATAACCTAACGGAATCCTGCGTCAATTATGCGGTCGTGTCTCGGACACAACCCTCCTGTGACTTTTTTTTGTAAAAAATCATGCCTTGAATACTTGTTGTTTGATTGAAATTGATGTTTGAAAAAGTTGTTGGAAAAATCATTATCTACAGGTTATGAGGTGAAAAAATTAGATTAGCTGAATTTTGTCAATCTTCAAATAGTCATAATTACTCGAATATGCCTACATATTTAGATAAGGGGTTCCGCGGACACCGCAGATGTTCCTGATTGAGCGAGAATAACTTGAAAGCTGCATTCAATGTTTGTT
The DNA here is from genome assembly GCF_029784135.1 of Toxorhynchites rutilus septentrionalis. Taxonomy (NCBI): domain Eukaryota; kingdom Metazoa; phylum Arthropoda; class Insecta; order Diptera; family Culicidae; genus Toxorhynchites; species Toxorhynchites rutilus. The sequence continues at coordinate 157,339,031 of NC_073746.1, read as the reverse complement.
TGCACCACTAAAACACCAAGCAACGAAAGATACACAAGAAGTACACCACACCCAGCTGGTCCCACCAAATAGACTGCATAACCTTCTGGCCGTGAATATTCCGCGCGGCCGTCGAGGTTGATGACTGGCCGGGGTATCCATACGTTGCCCGACGTTTAGGATTGTGGTAATGGACCCACTTTTCATCGCCAGTAACAATTCGATGCAAAAAAAAACCTTTTTATGCCGTTGCAGCAGTTGTTCTCAGGTGAAAAAACGGCGTTCGTGGTTTCAATTCATACTGCATCCAATGTCCTATCTTTCGGATCATTCCCATTGCTTTTAAACGATCGGATATGGTTTTCTGAGCTACTCCAAGTGTATCTGCAATTTCTTGTTGCGTTTGTGACAGATCTTGATCGAGTAAAGCCTCTAATTTTTCATTTTCTTTTTTTTTGCGGTCCGGAACGTTCTTCGTCTTCCAAGTCAATATTATCACTTTTAAGCCGTACAAACCACGTCTGACACGTTCGCTCAGTTGGAGCATGATCACCATGATTTCCACCAAAATACGATGACTTTCCGCATGATTTTTTCTTCATATTGAAGTAATGATGTAACACTCCCCGCAAAAAACACTCTCATTAGTACGAAATTCCACATATTCGAAGTTGCAAAAAACTATGTAGTTTACGCTTCTACTTTTTGACATATACTGAAAAAGACGAACAGGATAAAATCAATCCTTTTAAATGAAATGATTGCTCCTTAATAAACTAAAGCTAGAGCTTGACAAGTTTTTCAGAGCACATGATACTGACATCGGGTTTCTGGCGGGGACACCCCCGAATTCTAATGTCGGTTTAATTCCTAAATCTTCGATTGCTGGGGCTGGACACTAGTGGAGGCTCAAGGAGTTTAAGTCACTGTCATCTCCCCAATTCTATATCATCGAGATTACAACCTCAAACGGATCTTTCATCTGTATCGCGGTCTACTGTCCGAAGCAGACTCATGTCCACGATGGCTTCGACAAACTTCTGAGGCATGACATCATTAGGTTGACAAGGGGACATGGCGCATACACTTTCAGCACGGTTGCTACAATATCCTGGTTCCCGTTAGTCTCACACTCCACCGTAGAGCTGGACGCTTCTCTATCATCGATATCAACAACTGGAAAATCAGATACCACTTGGTATATGTATATTAGAAATTGACCACTTTGCAGAACAAACTTCTGACAACTTACCACTGCGACCACTGCGGAACAAACTACCACTTTCCGGTACAAACAAGGCATCGAAGCGCCCAAAAGGCGAGCGAACCGTCAATTCTTTTTAGGCATTCAATTTTTGTCCACCAACCCTGCACATGCTCGTTTTCTGAAATTGTGATTTCCGTACGGAGTAATTTTATCTTTAGGCTACAGAATTAATTCTCCACATCTTGTACATTCCCATTGTAGAATCATGGAAACGCTTCTAACACAACGTTAATGCTAGTCAAGTTGGAAAAGTTTCTGGGATTTAACATTGCCGTAGACTTGAGCGTCGAATCATCAAAATCGAATCTTTTTCTCTTTTGTTTGATCAGCTCCACGAAAAAACTGCGACAAATATCCTTTGAAATGATCTGCCTTCCGCTGTCCATTATTCTGATAATTTCTTCTGTTGCTATTCCAACCTAAAATTCTTGTTGCTTTTTAAATGATCTTCATATATAAAAGCATTGGACATTGAAACAACGTGAGATTCCTCGTAGATATTGGTGAGAATGATCAAATAAAAATTTTCAGCTCTTCATGTAGCATCGTGAATCCAGGTTTTTCAGCCTGGAACAAACGATTCAATCTGTTGATCTGGGGCAAAACATATCTGTACCAATCTGTTCTTTTTGATGAAAATCTGTACTCTGTACCGTACAGAATCTGTACCAAAAATAACGAAAAAAATCTGTACCAATCCAGATAAATCTGTACGTGTGGCAACACTGCTTTCATCCGCAAAAAATGCTAGAATTTTCGAAAAATGAACGATCAATCGGAAAAAGTCAGCAATATGCCCGAATACACTCATAAATTCACACAATTCATTTCATTTACACAAAACGGAATTTAATGTTTATTATTTCGGGTATTACTATGTATTATGCACTTCAACATCGAAAATGCACTTAGGCACACATACAATTATTCAATTTTCTATGCAAAATTAAAGATTATAACCTCCCAGAACATGTTTGCTTTTTCGTCGAGAACTGTTCAAGGTATTTTTTTACATTTACATTTTTACATTATGTTGGAGTATGGCTGAAAGGTGTTATCCCACCGGCTAAACTAATCAGGTTTTGCACCATCAGATTATCACAGGTTCAGATCCCTGTAGAATCTGAACCTGTGATAATCTGATGGTGCAAAACCTGATTAGTTTAACCGGTGGTATAACACTTTTCAGCCATACTCCAAAATAATGTGTTGTGTTGTCGAAGTTTGCCAATGTCCTGATGGAACACATAATACGTATTCTCATATGGTTTTAGATTTATAAATCATACATATAAAATCTACCAATCTGTGAAGCTGACATCCTTGATGTAAGATTCTGGAGAGAAACGAAAAAAGATTTCGCAACACTATCCTCCTCGTCCATTCATTCAAATCGTGCTGACAGCTTCGCATTCTGTCATTGTGAAGCGGAGATCTTAATATGTGTTTCAAGTGGAATAAACGCACTTATAAAATAAAAATTATGACTGAGTTTAACTTTTTCTGTCTATACACTGTTTTAGGGCAGACAACTGCTTTCGGACATGCTAATTTTATCTAGCATCTTTCTTTCACGCCTACATCATGCTTTAATAAATATCGGCAATGTACTTCCCATAAAGTGAATCGCTTCTGAATTCATAAATAATACACGAAATAACAGTGAGCATTATTCAAGTGCGGATCGGAGAGTATTTTTATGTAGGCTGTTATAGCAGTTCTCATTGGCAGTCTACTTATGACGGATAACTTTTATTCTGGTGAAGAAAAAGTACAAAATCAGCAAAATCAGCTAGATCAGGATCATTTCAGTAAAATCAGGGAAAATTTCATATTTGTCAGCGTGACGAAAAGTCTGAGAAATCCTGAAAAATCAGAAAGGTTGGCATCTCTGCTCCACTGTATAAAACCGACGCGGTACATTTTTTCATCGAGCCTCCACTGCACAATGGTTCTGTGACTATCAAAAAAAACGTTTTTTTGCTCTAACTGTTATATTTCAAATTCTACATCAAAGTTGTCTTCAGATGACTTTTAGAGCTTATTACATTTTGTGATTCAGAATTTGTCAATACATCCTACTCAAAGATATTGATGTTTTTTTTTTCAATTTCAGCTTACTCAAATATAATAAATAATATAGTTTTTCAAATTTCACATTATGTAGAGTCAAATAACCATTAAAATAACCGCCAAAAAAAATTTTTTTGTTTGCCCCAGAAAGAACGACAAACAAATGAAGAGAGCGTATTTTAGAGGAAGAAATATCAATAATTTTGGGTAGAGTAGAGATATTCACAAGTTCTGCATCGCAAAATATTTGTCTTAGTAAGCTCTGAAAGTCTTCTGAAGACAGTTTGCATGTAGAATTTGAAATTTAAAAGTTACCCTAACGCAACATAGAAAAAAGCGCTATATCAGTTATTTCAAGATACACAAAAAAAACTACCAAGTTGCTTACAATAACTGGGACTACAACAGTGTCGAACTATGTTTATCTCTATCTTTAAAGGTAAAAAAGTTTATTGCATTTCGATTTTTTCGATTTTTTATTTCATCGAAAATTTTAGTCACCCTATTTTTTAAAACATAAAATTGAGCGCTATATCATATAGAACAACTTTGTTGAAGATAGTTTTTGTGTAGAGAATAAATGTCGAGCTCTAGATTCAAATTTCCACTTAAATGCGCTTCCTCTACCATTGTGCACTGGGTTTGAGGAAACAAAAAATTGCTTTGCTGCTTTGTGCATACTCTGAGAATGCATACTGCCGGCGGCGGTATGGCCGGCGGTTTGTTGGAACGAACTTTAGTTGTTCGTTTTGGACGATATGGTTTGGGAAGCACAATTTTTATCAATCAGAACGTGGTATTTCGTTTAAGGAATGTTTAAAATTTTTTCAATTTTTCAATCAAAATTAGTACCGAAAAATTATTTTATTTGTTATGATAAATGATTTTTAATCGATTGATTCATCAAGAAATAGTCATGTTATAAGCGTTCGAAATCTATCTATCATTATATGTTACGTTTTCAGTTTGTTTCATATATTTCAGTTTTAGATTTTAATTTCTATCCTATGCCTTTCTGTGAACAGTCGCCCTAAGTTAAGAAACGTATAATTTTACTCTAACAAGATATTCACATCAATTGTTTTCCTATATTCAACATTTAAAAAAAAAATTTAAAATTTTCATCTATACTGAAACGGAATAGTTTAAAAATATGTTTTGTGCAATGTGCAATAAAAAACTTTAATTTGAACACAGATACTAACTGAAACGAGCATTATGAAGATATAACATTTATGACATCTCAAGAATGTGATACAATTTGATCACGAAGATCCTTCAATTATTTAGCCTATAGCACATTAACCTACATTATTTACCCTCGATTCGAGCAGATTAGGCAACATAAAACGTTGATCAAGACGCTTAGTGGGAGTCCGCCAAAAAATATTTCCATTTCCATTTTAGGGTGGTCTGAAAAATTATCTTTTTTCCAATAATGACTTTTTTCATAACGAAAACAATTTTTGAACTACTGAATCGATTCAGATGATCGACGTATCAAATTGAAGCCAATGAGCTAATATTCTTCGAGAAAATATTACACTTGCGAAAAAATGGACTTTTTGTAACTATTGGTTGCAAATGTTTTGACGTGCGACTACGTCTAACCGGAGTATATGGGGGGTAACATGAAAACCTAAACACAGAACATGCAGGAAAAAATGAAAGATTCGGAATGCTTATAACTCGAACATTTCTTACTGGATCGGAAAGATGTTTGCATCAATTGATAGGGAATATTTCTACGTTTCTATCGCAATTAATAAAATCTTATTTTTCATTAGATAAACAATTGAAAAACTGTAAAATGTTAAGCGTTATCTAAACGCCCTAACTAACTCGTTTTGATTGGTCCGGTTTACGGTTTCCCTAACACAGCCATCAAACCAAACAGCCTTGGAGAAATCGGCATTGCAAATACATGAAAGTCGGGGGTATTTTTGTTCCGACTGATATGTGTTTCCCTAACACAGACTTCAAATCTATGGAGCGTAGGGAAATTGGCATTGCAAATTCATGCATGGCAGGGGTATTTTTGTTTCGGCTGAAATATGTTTCCCCAACACAGACATGGCACAGACAGGTGTCTGAGGAATTTGACATTGCAAAATCATACAAGTAGGGGCATTTTTGTTCCGACTGGAATGTGTTTACCTAACACAGACTTCAAAACCAAGATGTCTGGGAAAATCGGCTTTGTAAATAAATGCAAACTGCGAGTACTTTTGTACTCGCTTGCCTTTGTGCAAACTAGAATATGTTTCCTTAACACGGTCTCCTAAACTTAGGGACCTGGGAAAATCGTACAGACATTAGAGGCGAATGAACTTTCAGGTTTAAATCCTCTATAGTATAAAAAGTAGAAGTTGAAGTTGTTGATTCATGCAAGCCGGAGGTACTTCTGCACCCGCATGTTTTATTTGCACTCCGAAAAGTGTTTTCCTAACACGGATTACAAGAACGGGTACGAACATAACGCTTTGGCTCGGTTATTCAAGATTGTATTGAAGGATATGCCTTCATATCTTCTGCTCACTGAAATGATTGCTAAGCTTCGGTCGTCCCACGTCAACCTTGCGGTTATATTATAGATATAATCCACCCATTTTTTTTTAAATCAGGGAGGCGCTTTTTTCGTTTTTGAGTCATAATTTTCAGCCGATGATACAAAAAATACAGCCGATGATACAAACAATCAAAAAATCAATGGTTTTTCCAAAACCATTTTTTTTCAAAAAATTATAGCTTTTAACGCGCAACCAAAACATGTTAGCTTTGAAAAATCATAACTCAAAAACGAAAAAAACCCTCTATGATTTTTGGATTTGTTATGTAAAAAACTCATATTACAAGAAAAAATATATAAAATATATAGCGTCCTCTATCTTGAATAAAAAAATTGAAAAAAATCGGGCTCAATATTTTGCGATAAGGAACAAAACTACAAATTTGCAAGACAATCTGAGAACTATTATATAGGTTTGGCATGGAATGGCTGAAAAGAAGTATAGTTTTTTGCGAAAGAATGATCTAAAAGGTAATCCAAGAGCTAGAACCATGGGAAAAATAGATCCCTGAACAAGCTTAGTTAAATGCTAGAATTGTCTTCACAACAAACAACCCCTTTCATCTTTCGCGACTTTCTCTTTGCAGAACTGAATCCATCCCGGGCACAGCCTCGTACAAGGCGGTGATGCGACTTTTCATCACCGAGGTTCAGCACAGTGACTACGGCATCTACAAATGTATCGCCAAGAATCCACGTGGCGAGACCGATGGGACAATCCGATTATACTGTGAGTAAACAATTTAACAGTGCCATGTGAATGGTATAATGTGTACATATGTACACATGGAGAGACAGATATAAAGCAGAGATCGGTCGAGTGACAGAATGCAACAAGTAACTGCCGTGGTTTGTGCGAATCAATGTCGAGCAAACAACACCAACGTTGTGTGGACAAACGGTTATGTTTTTGGTGTTGTTTGTGGTCACTGATTCTCGTTTAAACATCCCGCAGTGAGGAGAGGCACACAAGTTGTGGTTCGATGTGTGTTGTTTATCAGAGAAAAATATGTTTGTATTTAAACCAATATCACGAGGAGGGAATTATCAGTTCACTTGACTTCATTCACCATGAACATCTATCTCACAGCTACTTCGAATTAGACATGCACCTCTCAAAGCAATCCAATCAATTGGATCATCAGCTCTCAATAGAAAAGAGCCTCAACGAAAGATTCAGCAAATCTGATTCAATCGTCGCCCAAAGTACGTGTGAATAAAATCTAGAATCAACAGAGGGATGCTGTTCCTTAATGCCATATCATTTACCAGAGAACGATGGCAATGTGGAAATGTCCTCATGGCGCCCGCCCACACCCGTATCACTTCCAGGTCCTTTTTCCTCCCAAATGGCCGCCCCATGGCATCAGCAGACGCTTGTGTGCCTCATCTGTGCGCTCTGTCAGATCCGTGTGTAACACTTCAACACTTGACACTTTTCTGTCTTTCTATGTGGCAGAACACGCCGCAACATCTTCTTAATGCTGCTCTCAACATATTGTCTCTTGATCGTTCACTCATCGTGGGAGGTGTACATGGTTTTATGATGCCAGGCAATTGTCATCAGCATTCGGGCGACATAGCTACGGTTTATCATAAATGCTGTCGTTCGCAATCAACTTTTCAATTCAACAGGTTGCTTGCTCAGAGGCTTGGATCGATCTGGGGTGTAAGCAAATGGTATTATAAATTCATTGCCTCTGTATGCTATTCGCCAGACTTTGTGTTGGATTCGATGATAAATATTTATGAAGCTAAAACCCGTTCATGAAAACACTCGAGACGAAATTGTCAATCGAAATAAAATTGACCGATAAAAACAAACCCCAATCCATTCGCTCCATAAACTCACTTTCAATCAAATCCGAACCTCTAATCGGAACACTGAATCACAAACGCACGCACGCACGCACGTGGATAAACGGGAACCACTTTGTCGGCAATAACATTCCGGGCGGGCGAGCCAAACAAGGAAAAAAAGGAGTCAATATTTACCACCGCAATTACATGCCATCGCCAAACTACGTCGACCGATTCCGATGCCTACGTCACATAAATCAGAGACAGCGTAAAATTAAGATCGCATAATCGTAAATAAAATCCACGGGGGCAGCTCGAGGACCGATCCGTCCGCTGGAATCGGTTTTACGCTACGCTAGCAGCTCCCGGCGGCGTGTATTCACATGTGGGTCGGCATGAGAAAGGCGATCAGCCGTAAGGATCTGTATGCGGGAAAGGAGACACAAAAATCGTGCTGATAATTTTTATGTCCTTCCAATTGGTGTAATAAAACTTGTTCTCCAATCAATGCTACTTGTAACAGGGTGTGTTGTGGTGGTTTTCAGTTCATTTGAACCCCTTTTTTCGAATTTCATGTCAGCTCGACTGGCCTTAGCAGTGAAACGTTATGGCGGTAAATACATGTGTCTTTTAAGCAACTTTGCATACTTGACATATTTAAAAAAAATTGAAAGGGCCAAAAAAATTCTTGCTTTTTTACCAAAAACTATCACTCAAAAACTATAATATCTATTAGGTGTACCGGTAAGTTTGTTCGGTTTTATAACAGATGGCGTGACTTGATTATTATTCCAGTGAATCAAATTTACAGACATTCGTTGGAATTGCGGGTCTTTTTAGTATATGTCAAAAAGTTGAAGCGTAAACAACATAATTTTTTGCCACTTCGAATATGTCGAATTTCGAACCAACGAGATTGTTTTAACGGGGAGTGTTACTTCATTACTTCAATATGAAGAAAAAATTATAGGAGGTTGTGTCCAAAATACGACCGCATTGTGACGTAGAACTACGCTGTTATTTTTTATAAGTCGCTTGTTTTTACCTTCGGATATTATTCTATAATGCTGTGAAATTTTAGAAACAACTGCTTAGTAGAATAATCTCTGGAACGGTTTTTTCATTGTAGAATCAGTTGACGATAATTGATTGATGATTCATTCTTGCCCTCGCAAAACAATACACTAGCTGATCGTATGTCGCAATTTATTTCATGTCAATGCATTGGAAATTTACCTCGAACGCTATTATTATATACATGTTGCACCAGCACCATTATTCCACATCTTATAACTACATTAATATATCTTTGGCACCGCATGGAAACAACAACAACTTTTCAACAATGACAACCGTTGCAAGTATCAAATATTTATATTTTGATATTTTGCAAGTATAATTATATTTAGTATTGCCTCAAAGGAATCGCACCTCTAGGCATCGTTTGTACAACGTAAACCAAGCGCCAAACAAGCGTTCGCCATAGCATGCATACAGAGCCATACATTGGTGGCTTGAAACTACCAGAAATATAAACACTTCTCATCATTTTGCGCTATTCTCAAAAGAAACGCTTCTGTTAATATTACTGGCCTTGAGAAAAGTTGCATTACATTCTCATGCTTGAGAGAAGCGCAGCTGTCACCCTTAGTGGAGGAAGTTTTGTTACTGGCAAGCAAAACCTAATCACATACAAAATTTCAGAACGACAATTACTTTCTTGGTGACTAAACAAGCGAAATAAACTCTTTTCGTTAATAACAACTCCGAAAATAGTAGCAATGCTTCATTATGATCAATATTAGCGCAAATGCAATCCTAGTTGAAGGCAGTTTTGCGACTGGCACGCGAATCCAAATAACTTATAACAGTCCAGTAAGACATTCAAGATGCTTGGTATTCCCCAAATAATTTTTTTGGCACACAACCTTAACACCTGCTTTGCCATAGCGTCAGTTTAATGCATTGATGCATTCTCAAAGGCACCAATGAAGCCCTTATGATGACGGAAAACAAACAATGTTAACTGCTTGGAAAAAGACTGAATAATGCCACACAGCTTGTACTCTGATGTAACACCCATCGATGCGAATTCGCTGATGAGTTTGTCAAGAGCGACCGTCTTCGCCACCAGCGGGGGAGCTTGGTTTTGGTTGCTGCCTGGGTAACTGCGTTTACATTTTCGACCGACGTGCCGAAATCGCCATCGCGTGCATCATTAGATGACGCTTGTCTCGATATTTTATTGCCCATGGCAATGCGTTCGTTTTTTGCAGGGCTCGAGCCTGCCTTCCTCTTCTTCTTGCTCATCACACACTACGCGAAGCGTCCAATTTATAACGCGGAAAGAAAAACACACGATACGAATAACGCGAAAAACGAACAGAAAAAAATCACACGACGATATCCAAGTTGGATTACCACTGGTGGGGTCCAATCTTAGATCGAAGCGCAGCGAAAGCAAAGTGAACTGGATTGCTCAACGGTCCGATGCCGAATGGAAGTTTGCCTCAGCGAGATCCACTGTTTATACTCTAGGCAAGTATTCCCCTTCATTCTTCTACTTTTCCTTTGTTCACGATGACTTTAAATCCTACGATTTCCCCTCCGTTGGTCGTCGATAAGTTGCTCGATATTGACAGCTTTGTTCGGGAAAGCACACAAATGGACAGAACAAATGTAGGGGAAAATAGAAACGCTTAAAGTTTTCATGAATTTTAACCATTTACAAACCAGGGGACATTAGTATAACATCCTAAACAAATCTTACGGTATTTCCGATTCGTTTAGTATGTAAATCGCCAAAATCCGTTCACGGCAAAAATAGTTATTAACGTTAACTTTATTTCATAAAAACGTGACCTGTTTTCTGATTTGGCACCCTTAATGAAAGACGTAGTTCTACGTCAAAAAGCTGTGGAAAGTTATCGCATTTTGGTGGAAGTTTATGGTGACCATGCACCAATGGAGCGATCGTGACAGACGTGGTTTGCACGGTTTGAAAGTGGTAATTCTGACTTGGAAGACCAAGAACGTTCCGGACCGCCAAAAAAGTTTGAAGATGAAAAATTGGAGGCTTTACTCGATCAAGATCCGTCACAAAAGCAACAAGAACTTGCAGATACACTTGGAGTAGCTCAGCAAATCATATCCGATCATTGAAAAGCAAAGAGATTGATCCGAAAGATAGGACATTGGGTGCCGTATGAATTGATGCCACGAGACGTCAAACGCCGTTTTTTTCACGTGCGAACAACTGCTCCAACGGCATATAAGAAACGGTTTTTTGCATGGAATCGTTACTGTCGATGAAAAGTGGGTCCATTACGACAATCCTAAACGTCGGGCAACGTTTGTATACCCCGACCATGCATCAACATCGACGGTCGCGCAGAATATTCACGGCCAGAAGGTAATGCATGAATGGAACCAGCTGGGTGATTCATTCAAGATGCTTGGTATTCCCCAAATAATTTTTTTGGCACACAACCTTAACACCTGCTTTGCCATAGCGTCAGTTTAATGCATTGATGCATTCTCAAAGGCACCAATGAAGCCCTTATGATGACGGAAAACAAACAATGTTAACTGCTTGGAAAAAGACTGAATAATGCCACACAGCTTGTACTCTGATGTAACACCCATCGATGCGAATTCGCTGATGAGTTTGTCAAGAGCGACCGTCTTCGCCACCAGCGGGGGAGCTTGGTTTTGGTTGCTGCCTGGGTAACTGCGTTTACATTTTCGACCGACGTGCCGAAATCGCCATCGCGTGCATCATTAGATGACGCTTGTCTCGATATTTTATTGCCCATGGCAATGCGTTCGTTTTTTGCAGGGCTCGAGCCTGCCTTCCTCTTCTTCTTGCTCATCACACACTACGCGAAGCGTCCAATTTATAACGCGGAAAGAAAAACACACGATACGAATAACGCGAAAAACGAACAGAAAAAAATCACACGACGATATCCAAGTTGGATTACCACTGGTGGGGTCCAATCTTAGATCGAAGCGCAGCGAAAGCAAAGTGAACTGGATTGCTCAACGGTCCGATGCCGAATGGAAGTTTGCCTCAGCGAGATCCACTGTTTATACTCTAGGCAAGTATTCCCCTTCATTCTTCTACTTTTCCTTTGTTCACGATGACTTTAAATCCTACGATTTCCCCTCCGTTGGTCGTCGATAAGTTGCTCGATATTGACAGCTTTGTTCGGGAAAGCACACAAATGGACAGAACAAATGTAGGGGAAAATAGAAACGCTTAAAGTTTTCATGAATTTTAACCATTTACAAACCAGGGGACATTAGTATAACATCCTAAACAAATCTTACGGTATTTCCGATTCGTTTAGTATGTAAATCGCCAAAATCCGTTCACGGCAAAAATAGTTATTAACGTTAACTTTATTTCATAAAAACGTGACCTGTTTTCTGATTTGGCACCCTTAATGAAAGACGTAGTTCTACGTCAAAAAGCTGTGGAAAGTTATCGCATTTTGGTGGAAGTTTATGGTGACCATGCACCAATGGAGCGATCGTGACAGACGTGGTTTGCACGGTTTGAAAGTGGTAATTCTGACTTGGAAGACCAAGAACGTTCCGGACCGCCAAAAAAGTTTGAAGATGAAAAATTGGAGGCTTTACTCGATCAAGATCCGTCACAAAAGCAACAAGAACTTGCAGATACACTTGGAGTAGCTCAGCAAATCATATCCGATCATTGAAAAGCAAAGAGATTGATCCGAAAGATAGGACATTGGGTGCCGTATGAATTGATGCCACGTGACGTCAAACGCCGTTTTTTTCACGTGCGAACAACTGCTCCAACGGCATATAAGAAACGGTTTTTTGCATGGAATCGTTACTGTCGATGAAAAGTGGGTCCATTACGACAATCCTAAACGTCGGGCAACGTTTGTATACCCCGACCATGCATCAACATCGACGGTCGCGCAGAATATTCACGGCCAGAAGGTAATGCATGAATGGAACCAGCTGGGTGTGGTATACTATGAGCTGCTAAAACCGAATGAAACGATTACGTGGGACCTCTACCGACGACAAATGGTGCGTTTGAGCCGTGCACTGAAGGAGAAACGGCCACAATACGTGCAAAGACACGATATTGTTATTTTGCATTACGACAATGCTCGGCCGCATGTCGCGAAACCGGTCAAAACAGACTTGGAAACGCTCAAATGAGAGGTCGTATCCCACCCGCCGTATTCTCCAGACATTGCTCCGTCCGATTACTATCTTTTTCGATCGATGCAACATGGCCTCATTGACCAGCACTTCTCCAATTTCGATGAAGTCAAAAATTGGATCGATTCGTGGTTAGCCGACAAACTGGCCGATTATTTATTTATTTACTGTCGACAATCAAAATTCTAGACCGATACATTCTTAATACTACTTAAAACTACTTAAAACTATGTAATATACAATGTCTTTATTGTGTACGGATCGTGGAAATGGTAGCTGAAGCGTTTGATGAAGCTCAACATATTATTTGCTCTATGGATGATTGTATTATAATGATCAAGCGAGTTTAGTTTCGAATTTAAGACCACGCCTAAGTCTCTTACTCGTTGACATCTATTGATGGGTTGATTCCCTAGCTTAACACCGTTGTTCAATGGTGTTCTTCTTCTTGTAACATTGAGCTGTAGGAAACTCTTAGTGCACCAATTATAGAAGATATCAACTTCATTTTTGAATGTCTGAGAGTCTTCTTCATTCTTCATTTACATATACAGCATCGTATCATCTGCGTAGATAAGTACCTTAACACTGTTAAGAAAAACACAAACGTCATTAACAAATAAAATGAACAAAAATGGCCCTAAATGAGAGCCTTGAGGAACTCCGGATGTAACAAATATTGGTTTTGAAATTTTCCCATTAAATCTTACCATTTGCGTGCGGTCAGTCAAATATGATTCTAGCCATTTCAATAGCTTGACCTAGCCACGATTGATCTTGGGAGACTTCAACTCTCACGGAACTTCCTGGGGGGAACAGTACGACGACAATCGTTCATCGTTGATATATGACCTTTGTAACAGCTTCAATATGACCGTTTTGAACACTGGGGAAACAACACGTGTACCTAAACCTCCTGCTAAGCCAAGTGCTCTTGACCTCTCGCTTTGCTCGAATTCACTATCGTTAGATTGCAAGTGGAATGTAATCCAGGACCCCAACGGTAGTGATCACTTGCCAATCAAAATTTCCATCACCATTGGGTCGAATTCTTCTGAATCTATAAACATGGCATATGACCTCACAAGACACATTGACTGGAAAAAATATGCGGACGCGATTGCTCTAGCCATCAATTCCAGAGATGGTTTGCCTCCATTGGAGGAGTATAACTTCATTTCTCGTTTGATCTATGACAGCGCGGTTCGCGCTCAAACGAAACCCATCCCAGGTTCCACTATTCGTCGAAGGCCTCCCAATCTATGGTGGGATAGCCAGTGTTCCAAGCTTTATCAGGATAAATCGAATGCATTTCAAGCTTTTCGGAACGTGGAACTATTGAAAATTTTCAGTCGTATTTGAACCTTGAAAATCAATTTAAAAACTTGATCAAAGGAAAAAAAACGTGCTTATTGGCGAAATTTGAAAAAAAAAATTATGGAAAGTGGCTCGAAACATGAGAAATCATTCTCCAACGAATGAAAGCGAGAAATATTCACATCTATGGATTTTTAATTTTGCGCGGAAGGTTTGTCCCGATTCCGCTCCCGTGCAAAAAATTGTTCGAGATATACCACAAGATAGATGCGATCTTGATTCCGGGTTTTCGATGGTAGAATTCTCTCTTGCTCTCCTTTCTTGTAACAATTCGGCTCCAGGAACGGATAGAATTAAGTTCAACTTGTTGAAAAACCTCCCTGATGTGGCGAAACATCGCTTGTTGAATTTATTCAATCGGTTTCTGGAGCATGATATTGTTCCAGATGGTTTGGGACAACTACGAGTTATAGCTATTAAAAACCCGGAAAACCTGCGTCCGACTTCAATTCGTACCGCCCAATAGCAATGCTGTCTTGTATACGGAAATTGTTGGAGAAAATGATCTTGTTTCGCCTTGATCACTGGGTTGAAACGAATGGCTTACTCTCAGATACACAATATGGGTTCCGCAGGGGAAAGGGGACGAATGATTGTCTTGCGTTGCTTTCTTCAGAAATTCAATTGGCTTACGCCGAAAAAAAACAAATGGCTTCAGTATTCTTGGACATAAAGGGGGCCTTTGATTCTGTTTCAATAGAGGTTTTGTCAGACAAATTACACTCTCGGGGTCTGCCGCCTCTATTGAATAATATGTTATATAACTTGCTTTGTGAGTAGCATTTGAACTTTTCTCACGGAGATTCGGCAGTAAGTCGGTTCTCTTACATGGGCCTCCCCCAGGGCTCATGTTTAAGCCCCCATTTGTACAACTACTACGTAAGCGACATCGACAATTGCCTTACACAAAATTGCAGCCTAAGACAACTTGCAGATGATGGAGTGGTGTCTGTCGTAGGATCAAACGAATCCGACCTGCAAGAACCCCTACAAGATACATTGAATAATTTTTCAACCTGGGCCATTGGGCTAGGGATCGAATTCTCCACGGAGAAAACAGAGATGGTGGTTTTTCCTAGGAAGCATAGACCAGCAAAACCAAAGCTTCAACTTTTGGGTAAACCGATCACTCATGCTATGTCATTCAAGTATCTTGGGGTCTGGTTCGACTCCAAATGTACTTGGGGGGCCCATATTAGGTATCTGAGTAAAAAATGCCAACAAAGAATAAACTTTCTCCGTACAATCACCGGCACATGGTGGGGAGCCCATCCCGAAGATCTTATAATGTTGTATCGAACAACTATTCTCTCAGTGATGGAGTATGGCAGTTTCTGTTTTCAATCAGCTGCCAAAACACATCTCATTAAACTCGAGCGAATTCAGTATCTTTGTCTCCGTATTGCGTTGGGATGTATGCCCTCAACGCATACCATGAGTCTCGAGGTTTTGGCAGGCGTACTCCCACTAAAAGATCGCTTCAATTTATTATCTCTTCGGTTCCTCATCCGGTGTAAGGTTATGAACCCATTGGTGATCGGAAATTTTGAGCAGCTTATCGAGCTAAATTTTCATTCAGGATTCATGAGCTCATATCATGAATTCATCTCCATGCAGGTTGATCCTTCTTCGTATACTCCCAACCGTGTTTGTTTTCCTGACTACATCAATTCCTCTGTACATTTTGATCTGTTCATGAAGGAGAAAATCCATGGAATTCCAGATTATCATCGATCGGGGATCGTTCCTACGATCTTCAATGCAAAGTATGGGCGTGTCAATTGTGATAGTATGTACTTTACTGATGGGTCCTCTATGAATGAGTCCACAGGATTTGGAGTGTTCAACGAAATTTTTAGCACCTCCCACAGTCTTCAGAATCCTTGCTCTGTGTATATTGCTGAATTAGCAGCAATACATTGGGCGCTGGGCAGCGTCGCCTCACGACCTGTTGAACACTATTACATTGTAACGGATAGTCTTAGCTCTGTCGGAGCTATCCGTTCAGTGAGGCCGGAAAATCACTCGCCGTACTTCCTTGAGAGAATACGAGAAATTTTGAGTGCCTTATCCAGACGCTGTTATGTCATTACCTTTATCTGGGTCCCTTCACATTGCTCCATTCCGGGTAATGAGAGGGTTGACTAATTAGCAAAGGTAGGTGCAATTGAAGGCGATATTTATCAGCGTCAAATCGCCTTCAATGAATTTTATTCTTTAGTCCGCAAAAATACCATCGCTAACTGGCAACGCAAGTGGAATGAAGATGAATTGGGCCGGTGGTTTCACTCGATTATCCCTAAGGATAGCCTCAAACCGTGGTTCAAAAGTCTGGAATTGAGTCGGGACTTTATTCGCACCTTCTCCCGACTCATGTCCAATCACTGTTCGTTAGATGCACTACTCTTCCGTTTCAATCTTGCCAGCAGCAATCTCTGCGTTTGTGGCCAAGGTTATCACGCCATCGAGCACGTTGTTTGATACGCTTCTTCCCTTCCTTTGCGGGTAGTTCGTTCCCTTGCTATAAATAGTAGAATAAGATGAAATGTAAATACACTATAGATATGCGAATAGATTTAAGAATTGAGTGGTCATCAACATTGTTACAATTTCCTTATATCCCATCCTTCTCCTAAAAATATGTCACCCTCCTAATCTCGAGTACACCGCGAGCAATCGGTTTTCCACCTTACTAACCATAGATGTAAGAAAATTGTTTATATATATATATATATATATATATATAGTTTTAAAATTATATTTAAGAATTCGGCTCCTTTAAACTTAAGTAACTGAGCCTGTAAAAATTAACGAATTAATAAAAAAAAATAGCTTGACTGGAAAGCTTCTTTTTTCCAAAGTGGAGTTAATGATTATACCACACAAAAATCTTCGGTCATATTTGTCCACAAGAAATCCAAGAAGCATTTCTGTCGATTATGAACATTGTTTATTTGATTCAACACAAAACCGGCTATTTTATGAAAAATAAATTGCAGAGTGTTTTTATCACCAACAACTGGAAGCAAGATAAATTCATTGTCAAAATCAATGATAGAGTCCGCATTTCGTTGATTGAAATCTCCGTATATATGGATTTTTGATCCTTTCCGCAAATGGATCCGTGAATTGCCAGAAAAATGGGAAAAAGTTGTGACTAGCGATGGGCAGTACATTGAATATTAAATTTGTCATTATTTTTGCGGAATAAAATAAACGAAGAAACTTACCGGCACTTCTATTATAAAATTCAAATCTAAGAATTAAATGTAGGAAATCGTTCAAATTTTCATAAAGAAATGTAATTTTTTTAAATTTCGCTCTAAAAATAATTATTTAAAAAAATCAAACTCATTTTTCTCAAAAATGTATTTTTTTATATCCTCAAAAAATAAATAATATTTTTTTTTTTTTTTATATCTGTATTATAGTGACTTTCAACACTTTTGGCTGGTTCGTCACTTTTTACTTTCAATTTTGGAAGAATGTTGGGAGTGAGAATTGAACTCGTGATCTTCAGCGTGAGAGGTATGGATGATACCACTACGCCAGATCGGCTCCAGTAAATAATATGAATAGCTCTTACAATGTTAACAAGCCGTCCATACATCGTATGATGGGCACTTTTACAGGAAAAAAGTTTTTTTAACAACAACTTTTTCATGTTTTCTTTGAAAAAAATACAACTAATCTTAATTTCGTTTAAAGCAAAGGTAGCGGTATATTCAACAAAGTTTCAGATCTTCAACTTCCACTTTCAACCTTGGTCGTAAACGTCAGCAACAGGAACTTTTACAATTTTCCTATTCTTCACTTATAACAATACTTCAAAAAACTTGATTGTAGAGTTTAATTTAATAAAACCTTAACATTCTTCTGATCACTTTGATGCACAACTGACAGGATTTTCAGTCTTAAATACGACTTTATATAAAAAGGAACAATCAATTCAAACTTCTTTGTTATACAATTCTTTAGGTTGCGTACAATAATTATACTCGCACAAGGTTTATGTATTTTCGAGGTCCCTCAGATTAATCCCGAAAAGGCCTTTCTAGCTGACGGTTCGTTGCAACTACTGTTTGTGGATCACATGTCTGCCATCTGGTTGTGTAAATAAATTTTGTGTGTAAATTCTCGCGTTTGACATGTTCTTGACATGTTTATAAATAGAAAAAAAGATTTCAGAACATGTAAATCACGATTATTTATACGTAAAAATATTACGAGTTAAACATTGGGCCTGATCACGAACATCACTGTCACAAACGCTTTCACGTCACTTACACTTCACTTAATCTTTTTGTGTCTATCATCATTGTCACGGACAGTTGCGTGTAAAAAAAACTCCATTCATTTTCGTTTATAAGTGACATGTCAGTTGCATATATTCGGGCGTTTGAACTTTATGTCGGTTGCATAATTTCGGACGTTTGAACTTTATGTAGGTAAAATTAATAAGTGTATGAGATAGTATTCCATTGAATTGAATGTATGTTTTAGAATGACAAGTTTGCGATTATACCTCGATGATTCGGTGTAGGTCAACGTTAAAATCTTTTCTTAAGAATGAATTTTAATTTTCAATATATTTGATTTTTTTTTAAATATTGTTTGATATTTTTAAAGAAAAACTGAATAGTTTCCTACATTTCATTCCTTAACCCACATTTTGTAGATCTTATAGTTTGAAATTAGGATTTTTCGGGACTCAAATTAAAAAAAAAAATCTCACGCAGAATCTATCCGATCTACAACATTTTAGTCAAAGAATAAAATGTAGGAAATTGCTTATGGTTTCATAAAAAACTATCAAACAAATTTAAAAAAAATATATTTTGAAAACTAAAAGTCATTTTTCTCGAAAATTTCTGAAAAAGTTGTTGTTAAAAAATTTTCCCTGTAAAAGTGCCAATCTTCCGATGTATGGACGACTTGTTGGAAATTATAAGGGCTATTCATATTTTTTAGAATTTAAAAAAATACGATTTTGAGAACAATGAATTTAAATTTTTTAAATACTTGTTTTCAGCGATTTTTTTTATCTTTGAATTTTGTAGATATTATAGTTTGTTTTGTCAAAAATCAAGAAAAATTGTTTAGTCCTCTCCAAAAAGTAGTCTAATTTGGGTTAAATTTTCAAGCATGCAAAGTTACTCAAAAGACTCATGTGCTTACACCCACAACGTTCCACTGCTATCTGAGATGGTGCTGCCAATCGAGTTGACATGAAATTCGTCAGATGCCAAGTACTATCAAGTAATAAGTATCAAGTAAGTACTTGATTGCATAGAATTACGTGAGCTCACAATTTCGGCGAAAAAAACAGTATCGTCATCAGCAGTTATTTGGATGAAATGTACATGCATGGTTTTCCAGTTACCCCTATATAAAAAAAAAATACACGGTAAACACAATACATTTCTGCGAAAAATGAGTTTGAAATTAGTGTTTTCAACTCGTTTTATATTTTTGATTGAATGCTTCAACACTCTCCAATATTGAAATCGTTGATCGAATTTTAGTAGGTGCACGGTTAATAGTTAGAAACTTTTGTTAAAATTTAAGAAAAAATATATCAAATACGAGTCCGATTCGGCTGAAACTTTGACAGTAGTCGTTTACGAGAATGTACTACACGATAAGTAATCTCTCTTGCGATACTGACACCATCGGGCGATGAGGCTAAGTACTTATCGGACCGACCTCGTACGTTTGTTAAATCCAATTCAAATATTTAGAACTAGAAAAAAAATTATGTGGAAGAACAGGTCAGGTTTAAGATGAAAAAAATATACGAGGTTGTGTCTAAGACACGACCGCATTGTTGACATAGAACTACGCTGTTATTGACGTAGGACTACGTCTAAACGGAAGATATAGGGGGTGAAATGGAAATCTAGGCACTGAACAAGTAGGAAAAAATGCAAGATTTGGAACGCTTATTAATCGAGCATTTCTCAATAGATCGCAAAGGTTTTTGCATCAATTGATAGGAAATATATCTACGCATCTATCATAATGAATAACATTTCATTTTTCTTGAGATAAATAATTGAATAATTGTGAAATATCAAGCATTGTCAAAATGCACTATGTGTTCATTTTTGATTGGTCCATTTCGTGCTCCTCAAATCGTACGGACCAAAACGGGCAACCAGAGCAGCAGCGAAATAGAATGAAGCACGATTGGAAAGGAAAAAGAAAAAAAATGAACGGAACATTGGTCGCCGTCTCACACATGCGTAATTCCCGAGCCAGCCAGTCAGCTTAAAAATCCCCGCTCCGCTGCCGTAACGATCACATTCTTTGTGTGGACACCGACTGGACAACATCGTTGCTGGACGAGCTGGACGGCGAGGGATCGAGTGCCTTTCTCAAGGCAAGAGGGTGGAGGTGGTAGCGCTGGAGTAAATAGAGTAGAGTTTTCAAAGGGCCTTTCTCAAGGCTAGAGACGAATGAACTGCAAAAGTTTAAAGTCTCTATAATACAAGACCTTCCTTCCTTCCGTAACGAGCATTCTCATTCAAACCGTACACCACATAGGTTCGCATCACAACACATCAACAAACCAACCCAAGCAGCCATGTCTGGACATGGTAAAGGAGGAAAAGTGTAGGGAAAGGCAAAATCCCGCTCGAACCGTGTTGATCTGGAGTTCCCCGCAAGGGTAGCCAGGCCGAGCGCGTTAGTACCAGTGCACCAGTCCACCTAGCCGGCGTTATATAGTTTCGGCCGCCGAAGTGATCGAGTTAGCTGGTAAAGCTGCTCGCGACGATAAGAAAACCCGCATTCGGAACAGAACACATTCGGTTCTGTGGACATCAAGACAACAGGCAGTTGCAGCGAGTGGCGAGTGGCAAACGCAATCGCAAAACGGCATCAGGTAGCAGAAGAAAAAAGTTTGTTCTTTATACAAACTACTTTGGTGGCAAATCCAGAACAAGGCGGCATCGAGGGCATTCGAAATGGTTTTTTTTTTCAAAACCACGAGTACTAAGTTTTCTAAATTGGAACCATTCCATAAAACAAGGCGCTTTTCAGGGCCATTAAACCTTCCAAAAAAGAGTTTAGGAAATACAGTTCAATGCTTTCTAAAACAATATCCAAAATAATAATAAAACACAAATTGATTTTTTCATAATTTGTTTGCCAGGATATGATGAGTATGTGAATTTGGCAGTTGTTCTGAGCTTATTGATTTTCACCAATTCTTAAATTGCTTCTAGATTGAAAGTACAGTAATTTACACTTATCTCGACATTTAGCTAATTGGACGGACCAGTAATGCGACATATTTAGTTGGACATTTTTGTAAACATAGAGTTCGGGGTCCAAATTATGACCCCACATTGAAGGTCGACACTGTACCACTGTCATCGCAAATGTTCAATTACAGGTTAAAATTACCTTCAATCCGATACTGAGCGGTGGTAATGCGACGTGCCATTGAATGTAATTTACTGTAAAATATGTCACAAGTTGGATGGGAAGAAATTTTCCAACTGTGAAAGCTGTGGCGAGTGGCAAATGCAATCGCTAAACAGCAAGGTTTAGCCGAACAAGATGGGGATATCGAGTGATAACAAAACAATAAACTCTTTAGATTGAAGATAATTTTGTGATCCTGAAAAGGACCCTTTTTAGCCTGCATGTGAATCCAACGAGCGAACAAATCGTAATGAATGTATTTTTTTGCCATCGCTCCCTTTTAACGCTCATTCGTTCGTCTCGTTGGACTCGCCTCTCTGGCTGAGTCTGCCGATTTGTCTCTATCCTGTGAGTGTGTACCGCTAGAGTATAAAACACACGGACCCCAAAAAAATATCTTATTTTCTTTCAAACCGTAAACCCGTGTGGTTGTACGGCATCGGCATCGTGGACGTAACAAAGGAGGACAAGTGAAGGGAAAGGCAAAGTCTCACTCGAACCGTGCAGGTTTCCAGTTCCTTGTTGGTCGCATTCACTGATTGCTCCGCAAGGGTAAATAGGCCGAACGGATTGGCGCCGGAGCACCAGTATACCTAACAGCGATTATAGAGTTTCGGCCGTCGGAGTGCTCGAGTTGGCTTGCATAACTGCTCACGACAATCAGAAAACCCGCATCAAGAACAGAGCAGCTTCGGTTCGGCGCTCATCAAGGCAACAATTAGTTTCAGTGAGTGGCAAAGTGTTTCTCCGGCACGTCGCATTAAATGTAATTTACTGAACAACATGTCACAAGCTGGATGGGAAGAAAATTTCCAACTGTGAAAGCTGTGGCGAGTGGCAAACGCAATAGCTAAACAGGAAGGTTTAACCGAACAAGATGGGAATATCGAGTGATAACAAAAACACCACACCAAAGGTTCTTTTCAGAACCATCAACATATTCATAAAGAGAAAACAATAAACTAATCCATTTTTCAGGTAGATAGGTAGGTTTTCACGTAGGAGAAGAAAATAAAACAATATATTTAAAATACATATTTAACAAAAGCTGTCTCCTTTGTATAGTCCTACGTCACTCCGGTTATGTCCCCGATATTACCCACCCGTCTTTTTTATTCAAGTCGCTTGTTTAAAACTTCGGATATTATTTTATAATGCTGTGAAATTTTGGAAATAACTGTTAAGTAGTATGGTTTGATCGCCCTGAAATGTTTTTTTTTGTTGTAGAATCAATTGTCGATAATTGATTGATGATTCATTCTCCCCCTCGCAGAACAATACACCAGCCCTATCGTATGTCGCAATTTGTTTCATGTCAATGCATTGAAAACTTACCTCGAACGCTATTCCGGTGGCCTTTTTCGCAATTGACATAGACTGGACTACAGTCGATTATATACTTGTTGCACCAGTACCATTATTCCACATGTTATAACTACATCCATATATCTTTGGCACCGTATGGAAACAACAACAATGACAATATTTGCAAGTATTAAATATCATGCTACCTGTTATTTATTATTGCCTCAGTGGAATCGTACCTCTAGGAATCGTTCGTACAACGTAATCAAGTCCAAGTCCCAAGTCCCAAACAAGCGTTTGCCATACCATGTATACAGAACCATACATTGGTGGCTCAAAGCTACTAGAAATATAAACACTTCTCATCATTTTGCGCTATTCTCGAAAGAAACGCCTCTGTTAATATTACTGGCCTCGAAAAAAGATGCATTTCTTTCTCATGCTCAAGATAATCGTAGCTTTCATCCTTAGTGGAGAAAGTTTTACTACTGGCGAGCGAAACATACAAAATTTCAGAACGACATTTACTTTCATGGTGACAAAATAAACGAAATAATCTCTTTCTGTTAAACTCAACAACCTCGAAAAGAGTAGCATTGCTTCATTATGATCACGATTAGCGAGCGCAAATGCAATCCTATTTTGCGACTGGCACGCGAACCCAAATAACTTATAACATTCCACCACGACATTCAAGATCCTTGGTATTCCCCAAATAATGTTTTGGTGAACAACCTTAACGCTTGCTTCACCATAGCGTCAGTTCAATGCATTGATGCAATGTCAAAGGCACCAACGAAGCCTTTATGATAACGGAAAACAAACAATGTTAACTGCTTGGAAAAAGACTGATTATTTGCCTCAGCAGAGATTCATTACTAATATCCTAGCGCAAATATTTCCCTCCCGCTATCTCCCCTCCTTGTTTAAATTTATCATTACGGCTGCATAATTTGCACCACCAAACAACAGTGACAGTGCCAATGCACACGAGAGCAGATACAAATGGGGTTTCAGCGTAGCGAAGATGCACTATTTTTACGTACGGATTATGAAGCACGCGCGTACGCGCACGAATAGCCATATATCGATGGCTTGAAGCATCTAAATATACACACACTTCTCTCCGTTTTGCGCTCTTCTCAACAGAAGCCCTTTCTATTATAATTGCCTGTCTAGATTAGCTTAGCTGTTATCCTTGGTGGAAAGAGTTTTGCTACCGCCATGCGAAACCAAATCACAGGCAGAATTCCTAGGCCTAGCTTGATGACTCCCACACAATTGTGTAGCTCAAAACATTAATACAATGGCGTCAGTTTGATGCAATGATTGCAATGCCAGAGACATCAGTGAGTGAGTAACTTGGTCGCGTTCACCCCAATTGCTTTGAGAAAGGCACTCGATCCCTCGCCGTCTTGCTCGTCCAGCAACGATGCTGTCCAGTTGGTGTCCTCACGAAGAATGAACGTTTGCCTCAGCGAGATCCACTGTTTATACTGTAGGCGTTATTCTTCTTTTCCTTTGTTCACGGAGACTTTAAATCTTACGATTTCCCCTTCGTTGCTCGTCAAGGAGTTACTTGTTATTGACAGCTCTGTTCGGAAAAGCACACAAATGGACAGAACAAATGTATGGGGAAATGAGTTTGCTTCCAATTTTCATCAATTTAAGCCATATACAGACTATGGGATTGTAATGTACAGCATATCAAACAAATCTTAGAAAATTTTCGATTCGATTGGTATGCAAATCGTTAAAATCCGTTCACATCAAAAATAGTTATCAACGTTAACTTTATTTCATAAAAACGGGACCTGTTTTCTGATTTGGCACCCTTAATGAAAGACGTAGTTCCACGTCAAAAATGTATAAAACTCAAGCCACTAACGCCACTTACGCACATAAGTTTATAATGAAATTTGTTCTGAGGTCATCGTGATGGGGTCGAGGATGAGGAAGCGAGGCGCCCCCAAAACGTCGAAACGACGCAATCCAAATTGAGGCCGAGGCAGCCTAACGCCGCCAAGGTGACGTCATCCGAGTCGGCCGCCGACTCGCCGTCGGAAGCGACGACCTCTCGCTAGCAAACCTGTGTTTCTTTGATTGCCCGGTTAGTTTGAAACATAGGAGACAAATTTTCAGAATTTCATTACCATAATCTGATCTGTCGAAATTTTTCTTTCTTCATTCGGGTAAATGTCGCATTCGGGTATTTGACGCATTTGGTTAAATGTTTCATTTGGGTATTTGTTACATTCAGGTGAATGTCATTCCGGTATATGTTACATTCGGGTGAATATGCTTCGGGTAAACGTGTTTCGGGTGAATATGCCACAACCACTTCATCGAACAATATCACCAAATTATTGTCGCGAAACAGATTAGTTTGAAGCTGATAAAGCAAGAAAAATGAACAAACAGAAAAAAATAAACCCACCACTGATGTCTGCTAAGCCTGAAGGCATTGTGTGATATTTGTTCAATAGACTCTGCTTCATCGGTACTATCAACATGAATCATTAGCGGTGTTATGCTCCTTACGAAAACACGAAAAATATAATATTGTTTAAGACTGAACTATGAGCCAATAGCCCACCATTCACATTAACAGGATTGCAAATTGTTCTTTGATACACGTGGTTCTCCCTGAATTAATCACCGACTTCAAGAAATCGCCAACCCGTCCAAATAACTCCACTAACTGTCAAAACCATGTATTGACTTAACGCTATCCAGATGGCATCCCGCTCACGTCCCCACCGCGAAGCCAGAGAAGCCCGAAAGGATAAAGGCATTTTCACACATTCACTTCCACACTCTCCGACGCCTCGCAAACGCCTTGTGCATGCCTTTACGCTTCCCTCGTGAGGGTTTTCTTTTTATCCGTGTTCTGGTCCCCTCGAGGGAAAACCGGAACGGAATAAATGTGTTGATTTTTCCTGCTGTTGCTGGTCTTTCGCGCTCGCTTCTGCTTTTCTCCGCTGCTCCGCCGGCTGTTGTATTTTTTGATTAAACTCAATCTGTCCTTCAGGGGATTTCACTCCACTTCGGCTCTTCTTTCATTCTTCCTCTTTTTTTCCTTGAGTTGTGGTGCGTTGGTTGCGCTCTCGTGTCGTGTCCTCGTGTGTTCGGAAAAGGAAGTGCTTGACTTTAATCCGACAACTCTTGTGTGCCGCGAGAGAGTAGATTATGGAACATGACGATGAAGAGGGGAGATTATTGTGGGAAATTTTAACAAATTGAGGCATTTGGAGGCATGAGCGTTTCGCTGCGTGTGAGAAAGGGTTAATTGAGTTTGCCGGGGAGATTCAACAGATAATTCAAATTGTTTGGTTGGCTTTTCCGGAGTGCTATAGCATAGCTAATTTGATCAGTGATTTTATCGGCCACAGGTAAGGACTCCCGTGATCTGATGATTAGAACGATGAACGTGTTTTATAATGTATCATTTTATTCTCTTGTCTTTTTTGAAATTGTTTCAGAATAGTTCTGAGCGTTTATTTTCACTTAATACTATATTATACTCCACTTAATTTTCTAGAGTCATCATTTCAATGTAGCTATCTGTAAACTCAATGAATGTGTGGTTCTATATTAATGAATAATCTCAAAAGTAGGATTTTTTTGTGGAATGTTTTTCAACCTCCTCCAACAGCTTCTTAAGTATGTACGGTCACGAGTTAATCTCCATTCCTAACAATACGTAAACCAGACCCAAAATGAATTGTAACACATACATTACCAACAACAATATTATTATCCCAGCATTCTGCTGTCGATGAATCGCTCAAGGATACATTTGAAAGGACCGTCCTGCCTCGCTCGAAAAGCCCCGAAGCCAAAAGTAAGAAAGGAAAGGTTCAGCCGAACGAAGCGACATACAATCATCACCCGCAAAATGTTTACCGAATGTGGTCTCAGATGTGTTTTATTATTGATTAAGCTCGTTGCTCTGCTTCGGTGTACATTTTATTAATACGAAACACCGGTAGGGTCTACGAGTCGTTCCTGATTCTCATCTGTTTCTCCCTGCCCGTATGTTTTCTCACGCTTCAAGCAATTGTTATCGAGTAAAAGCTGAATGAATCTTTACAATTTTTTCAGCATCGAATCCACCGACGACAGTACCGCCCCCTACAACGGAGGCCATCACGACTGTCGCCTCATCAACGAAAATCTTCGAGTCACCATTCGGACCAACGACAATTGCCCCGATCAACTTTTTGGATAGAGGTAAGAGACATTATTTTTTAATGGTGCTAATATCTCTCGCATTGGTAGCGAGTGTTTGATTTAGCTTGTCACTCAAAACAGTTAGTGAATTCTAGCGACTAATTACGTGTACTCTAAATTTAGATCGAATTTTAACTTGTATTCTTGTTTTCCTTCAAATATTTCTGTTTGTTTGTATAAAGGTTGATTTGTGACTCGAATGGTCGAGTAGTGAGCGTAAACAATATAATGCGGGGAACCTCGGGTGCATTCAACATTATGGTCGAGAGAGTTTTCGTCAAAAATATTTCTTCGTTGTCAAGTAATGTCATAATTTTTAAAAATCAGCAGCGAACGATCTGAAGAGTTGAAGCCGGCTAAAATAAATCAAACAATAATAATAATAATCTTCAAACATCAGGAAGAATGAATATAATAATTAGGAACACATAAATAATGACTAGGGGAATGTTGTAACGATTCTCTAAATACAGGTCTTAGGATCATAATCTACATGAAATGCAGGTTTTTTGAACTAAGCTTGTTCAAACTTATTATTTCTTTTTCTTTTTCAAATGTTAATGTATCAAAAGCTTGTTTTTGACTTTTAAAAGCAGTGAAAAGAGATCGGCATGGTGGTTTACGATTTCGAGTTTGAGTCACTGTATATATTTTTTATTTAGGCTCTTCAAGCGATAGCTTGGCCGAGAATTCAATATTTTTACAATTGAACTTATACATTATTTTATAAATATATTATCGATTTGTTCGAGTTTTGTTTTTAAAATATTCATAATTTTGCAATTCCCATTTCCATTTTAGGGTGGTCCGAAAAATCCATTGTTTCGCCTTTTCCCAAAAATGACAGTTTTCAAAAAATCATAACTTTTGAACTGCTGGACCGATTCAGATTATCGATATATCAAATTAGAGCCAATTACTTACCATTTTTTGGAAAAATATTACGCTTGCAAAGAATTTGGATTTGGTTGTCGTAAATATTGATTGTATTTGTTTTTTAGTTGTTTTCATGGCATTGAACTAGAGATTTTTTATATTACATATTCAAAAATCAGAGATGTGATTTTTGTCGTTATTAAGTTATGATTCTCAAAATCAACCGATGTTCGAAAAGTCGTATCTACCATATGAAGGTAGAATCGAGAAAGCTGAATTTGTATCATTCGATTTACGGTTCCCGATTATTTTGCCGATAGGACATTCAGTTACCATCCGATTGTTGGACTATTATCACCAGAATTTTGGCCACGCAAATGAAGAGCACGCATCACCAATATTCGTGCTGAAAGCGGTGAAAGGGTTTAAAGGATAGAAGCAGTGTTGTTTATCTGTACCAGAAGGGTAAAAAATATTTCTCACCTGTACTTTTTCTTCGAACAATCTGTAGCATCGGAAATATTCATTGTAGATAAACATGAACTATGAAAAAATATAAATGAGTATTCACTAGAAAATATTATATTTACTTACTCACTTTATATCCAGATTTACTTACTACAAATACTAGTACTTACGTATTAATGCCACCGAAGCGCAACATTCATTATCAACTAACTGACCCGGTAAACTTCGTCCCGCCCAAAATTTGTTTTTCGTTATCAATACCTTCAAACATTCACGTTTTCTTACTATGGGCAAGTTCATGGGTCCAATCGCAAAACTGTTCAAAATAATCTGATATTATAATGATGAGTTTTGTTAGAAATACTAGGAATTTAAAGTAAAAGGTAAATTCAATGGGGTCAATTAGAAGATCTAATTGAGCCCATTGAATTTACCTTTTACTTTGAATTCCTAGTATTTCTAACAAAACTCATCATTATAATATCACATTATTTTCAGACACAATTCTCGTTCAAGATTTTTCAAGCAATTGCAAATAACATGTTTCTCCGTTACAGGGAATAAATGTTTTATATAGAAAATATGATAGCCCTCAGAAAAATGGGAGGAGTATTGAAACACTTATTTTTTCATTTTAGAAATGTTTCTTGCCTCCTAAAACCTTCACATGCCAAATTTTGTTCAGTTTGCTTGATTAGTTCTTGAATTATGCAAAAATGTATGCTTCATTTCTATGGCAGTACCATCCCCTCCCCAACCCTAAAACCTCCATATGCCTAATTTGGTTCCATTTGCTTGATTAATCCTCGAGTAATGCAGAAATTTGTGTTTATCTGTATGGCAGCCCCCCCTTAGAGAGGGGGTGGATTGTCTAATCACCGTAAAAACATTTATTGCACCCTAAAACCTCCACATGCCAAATATGGTTTCATTTGCTTCATAAATTCTCGAGTTATGCAAAAATTGGAGTTTCATTTATATGGCAGCCCCCCCTTATAGAGGAAGGTGGGGTCTCGAACTATCACGAAAACCTTCCCCGGCCCCAAAAACCCCTACATACCAATTTTCATGTTGATCGGTTCAGTAGTTTCCGAGTCCATAAGAATCAGACAGACAGAAATCCTTATATATATATATATATATATATATATATATATATATATATATATATATATATATATATATATATATATATATATATATATATATATATATATATATATATATATATATATATATATATATATATATATATATATATATATATATAGATATATTTTTCCGTAACGAAATTTATTCAGAGGTCAATGTTGAGGGCAAAGTCCCTGTCTAAAAAGGATAAGGAATCGAGACGGCTCCAAGCCACCCACATGCAATCCGAGTCGAATCCAATGTACATTACCACTCGTATATTTGATGATTCTTATGTGCAATTCCAAATGAAATCGAATTAAAAATGCCGATTTTAAAAACTTGTATTTTTGATTCGTACGAAGGAAATATGAGTTTTTAACAGCATTTGGGATTTTTTTGGCTCAAGTACAACTTTTGAAAAGGGTGTATCGATTTCAGTGAGAGAAATCTTTGATAATTTATATCTCATAAACTATGAGTCGTATCAAAATAGTGACTTAGAAAGAGTTATAGAGTATTGATGTAAGACCGTGAAATAATATACACTGAGAAAAAAAATTAGTACTCTTTTTTTATTTACAAAAAAAAAACTTCAATTTGCAATACCTAAAATATGTGGATTTTATTTTTTTTTAATTTTTCATATAAAATAGAAGTTATGTAGAAAATTTAAAAAATGGGTCCGAAATGGTAAAACTATTTTTGACCAACTTTGCGGAACATCGAATTTTTATGAATTTTCGAAAACTCTAATTTTTGCATGTTAACAATCATGTTTAGCCACAAATTATGAATCCTGATGTGATTTAAACTGAAAATTTTTTTTCATACAAAACAGAAGTCATGTAGAACTATTTACGTAACTCTAAACATATATTTTTACCATAATGATGTATTTGGAAAAGTTGTTGAAAAGTATAAGCAAATTCGTAAAATTTCCTGAACATGGCGGTATAACACGAGAAATATATTAAAAGAGCCTTCTTCTTGAATGGCGTTAACGCTCCCTGTGAAACTCTTGCCGTCTCAACGTATGCATTAACTAGCGTCATTTATGAATACTTAGTTGAGATTTCTTAAGCCAAATAACATGCCTTGTATGTATTCCGAGGGGCAAGCTCTAGAATACGCGTAACCACAGTGCAAGTTGAAAGACATTTATTTGAGGAAAAATCCTCCGGCCAGAACGGGAATTGAACCCGAACCGGAATGTTTTAAATAACCTTAGGATTCATAATTTGTTCTTAAAAATTATTGTTAACATACAAAAATTGAAAGTTTCGAAAACTCATAAAAATTCGATGTTCCACAAAGCTCGTCAAAAATAGTTTTACCATGTTGGATTCATTTTTAAAATTTTTCACATGACTTATTTTATATGAAAAAATAAAAAAATATATATATATATATATATATATATAAATTTAAAAAAAATTGAAATTGAAAAAGACAATAAATTAGAAATGTTTTTTCAAATATCTCAAGAATGGCTGCATTTAGAAGGAGATTGATGAAGAGCTTTTTCATTTGAAATCACATCAGGATTCATAATTTGTGGCTAAAAATGATTGTTAATATACAAAAATTAGAAGTTTCGAAAATTCATAAAAATTCGATGTTCCACAAAGTTCGGAGAAAATAGTTTTACCATCTTGGACCCATTTTTTTAATCTTCCGCATTACTTCTATTTTATATGAAAACATTTTTAAAAAAATTGAAAAATATATAAATATATAAAATAATATAAAATAAAAAAAATAAAAAAATAAATAAAATATATATAAAAAATATATAATATTTATTAAAGTTTTTTTGTAAATAAAAAAAGTACTCATTTTTTTTCTAAGTGTATATTTTTTTCGCGTTTGGTCATAAATACACTTTAACTCTTTCTAAGACGCTATTTCGGCAGGACTCATAGTTTCTGAGATAGAAATTATCAAAGATTTCTCTCACTAAAATCGATACGCTCTATTCAAAAGTTACACTTGAGTCAAAATATTCCCGGATGCTGTGAAAAACTCATATTTCGTCCAACCCAAGCGGAACACAATTTTTTATTCGAATCAAAAATATTCATGTTTTATCATTTGTCGATTTTTTTTTTCGAATTGCTCTTATACATTGTATTTCTAAATCTAGATTGCATATTATCATTCAATAACATTTTCGAACTGCCGTCTTGATGTTCAATCAAATCTCAAATCTTTTGATGTTGAAATTGCGTTAATCGTGTCGTTTCTGAGCTGATTTCGAAGATTATTCCTGTTATGCATACATTTGTATTCCACAGAAGCATACATGAGGCACAAATCTGTTCTTCCGATCGTGCTTCACAGATACGTTTTGTTTTCATTCATACCACGAGATGCATCTTTCTGTACAATCTGTACAGAATCTGTACCTGTACAGATTCTGTACACTGTACACTGTACATTCTGTACACTGGGTAGAAGACAGGAAATTATTCATGAAAGCTTCGAAATATTTTTCTAAATGTAAAAATATTAACTTTGTGATTTACTATTTCAATTCAATCTTGCAATGAAAATGCAACATGACAAAAAGAAGAACAAAGCAACATGTTTTCAGTAACAAAACTATCACATGGGCTGAAAAGTTCCGGGATTTTTCAACAGATGGCGCCTCTAAAAATGCACAATATTAATTTCGAGAGGTTCATCTGTCACTAGATTATGTGTGAAGTTCCATTACATTTCGTTCATTCGTTTATAAGTGTCACACCCCGAGCATTCGTATGGAAAATAGAAAACGAGCGGGATACATTTTGTATGACATATTGGACATGAAAAAGCTATTCGCGCGATGGGTGCCGCGTTTGCTGACCGTCGACCAAAAACAGCGACGCGTTGATGATTTAACAGCAGGTTTGGCCTTGTTGAAGCCCAATCGAGTGGACTTCTTTCGACGTGTTGTGACAATGGATGAAACGTGGATCCATTGCCACACTCCAGAGTCCAATAGGTAGTCTGCAGAGTTGCACTGAGGCAT
This sequence comes from Toxorhynchites rutilus septentrionalis, assembly GCF_029784135.1. Taxonomy (NCBI): domain Eukaryota; kingdom Metazoa; phylum Arthropoda; class Insecta; order Diptera; family Culicidae; genus Toxorhynchites; species Toxorhynchites rutilus. The sequence goes on along the minus strand of NC_073746.1, from coordinate 157,306,301 downwards.
ATTTCGAAGACTTAGACGTTTCGTACTACGGAAAGGGAATCGAAATGTTGGAAACTCGCTATACCGAGTGTATTGCCCAAAAAACGTTTTAATGAAAAATCCCGGAACTTTACAGCCCATGTAATTTATCTTCAGTCAATTTATTTTTATTCGGAGAGCATGAACAAAAAACTAGATATAATAGTTTCGCCTCGTCCATTGAGACGTAGCCCCACCAGAGCTACCACCAGTAGATCACCACGACATTTTTGATATTCAGGCCCAGAGGTATCTCAGACACACCTAAAAAGATTCATATCCCGCCATCAACCTCCTTAACATATTAAGGACCGCACGTTTTGGGGTAAACTTGTACGCTTAATTTGTTCGGATGCTACGAATGAGGTCGTTTCCTTCGGTGTGGATGAGACGAAGGCGAACCATCGGTAGGTCTTGTGAGATTCCTGACAGACCATGGATTTAACCATCAAGTGTAGAAAACACGCGTTATTTCGTGTTCCATCCCACAATGGTCCAGGAGATGCATTTAAGTGAAAATTAGCATTCAGAGCTCGACAGTTATTCCCTAGACACAAACTGTCTTAGACAAAGTTGTTACTCATGACAGAGCGCTCGTTTTTATGTTGTCAAAAATAGGTGACCAAAATTGTCGATGAAATAAAAAATCTAACTTTCTTATTTTTATAGGTAAACATAGTTCGACAATGTTGTAGCTCCAATTATTTGAGATATCTTTGTAGTGTAGTTTATTTACACCAGTGTGTTACCGCTATAAAAAAATTATAGCATCTAAGTTAGTCAATCAATCCCGATTTGTAATCGGTCTCTTTCGTACCCGAACGTCAAGCAGAGCAGAGGTCTCGTAAAACTTAAAAAGAAATCGTTGATATAATAAATATTGTTTAACGAGTATCGTGCGCGTTTTACTTCGCCCAAACATTTCATGTAGCACAAAGCTTTTCTCTATCTCTTGAAATAACCGATATAGCGCCTTTTTTCTAAGTTACGTTAGGGTCTTCATGAAAAAAACTGTTTTTTGCTCTAACTTTAATATTTCAAATTTTACAAACAAACTGTCTTCGAAAGACTTTTGGAGCTAACTAATACAAACATTTTTCGATGAAGAAGTTGTCAATATCTCAACTTCACTCAAAGTTATTGATATTTCTTCCCACAAAACATGCTCTTTTCATTTCTTTGTCATTCTTTCTGGGGCAAACGTAAACAAAGTTTATTTTCAACATTGCATATTTCACTCTACATGATGTGTGATTTTCAAAACTATGTTATTTTTTGTGTTTGGGTAAATTAAAATTGAAATCATGAGTTTTTGTGTAGAAAACCATCAATAACTTTGAGTAGGATTAAGATATAGACAAGTTCTGCATCGCAAAATGTTGGTATCGATAAGCTCTAAAAGTTGTACGAATACAGTTTTGATGTAGAATTTGAAATATAAAAGTTCAAGCAGCAAAACACGTTTTTTCATGGTCACCCTAATGCAACTTAGAAAAAAGCGTTAAATCGATTATTTTAAAAGATAGAAAAAAAACTTTGTTCTACAAAGTTGTTTACCATAACTGGAGCTACAACATTGTTGAACTATGTTTATCTCTATCTACAAAGATAAGAAAGTTAGATTTTTCATTTCATCGACAATTTTGGTAACCCTATTTTTGATAACATAAAAATGAGTGCTCTATCATATGTAACAACTTTGTCTAAGACAGTTTTAATCTAAACAATAAATATCTCCCACAAAGTTGTTTTTAGCGCCTTCCATCTGAGTTGCATTAGGGTAACTATGAAAAACCAGTTTTTTTTACTCTAACTTTTATATTTTAAATTCTACATCAAAATGATCTTCGTATGACTTTTAGATCTTATCAATACCAACATTTTGCGATGCAGAACATGTCAATATCTTAATCCTGATCAAAGTTATTGATGAGCTTTCATCCAAAAAGTCATGATTTCAATTTTAATTTACTCAAACACAAAAAATAACATAGTTTTCAAAATCACATATTATATAGAGTGAAATCTGTTCTTTCAAATTCCGTCAACAAACATTTTTTATGTTTGCCCCATAAAGAATAACAAACAAATGAAAAGAGCGTGTTTTTTGGGAAGAAATATCAATAACTTTGAGTAAAGTTGAGATATTGACAAGTTCTGCATCGAAAAATGTTTGTATTAGTAAGCTCTTAAAGTCTTTCGAGGACAGTTTGTTCGATTTTTTCGATTATTTCAAGAGACAGAGAAAAACTTTGTTCTACAAAGATGTCTCAAATAATTGGAGCTACAACATTGTCGAACTATGTTTATCTCTATTTCATCGTCATTTCATCGACAGTTTTGGTCACCCTATTTTTGACAACATAAAAACCTGCGCTCTATCATCAGTAACAACTTTGTCTAAGACAGTTTGTGTCTAGAGAATAACTGTCAAGCTTAAATGCTAATTTCCACTCAAATGCATCTCCTGGACCATTGTACATCCGTAACAGACGGAACGCGAAACACGAGAAATCTCGTGAGCGGTCCGAAAAGGGTGAAGACCTTCTTCGGCAACTTTTCCCAAACAGCGAACGAATGAAACTATTTCGCCGAAAGCTACAAACAAAAAAGACAGAAGATTATTCCTTGGCAGAACTCATCCAGGCGTTATTCCGTTATATGAGCTTCATTACAGATAAAATGTTGAATCTGTTTTTATTTTTGTATTTTAAGTGGCAAGTTCAAATAAACACAAGAACGTAGATTTGGAAACATAATTCACTCGCATTACTTTGTTTTAAATTCCTAGAAACCTACACATCATAATTATAATCTATTATTTTTCATTTCGCCACAAACAAAACCAAACAGGAAACAAACTCCAGAACAGTTTAAACCAGGTGGATAGATCCGAGCAGAAGTCCAGTGATAGCTCCAAATCTAGTCGGGATCGCGCCTCTTCCAAACACCCAAAGAGCAGTGGTAAGTAAAGGGTTCGCAAATAACGTCTTCAGATAATTTAAATGCACACAATCGTTCTCCTCCAATCAATCTCAACCTCAGGTCCAAGGCAATGCACCACTTACTGCAGCTGGTGGTTGCTGGTGGCACTGCTGGCACTTCAAATGGCCAGCCAAACTCGCCAGTGACGGTGACTTCGGTGGATAGTTGACGTAGCTTGTTGGATATTTCGTTAGGAATGAATCATAAAGTTTATATATACACACACACAGATATATATTATCAAAATGGTAGAGTAAACAAAAAACTTTTTCGATGTTATCGTTCGGTTTGGCAGTTCGGCAAACGGAGACAATGTTCGGTGCTGGAGTTTTTTTTTTGTTCGCTTTCGATGATTTCATTACACGAATTGGACGAATGTATAGGTAGTTATGTTACAATTTGTACATTTAATCAAAATAATTAGACAAAGGTAGGTAATTTTCTACGGTTTAATTAAAGTACATTCAAATGAACAGGATGGGTGGGCTGAGCAGCAAAAAAAGAAAATTGTTGTAGAAATATCATTCATCAGAAGGTGGCCAAAGCAGAAGCGATATGATATTTGATAGTGTTAATGCCTTACATAAGAATAAGCCAAAATACGCATCAGACATTTGCAAAGGAAACAGATAAAACTTAACCTAAGAAATAATGGTGCGGGCCGTTTATCGATGGAACCGGTGTTATCAAACAACAGAAAAAGTATTAAAACTAACCTAAATGAGATTCCCCCTCCCCTGCCGCAGCCAATTTGAGCTAGCAGACGATGGGAAGTGTTTTTAGATAACAGTCAATTAAATGTCGGTGGCTAAACGAGTCAGTCTCATACTGGACACGAGCATAAAATAAAAACTAGCACAAAGTTTCATTTTTGTTTCACAGTTTGTTTAGAAGTGAGAAAAGGAAACTGCAAAACTTTTAGCTGACCGTCACAAATAGTTTCGTCGATTGCCTTGGAGGCTTTTTCGGAGGAGGAAAATTGCCATTTCCGTGACGCCAGTGGAAACTAATTGGCAATCAAGGTGTCGTGCTAGCGTGTTTCATTGTGAGTTTTATTATTTTTCGTTCTATCAACGCATTTTGGAAGCGATTCACCAAAGTTTCGACTTGTTTTAATAAATACTAAAGTAAGCATATGTCCAAGCTCAATTCAATCAAACCGCGAATGTAGTTTTCCGATACAAAACGTTAATCAAAGCATCGACAATGTGGATGAATGTCGATGGAACTTATGTTTATCGCTGTATTATATACGAAAAAAGAAACAAACACAAAAAACAAACCTGGTAAGAGCTATATAAAGTGTATTATAATCAATAAATTGATAAGCATTAAATAACACAAATTATTGTAAGGATATGAAATTGCGCTGCGCTTTCAAAGCAAACTCTAACTGATCTTTTTAGTGAACAAACATAGTACTAGAAGTGTAATTAGCTAAGAGCAACTAACTATTGAACATTAAACAAGCCGAAATAATGAAAATCAAAATGTTGGAAAGATGTCGAGTTGATACCCAATCGCGTGTGTGCATGTGCATAAGAAGGGAAATTTTTGCTGCTGGGCAATAAAATACAAAATGATAGCGATTAATGTGGGCATAGATGATGGGGTGTAATACAGCAATGAAGAGTCAAAAGAAGGCTATAAAGCACCTAAACTATAAATGGAACGAAAGATGGAAGTTTGTTATCTCTTATCAGAATGCAGAGCGCAGTTAGACGACACATTCAGATGTACATGCCAAAACCTACACACATACAACCACACCCAACAACAAGGAACGAGTCAGGAGCGAATCGTTGTAAATTAGTTTAATAAAACAGAACTGAAATTATATATATTTTGCTTTAAGAGCCGTCAAATTTTATTTTCCATTAGATATCACAGAAGCTTTGCACAAGTTGGTGCGAATTGATTTTATACCAATTGGTAAGTATGAAACTGATTCGATTCTTCTTTTTCTGACCAATGGTTATGGTAAAATAATCATGCTCACATCGTACATAATTGAATACCTGCATTATTCTTAATTCCGCAGATAGTTGCCATAGAAAATTTCGATGTGAACTCATATATTTCATTTTTTGTTGTACCGTTTGAATTCAATTTACGATTTTTTGTACATGAACAATGTTGATTATAATATGAGAACTTAAATGTTCAAGAAATTGTTGAACATGGAAGAAATGGAAAGCTTTCCCAGAGCCAGTGAACAAAATTTTGTTTTCCTGAATCGGTTAACCTTATACGACATACTTTGAAACATCAATTAGAAACCGGGGAGAAAATTACGCGTTCACGCATGTGCTCGAATTTCGTATTAGCATGGGAAAAAGAAATTCGTTGCTTTGACGTGAAAACGTAAAAACGAAAAAAGGTAAAAATGTTCGACAATCTCATAAAGCCATCACTGTGAAATAATCGTTTGAAATTGGACATTTTTCACAATGCGATAGAAGCTTTCCTGCTAATTACACTTGATTTAAAAATTACAAAATCAAATGTATTCGGTCACTGTGTTATATGGTTAGAAAACATTCAAATAAACTCTTTCACATGAATGTATTTTTCAATTCCCAGGGGAACTGGCAAATTATTTTTCAGCAACGATTAGATCTTTGCTGAATGACATTCAAACGAAAAGAATTCCGCGCGTGTATGTGTGTGTGTGGCGGCTGCTCCGATGTCTTCCCGGGGAACCATTTGTGGCATCACCCTCCTCCTGATGGATTCCCCTCTGATCTAAGGTGCACAAACAGGCTCTTGGTGACAGCGTTCATCCGCGCTTTCATGATAAACGAAGTGCTTCACCACAACTGTGACAACATGGAAAGGTAAGGTATTGTATTATAGAGACTTTAAATTTTTGCAGTTCATTCGTCTCTAGCCTTGAGAAAGGCCCTTTGAAAACTCTACTCTACTCCAGCGCTACCACCTCCACCCTCTTGCCTTGAGAAAGGCACTCGATCCCTCGCCGTCCAGCTCGTCCAGCAACGATGTTGTCCACTCGATGTCCACACAAAAAATGGACAACATGCTCCAATCGCTGTTCAATTATAACTGAGTGGATTTCCGAGCGGCGCTCGCTTATATACCGATTGGTGATTTCAATAGCCTGTTTTGAAAGCAATTTTAATGCTATTGAAACAAGTTTTTGGATCAAAAAGTAACAAGTATACATTTTATCGCGTAGACATTTTATCTTTCGAAAGAAATATTTATCATACCATTTCATTCAGTTGTTTAGGAGCTATTAACGCTCAAAATCTCGTTCTCCGGCGTAACGCTTTCGTTTTCGAAACTTTGATTTCACACCCCGGTATAGAAATGAAAGTCGTAGTCCTACGTCAAAAATTTTGGACATATCAAATTCGAACACTGCACAAACACTATTAAACGAACGAAAGCAAACATCCAACGGGTTATTGAGGCCATAAGAGGTTCTATGTCGTCTAATAAACAATAACTCACGCTCACGAAGTTGACGGGCAGGCGAAACACTGGACAACAATGATGGACAGTCAATGTTTCCCGAAATCAAATCGAAAACAAAAAGCCGTTGTAGATTCGAACGTCTGGAGGCAAGCGTTTCGAGAGCGATGAGTCTACAGCGGCTTCCATAATCGGGCATGTTCATTGGGTCAGACCACGGTAGTGAGCGTAGGGCGTAACAAACGAAGCTGTGTTGAACTCTCTCCATTCGCAGTGTTTGTGTAGCGTGAAATGGAGCCCACACACTTACGGCATATTCCAGGATACTACGAACCAATGAGCAGTATAGTGTCTTCATAGCGTAAACATGGAAGTTGCTGGTGCTACGTCGAACAAACCCTAGGGCTGCGAACGCTTTGGCGCTGGTTACGTTGATGTGTTCGTTGAAGCGCAGTTTGTTGTCGATGATCACTTCGAGATCGCGGATGGAAACAACACACTCCAGACGTACGGGTCCGATTTGGTATACGAATTCGATTCGAGATTGTCGGCGAGAGAATGCGATCGACTTACATTATTTTACATTCAGTTCCATACCGTTCTCATGGCACCATTTTTGCAGTTCGTTAATATCCACCTGAAGTGCACAGCAGTCGAGGTGGGAAGCGACAGATAGGTAAATCTTCAGGTCGTCGGCGTAAAGCAGTTTTCGTGCCTTCAATCGAAAGCACAAATCGTTCACGAACAGCACGAAAATGAGTGGCCCCAGCACGCTGCCCTGTGGCACACCAGATGTGATGGGGAATGTACGAGAATGCGACCCGCTGATGTTGACGTACGCCTGTCGCTCAGCCAGATAAGAACGCAGTTACTCGGTGATCCAGAGAAGGAAACCCAGGTGACGAAGTTTCGTAACGGCGAGGTCGTGAGGAACTTTGTCGAACGCTTTGGAAAAATCGAAATAAATGGCGTCTATATGGTGCTTTTTCCCGATTTCAGTTGAAATGAAACTGGTAAACGCCATGAGGTTTGTTGTGGTTCTTCACAAATCCGTGTTGAAATTCGGAGAGAGTTGTTTGAGACGCTGAATAGATGACGTTGTGAACTAATACCTCGAACACTTTGGCCAAGCAGCACAAAATGGAGATACCACGGTAATTTTCCATGAGATGCCCCGAATCTGATTTGTATATTGGGCAAATTGAAGCTGTCTTCCATAGCTTCGGGAAAACCCTGTAACGGAGAGATTTGTTGAAAATCGTTGAAAGTGGCTTTTTTAGAGACTCTGCACATTCTTTCAGGAACAACGGTGGAAGGTTGTCGGTTCCGGGTCCCTTGGAAGCGTCGAGTTTTTTCAGAGTAGTCCAAATTTCAAATTGAGTTATGTTGAAAAGTGGTAGATTCACATCAAAAGCAGGGCAGTCCCTAATGCTGACAGACGAAAATGCTGGTGAGTTAATGCTATGCACACTTTCGAAGAAATCTGCGAATAAATTGGCTATACCGATCGGAGAATCAGCAGACTTATCTCTTAATGTCATCTCAGCGGGGAATTGTTTACATCGTTTACGATTGCGTACATGCGTCCAAAAGGCAGAAGGAATTTTGCTTCGCAGTCATTTCCATGCGAGCAATGTAGCTACGAAACGATGCAATCTGGCAGTCGTTGTACAGAGTTTCAATTGAACGAAGATGATTGCGATTTTCCTCTGACCCTGCTCGGAAAAATCGCTTTTTAGATTTTCGTACAACATTGCGGAGATGCTGCAGCTCGGATGTCCACCAAGGATGCTTGTAAGAGTGCTGTCTGCATCTTTTGCGCGGAACAAATTGATCCAAGGATTTCATACACTTTGTCATAAAATAAACATACCGTTTCGTCCGTATCAAGGGCGTGGAAAATCATGTCCCAGTTTATAGCGGAGATGGCAGTGTTCAGCTCCGTGTTATTGCATCGTCGAAAATCATAGTTGTCAGTATTATCCAGGCTCACAGCAAACTGCATAGAAAAGACATCAACGTCCATACTGTCGTGACCAGGGTCCCGCAATTTGGACACCATCTTCAAATTTAGGTTGCTTCGACCTGAAAGGTACTTTCCACACCAAAAATCGTACACAGAATGGATTCTCAACTCGATGCAATGCATCATCCAACCTCGAGAATCAAATTCTCTCGCGCTTAATTATCTCTCAGGGCTCTCGTTTTCCTGAAGTGATGCTAGATTTACGGCAACTCGTAAATATTCGAAATGTGACCGTATATCGTAGAAGCTGGTACTTGAAGACAATCTTCAATGTTATTGTGTTTTCCTTTTATTGCACGGGATTTTATTTCGTTTATCTTCGTACCCAATAAAATTCCTTTCTAAACATAAATGGAGCTCTCTGTAACCCTTGTCGTTCATCATTTTCAATATTTTTAACATCTATGGGGAAAGTCCGTCAAAATCTGAACTCTCTGTTCTCACATCGGAGTAAAGAGAATCATTCTCTTCTCTTCGGCTCGGCCTTCGGCAATCATCGTTCTCTTCGAACATCTCTCCTTCCGGTAAATCTTACGTTTAAGAAACTGCGTTTTCCGACACTGTTATTTAGAGTGTACAAGAAATGGGTTAATTTCAGTGCAAACTGAAGGAATTAATTATTAAAGCTGTCATATATAGCTGTATATTATTTTATGTCAGCTTTATTTCCCACACATACGTCATCGTTATCGTCCATCGTTGAAGTGATACCGTTATTTTCGTGGCTGGTGAAGTGAGTGTTGGACGCTAACGGGATTCCCTGTGAATTCATTGAAGCAGACACAACAAGCGAGAGGAAGAAACCCTGCACGCGAGCGCTGTGTGCTGGTGTGTTATCGCCGTAGCACCGTCTTCGACATCATCACCGCGTGGTGCGATACACGGGTTCAGCTGTACTGAACGATCAACACGCAGCACCGTTATAAATAATCCGCACTGGTGTGCATAATAAGTATACTGAAATTAATAGGTTAAGGTTATTAGGTTAAGGTTAATTATAAAAAAAAATTGCAAAAATTATAAGAAAGTGTACATCTGCCATTTTAAATGGCAGAAGGGGAAGAAAGCGTGGACATGGATATCGAATCCACTGTCTCCCCCTCCCCAGCTACGGGTGCTGGGAAGTCGCTTAAACGCGTTCCCCCCTCAGAAGATGTCTCTTCACAGGAAGAGTTAACTCACCTCAACAAGCCTCCCTCAAGAAAATTTGCAAACCTTTCCTCTTCACCCCTCATTCTCCCGCACCCGTTTCCGCTCAACTCCCGAACTTGCCTCCCAGCCCTACTGATCCCGCTCCCGCTCAACAATCGACCTCGACCTCCCCCTCAGTTGCTTCCTCTCCTCGTGTCAAGGTCTATCCAGAAGATTCACCTGGAGCTGGCCCATGGGTTGTTTTTTTCCGGCCCAAACCGAACGAAAAATCCATCAATGTCATTCAGGTTTCGAAAGATCTGGCAAGATATTATTCCTCCGTGGTCGAAATCTCTAAGGTTAGACCGAACAAACTGCGTGTTGTCGTGAGTGATCGGAAACACGCAAATGCAGTTGTGATCGACGAGAGATTCTCCCTAGAGTATCGTGTCTACGTGCCGTCCCATGACGTAGAAATCTCGGGGGTGATAACTGAAACGGGTCTCACGTGTGAAATGATAAAGGAAGGAGTTGGTAAATTTAAAAGACTCCCGTTGGTGGGCGTTTAAATTTTGGACAGCCGCCAACTAGGGAAAGTATCCCAAGAAAAGGGAAAAACTAAATTCACGCCGTCAGACTCGTTTCGAGTAACTTTTGCTGGTTCCGCTCTCCCTGACTACGTCATGGTGGGCAAATTAAGACTGCCTGTGCGACTCTTCGTGCCAAAGCCCATGACTTGCCAAAAATGCAAGTCAGTTGGTCACACTTCAGATTATTGTGCCAACAAGGAGCGCTGTGCCACTTGCGTAGAGCAACATGAGGGGAAATCCTGCAGTGCGACTGAGCATAAATGTCCATATTGCGGGGGATCCCCACACGAGCTCTCAGTTTGTGAAACTTACAAGAGTCGCTGGGAGAAACAGAAGCGCTCTTTAAAGGAACGCTCGAAGCGCACTTTTGCGGAAATTTTAAAGGGCGCTTCTCCACTGGTCCAACAACAACAACCAATCATCACACAAAATGTCTTCGCCACGTTCCCCGTTGACGAAATGGAAGCGGACACAGCTAACGGGGGCACACCGTTCATTTTCCAAGGGAATCCCCGGCGCAAAAATGTGACCACTCCCAAAGTTCAAGGACAAGCCCCTCCGGTTATACCTCCTGTTAGCATGCCTAAAAAATCGAGTGCAGCGGACAAGCAAAATCCTCCTGGCTTCCGTGGGAATAGTTCAACTTCGAACGACCCAGCACTCGAGGGGACATCAAAAACCCCAAATGTCCCTATTTTTCCGTCCAGCTCAACTCCCCAATCGGGATTTATAAAGTTGACTGACCTCACACACGAAGATCGTGGAACGAAGATGAATTGGGTCGGTGGCTTCACTCGATTATCCCTAAGGTTAGCCTCAAACCATGGTTCAAAAGTCTGGACTTAAGTCGGGACTTTATTCGCACCTTCTCTCGACTCATGTCCAATCACTGTTCGTTAGACGCGCTACTCTTTCGTTTTAATCTTGCCGATGGCAATATCTGTGCTTGTGGCCAAGGTTACCACGACATCGAAAACGTTGTTTGGTCGTGCGAGGAGTATCTTGTTGCCAGATCGAATTTAGAAAACTCTCTTCGGGCTAGAGGAAGGCAGCCCAATGTGCCGGTGAGAGATGTGTTGGCTCGGTTAGACCTTGATTACATGTCCCAAATATATGTCTTCCTAAAAGCTGTCGATCTTCGTGTGTGATTGTCCTTATATCCTTATATTCTCCTTTTCCTTTTCCTTCGCGAGAAATCAAATCCCTTCTTACTAACAATAGAATAAGGTGAAATGTAAATACATGTTAGATATAAGATAGGTTTAAGAATTGAGTATGATGATTGTGAGTGCGAATGTGAGTGTGAACATTATCAACATATCCTTATATCCCATCCTTTTCCTGAAACAAAATGTCACCCTTCTAAACTCGAGCAAGCCGCGAGCAATCGGTTCTCTACTTCATTAACATTAGAATTAATAAAAAATGTTTATGTATACTTGTAACTATACAGATAGGAGTTTGGCTCCTTTAAACATGATATTGTGAGTAAAAGAGTGACCATGGGTTGATTGGATTGTCAGAAATGATGGTGTATTAAATTATGCAGGTATTAAAATATTTTATTAAACACACAGAACAAAAAACGGCAGGGGGCAAAAAACGGCGGAGGTCAAACGATACAGCACCTAGGTTGTGCATCCACCTTGGCAAAATTATGCAGGTTTTGAAATATACCCTTAAACACAACACAACATCCACCTAGAGCAAAAGCACTAAGAGACCCTGAAGAAAATTCCGGATAAGGGTCTCTGATATCACAGGCACCCGGAGTAAAAATCACAATCACTTGAGGAAAATCACATAGTACACCAGGTTTTGTAAATTAGTCATTGATATTCATATTTGGAAAATGTCTACAAATTGTCTATAAACAGATTTTTAATAAAACTTACAAGAGTCGCTGGGAGAAACAGAAGCGCTCTTTAAAGGAACGCTCGAAGCGCACTTTTGCGGAAATTTTAAAGGGCGCTTCTCCACTGGTCCAACAACAACAACCAATCATCACACAAAATGTCTTCGCCACGTTCCCCGTTGACGAAATGGAAGCGGACACAGCTAACGGGGGCACACCGTTCATTTTCCAAGGGAATCCCCGGCGCAAAAATGTGACCACTCCCAAAGTTCAAGGACAAGCCCCTCCGGTTATACCTCCTGTTAGCATGCCTAAAAAATCGAGTGCAGCGGACAAGCAAAATCAGGATCCTCCTGGCTTCCGTGGGAATAGTTCAACTTCGAACGACCCAGCACTCGAGGGGACATCAAAAACCCCAAATGTCCCTATTTTTCCGTCCAGCTCAACTCCCCAATCGGGATTTATAAAGTTGACTGACCTTCTGGCTCAAATCTTCACATGCTTTAATGTTTCCGACTCCATCAGAACCATTGTCATTTCAATGCTTCCAGTATCAAAGACAATTTTGCAACAATTGATGCAAACATGGCCCCTCCTTGCAATGATTATCTCTCTTGATGTCTAATTTAAATAGAGAGGTCGGAGATATCACTGTTTTACAGTGGAATTGTCGTAGTCTTATCCCTAAATTGGATACATTCAAATTTTTAATTCATAACTTCAATTGTGACGTTTTTGCTCTGTCCGAAACTTGGCTTTCTTCGCGAGATGATATCTCTTTCCACGATTTTAATATTATACGCTTGGACCGTGTTGACAGATACGGAGGGGTGCTTTTGGGGATCAATAAGTGCCACTCATTTTTTAGAATTGACCTTCCACCTATTGGGGGGATCGAAGCTGTTGCTTGTCATGGAAACATCAGAGGCAAAGACCTCTGTATTGTCAGTTTGTATTGGCCTCCGAGAGCTGCGGTTAGCCGCAAGCAACTTGTTGACATGTGCTCACTCCTTCCTGAGCCACGATTGATCTTGGGAGACTTCAACTCTCACGGAACTGCCTGGGGGGAACAGTACGACGACAATCGTTCATTGTTGATATATGACCTTTGTAACAGCTTCACCGTTTTGAACACTGGGGAAACAACACGTGTACCTAAACCTCCTGCTAACCCAAGTGCTCTTGACCTCTCGCTTTGCTCGAATACACTATCGTTAGATTGCAAGTGGAATGTAATCCAGGACCCCAACGGCAGTGACCACTTGCCAATCAAAATTTCCATCACCATTGGTTCGAATTCTTCTGAATCTATAAACATGGCATATGACCTCACAAGACACATTGACTGGAAAAAATATGCGGACGCAATTGCTCTAGCCATCAATTCCAGAGATGGTTTGCCTCCATTGGAGGAGTATAACTTCCTTTCTCGTTTGATATATGACAGCGCGGTTCGCGCTCAAACGAAACCCATCCCAGGCTCCACTTTTCGTCAAAGGCCTCCCAATCCATGGTGGGATAGCCAATGTTCCAAGCTTTATCAGGATAAATCGAACGCATTTAAAGCTTTTCGGAAACGTGGAACCATTGAGAATTTTCAAACGTATTTGGACCTTGAAAATCAATTTAAAAACTTGATCAAAGGGAAAAAACGTGCTTATTGGCGAAATTTCGTGGGAGGTTTGTCACGAAAAACGTCAATGAAAAAATTATGGAAAGTGGCTCGAAACATGAGAAATCGCTCATCAACGAATGAAAGCGAAGAACATTCACATCGATGGATTTTTAATTTTGCCCGGAAGGTTTGTCCTGATTCCGCTCCTGTGCAAAAAATTGTTCGAGACATACCACAAGATAGGTGCGATCTTGATTCCGAGTTTTCGATGGTAGAATTCTCTCTTGCTCTCCTTTCTTGTAACAATTCTGCTCCAGGAACGGATAGAATTAAGTTCAACTTGTTAAAAAACCTCCCTGATGTGGCGAAACATCGCTTGTTGAATTTATTCAATCGGTTTCTGGAACATAATATTGTTCCAGATGATTGGAGACAAGTACGAGTTATAGCTATTCAAAAACCTGGAAAGCCCGCGTCCGACTTCAATTCGTACCGCCCAATAGCAATGCTGTCTTGTATACGGAAATTGTTGAAGAAAATGATCTTGTTTCGCCTTGATCGATGGGTTGAAACGAATGGCCTACTCCCAGATACACAATATGGGTTCCGCAGGGGCAAGGGGACGAATGATTGTCTTGCGTTGCTTTCTTCAGAAATTCAAATGGCTTACGCCGAAAAAAAACAAATGGCTTCAGTATTCTTGGACATAAAGGGGGCCTTTGATTCTGTTTCAATAGAGGTTTTGTCAGACAAATTACACTCTCGGGGTCTGCCGCCTCTGTTGAATAATATGTTATATAACTTACTTTGTGAGAAACAGTTGAACTTTTCTCACGGGGATTCGACAGTAAATCGGGTCTCCTACATGGGCCTCCCCCAGGACTCATGTTTTAGCCCCCTTTTGTACAACTTCTATGTAAGCGACATCGACAATTTTCTTACACAAAATTGCAGCCTAAGACAACTTGCAGATGATGGAGTGGTGTCTGTCGTAGGATCAAACGAATCCGACCTGCAAGGACCCTTACAAGATACTTTGAACAATTTTTCAACCTGGGCCATTGGGCTAGGGATCGAATTCTCCACGGAGAAAACAGAGATGGTGGTTTTTCCTAGGAAGCATAGACCAGCAAAACCAAAGCTTCAACTTTTGGGTAAACCGATCACTCATGCTATGTCATTCAAGTATCTTGGGGTCTGGTTCGACTCCAAATGTACTTGGGGGACCCATATTAGGTATCTGAGTAAAAAATGCCAACAAAGAATAAACTTTCTCCGTACAATCACCGGCACATGGTGGGGAGCCCATCCCGAAGATCTTATAATGTTGTATCGAACAACTATTCTCTCAGTGATGGAGTATGGCAGTTTCTGTTTTCAATCAGCTGCCAAAACACATCTCATTAAACTCGAGCGAATTCAGTATCTTTGTCTCCGTATTGCGTTAGGATGTATGCCCTCAACGCATACCATGAGTCTCGAGGTTTTGGCAGGCCTACTCCCACTAAAAGATCGCTTCAATTTATTATCTCTTCGGTTCCTCATCCGGTGTAAGGTTATGAACCCATTGGTGATCGGAAATTTTGAGCAGCTTATCGAGCTAAATTTTCATTCAGGATTCATGAGCTCATATCATGAATTCATCTCCATGCAGGTTGATCCTTCTTCGTATACTCCCAACCGTGTTTGTTTTCCTGACTACATCAATTCCTCTGTACATTTTGATCTGTTCATGAAGGAGAAAATCCATGGAATTCCAGATTATCATCGATCGGGGATCGTTCCTACGATCTTCAATGCAAAGTATGGGCGTGTCAATTGTGATAGTATGTACTTTACTGATGGGTCCTCTATGAATGAGTCCACAGGATTTGGAGTGTTCAACGAAATTTTTAGCACCTCCCACAGTCTTCAGAATCCTTGCTCTGTGTATATTGCTGAATTGGCAGCAATACATTGGGCGCTGTGCAGCGTCGCCTCACGACCTGTTGAACACTATTACATTGTAACGGATAGTCTTAGCTCTGTCGAAGCTATCCGTTCAGTGAGGCCGGAAAAGCACTCGCCGTACTTCCTTGAGAGAATACGAGAAAATTTGAGTGCTTTAACCAGACACTGTTATGTCATTACCTTTGTCTGGGTCCCTTCACATTGCTCAATTCCGGATAATGAGAGGGCTGACTCATTAGCAAAGGTAGGTGCAATTGAAGGCGATATTTATCAGCGTCAAATCGCTTTCAATGAATTTTATTCTTTAGTCCGTAAAAATACCATCGCTAACTGGCAACGTAAGTGGAACGAAGATGAATTGGGTCGGTGGCTTCACTCGATTATCCCTAAGGTTAGCCTCAAACCATGGTTCAAAAGTCTGGACTTAAGTCGGGACTTTATTCGCACCTTCTCTCGACTCATGTCCAATCACTGTTCGTTAGACGCGCTACTCTTTCGTTTTAATCTTGCCGATGGCAATATCTGTGCTTGTGGCCAAGGTTACCACGACATCGAAAACGTTGTTTGGTCGTGCGAGGAGTATCTTGTTGCCAGATCGAATTTAGAAAACTCTCTTCGGGCTAGAGGAAGGCAGCCTAATGTGCCGGTGAGAGATGTGTTGGCTCGGTTAGACCTTGATTACATGTCCCAAATATATGTCTTCCTAAAAGCTGTCGATCTTCGTGTGTGATTGTCCTTATATCCTTATATTCTCCTTTTCCTTTTCCTTCGCGAGAAATCAAATCCCTTCTTACTAACAATAGAATAAGGTGAAATGTAAATACATGTTAGATATAAGATAGGTTTAAGAATTGAGTATGATGATTGTGAGTGCGAATGTGAGTGTGAACATTATCAACATATCCTTATATCCCATCCTTTTCCTGAAACAAAATGTCACCCTTCTAAACTCGAGCAAGCCGCGAGTAATCGGTTCTCTACTTCATTAACATTAGAATTAATAAAAAATGTTTATGTATACTTGTAACTATACAGATAGGAGTTTGGCTCCTTTAAACATGATATTGTGAGTAAAAGAGTGACCATGGGTTGATTGGATTGTCAGAAATGATGGTGTATTAAATTATGCAGGTATTAAAATATTTTATTAAACACACAGAACAAAAAACGGCAGGGGGCAAAAAACGGCGGAGGTCAAACGATACAGCACCTAGGTTGTGCATCCACCTTGGAAAAATTATGCAGGTTTTGAAATATACCCTTAAACACAACACAACATCCACCTAGAGCAAAAGCACTAAGAGACCCTGAAGAAAATTCCGGATAAGGGTCTCTGATATCACAGGCACCCGGAGTAAAAATCACAATCACTTGAGGAAAATCACATAGTACACCAGGTTTTGTAAATCAGTCATTGATATTCATATTTGGAAAATGTCTAGAAATTGTCTATAAACAGATTTTTAATACGCTCTCTGCCATCAGCAACGGGCATCGCCGACAGCCAAGCCAATCAACGGCCGCCACAGTGGTTGAAAAGCCACATGTGGACGCATTCCTTCTTCCTTCCTCCTCTCCAAGTGTAGACCGATGAAAATGACACCAAAAAAAGCGTCTATCTTGCGTAAGTGACACCAACAGCGACGGAGGAACAATACTGCTAAGCAACGACGAAGCAACACCAAAGAGTGAAAAGATGATTAACGAAGCCGGAAGAAGCAGATAACCAATTTGTGAACTCTTTTATTGAAAACACATTATTTGTAAACTCTTTAGCGGCGTGATCCTACGTCAAAAATTCCTCTTCTATTGACTATTGAGCGATTGCTTCCATTAGACCAGTGATTCTCGACCGGTGGGGAATTCCCCACTAGTGGAGAATTTGGCCATTGAAAGGGGGGAATTGTGCAAGAGAATATTGCACATTTACTTCGCTTTGAAGATGACAATTACTAGCGAAAATTGCCACATAAACTTTTTTGGATACGCTAAATTTTGAGATCCTCTGTGAACCACATCTGAAATGTATTGTTCAATTGAACAGCTTCACAATGTTCGAAAGACTTTCGTCAGTGAATGACGATGGAACGGACGACGAAACGGTACAGAAGACCATCAAAAAGGAAATTGTACAGCGTTTGTCAAGATTTTTTGCAACAGGTTAAACTTGAAACAAATTTTCTTTATATCACAGATTTAGTCAAGGTTTGAAATCCCTTCTGACTGGCAGTGACGAAAGTTTCAGATCAAATTTAGAACAAGCTCATCGATCTACAAATGATTAATTTTTACCCTGATATGCGGAATAAGCGTTACGAGTGTTGTTGTCTTTTGCGTGGTTTTTGTGTGAATCTGGATTTCCTATAGTGCTGCTGATGGAAACAAAACACCGTAACAGAGTGGATATCGAAGACGACATGAGGTGTGCTTTTCGATAACGTTCTCAAGAAATGCGATTTTGGTGGAAATCGTTCAGACGCAGGTGCCATACTGACTTGACAGACTTTATGTACTTTTTTTTTGTAAACATATAGAAGTATAAAATCAAATTTATTGCGAATATAACTTGAAAACCGTTTGAATTCTTTCATTATTTTACTGATATGCTACAGACTTTCTTTCAAAAAATTCGAGGGGTTGTAGCTGAGACACGACCGCTTAGGATGTAGGACTACGCATTTATTTCAGTTTGTTGGTTTATCATTTCGAATATTATTTGCAAATACGTCGAAATTTCATAAATAACTCTTTAATAAAAAGTTCCGAGGACCCTGAAAAGGTTTAACGGCTAGCGTGGTTTTGTAGAATCATTTCGGGAATCAACGATCCTTTTTTGTCTTTGTCATATTTTTTGTTTAATTTGCAATTTGTTTCTTTATTTCAATGCACGCCATTCAACAAGCATCAAACACGCGTCTAACAGATGCAAAAATGACCGTTGATGAAAAGTAGTTTCTCGACTCTCGGTCAAAACCGGCAATAAAGCTAGGAGCTTGTTGCCTCAGAACAGAGCCGATGTACACGAGAGCAAATACGAATGGCAACTAAAAGTATTGAAGGTGTGCAGGAAATGAACAAGTTCTAAGTTTCGCGAAAAGAAAACAAGCAACAAAAACAAAGCCAAACACTGATGGCTAGAAGCGACATATAATCATTTGCACCCTTCCTTTTTTTTCACCTGCATTGCCATGGCTCGGATGGTTGTGGTAATTTCAATGACAGATGCACTCCAAGTGATATATTCGCTAGCGTTCACAACTCGAGGGTAAACATAAAACTCAAAACGAGCAGAATAAGCGACAATTAGTGTTTCAGTCACAGAAAGATTTTCGTTGTTTGTATTCTAGCGACTGCATGAGTTGCTCGTTATTGACAGCTCTGTCCGTGAAAGCACACAAATGGACAGAACAAATGTATGGGGAAATGGGAATGCTTCCAATTTTCATCAATTTAAACCATATACAGACTATGGGATTGTAATGTATAGCACAACGGGTTTCCGATTTTTTTTAAGACAGAGCACATTTTATAGCGAATACATTTGACGGAGCTCCTATATTTTTTAATCGATAAAATTTGCAAATTTGCCTATTTGCATTGACATTACCCAATGGGAACAAAACTTTTTTTGGTTGCCCGTCGCAGTTACACTACATCTGACCTGGAGTAAACAAGATAAATCATTTTATGCCCAGTGAAATTAAATTAAAGTATATTTTTTCAAGGTGGGTTTTCAGGTGGGAAAATTTGCTATAACTTCGCGAAGCACCATTTGAAAAACCCTGGAATAGCATATCAAACAAATCTTAGAAAATTTCAGATTCGATTGGTATTTAAATCGTTCAAATTCGTTCGCGGCAAAAATAGTTATTAACGTTAACTTTATTTCATGAAAACGTGACCTGTTTTCTGATTTGGCACCCTTAATGTAAAACGTAGTCCTACGTCAAAACTGATAGGGGGGAAGCCCTGGGAAAGCCCTGGGAAAGGTTCACGTCAAGTTTGAACACTTTTCTTATAAATGAATGACAACAACTTGCTTGATTTAAATTGTCCGATTTGAATTTTCTTGACGAGAATGCGTAAAAAGAATAAGAAGAAAACAAACTATATGTCATTCAGCTGGTTCCTCTCTCTCAGTTTTGAGCACTAAATTAAAAAAACCATTTTCGTTGGACTTCATACAGAGAGAGAAAGAGAGAGAGAGAGAGAGAGAGAGACAGAGTGAGAAGGAGAGAGAGAGAAGGAGAGAGAGATATTTTGCCACATCCTACTCTCTGAAAATAAATTTTCGGTGAAAAGGAACAATCGAAATTTTCAACATTGCACAACTCATCGGAAACTAGATTGATTGACGGAATACTTATCTCACAGCTGAGCGAGAATTTCGATCTCTGTTTTCAATCAATGAAAACTGGAAGCATTCCCATTTTCTCATACATTTGTTATGTGAGTTTGTGTGCTTATACATTTGCTTCTGTCCGTTTTCAACTTATTTTGGTATCAATAAGCCATCCGCGATTTGAAATCACAGTCATGAGTGAGCTATGAAGCACAGTGCAACGAACGGGCTTCATTCAATCCTAATGTTGATTTCACACGCATATACACACATACAACTCGATACAAGAATGGAATGAATGGAAGATATTGCGAAACAGCAGTGCAATTTCGTTCTCATGAAGTACACAGCTTTGATGAAGAGGAATCCCTCTGCATCAAAGTGTGCAACGACAAAGAAGGTGCCTGCGGCATACGAGAATTTTTCGTCTTGCTCGCACGAGAATAGCTCATCGGGCGGCGCGTACTACCGGTGGAACGTATTCCATTGAAGCTTGATTCATAACTTGCTCAAGAGTTATAAACAGTCAAGATTGTTGTTGAGAAGGTTGAGTCTCAGAAGAAATTCTCGTCGTTTTTACAGTGTTGGTGTGTGAATAAGTGCACACCGTTCAACATATGAGGTCAGCTGCTGGTCGGTGAACCATGGGAGATGAGAAGCGCATATCGGATGAATGTTTTCTGCACAAAAACCTGAGTGTGGCGTCATACGACTCCCAAAACGACGAGCCTCTATGTCTATTTGAAGAGTACAGCAGTTCATAAGTGATGTTACTACACTGAAAAATTTAAGGTCTTCTACATGCGTCATCTTAGGCCATTTGAGAACAGCACAAAGATCATGAACGAAGAGTACAAAGCGAAGGGGACCTAAGTGACTGCCCTTCGGCACGCTGGAGATGCGATGAAACTGACGAGCCAATCCGTACACATTTTATAGCTGAATTCAGAAATTGCCTTCAGGTCACGCAGCGAATTAGTTTTTATGTTTTCAATTCTGTCAAAACGAGCTTCACGAAGCGGTAATTTTTGTTTCGGGAATAGAAAAAAAATCACACGGGTCCATATCGCCAGTAATTATGCGTTGGATGAACAAGGGATCAGAACTTGATCGTTCAAGCATGTCACTTAATTGCGATGAAATTTTTGAAAAAAAAGTTGATGGGTCTGAGCCTAGGGGCACGGACGGGATCTTGACATAGGCCTGTTATTGTGTGTAGTAATTGCATTTAAATTGAGTTTTTCATTGTTCAAAATCTGTATTTTTTTCTCTTCTGATACATCAAATGGATGCCCAAAAATACCATTAAAGCCATTACTACTCTTTTCTTCTGTTAATTCAATCATGCAGAAAAAGACAAAAAGTCATCATGTATCATTTTTAAACACAAGTCTAAATAGTTAAGACCTACATAAATATAAGACTGAGTCAAATCAATCTATGACTGCAAAAATATATTATAGATAAAAATAGCATTATCTCCTTCGTTACCACGTTGTCCGTAACATTGTTTGTAATAATTTTACAGCCCTGTAAGATCGCGACTACTCAAACTATCATAATCTGATTTACGTGGGTATATCTATTATCGGTAAATGGAGAATAATTCATTCTACGCATCAACTCACATTATGAGCTAACGGTCGAATTTAGGTAAAAAGATTGCTCGTTGCGTCGGGGAGGAAGCGAGTGGATAGTGCAATCGAAAGAAAATATACACAATTAAATCGTCAAAATGTTAACTTTTTTTACTATATTCACTGTTCATGTTTCAAGCAAGTGACAAGCATGTGACAAGAGGCCAAAACAACGCTGAAGAGTCGTGGCTTCTTATGAATAGTAGCAACCGCTTCTGGAGACATTCCTTTTTGTAGACATCTTTGTTGATAGTGTCGGAGAGACGAAAGATTTGGATTTATGGCCTGCCAAACCAAGTACTTTTTGGGGAACTAAGACTGCTTATTGGTTCGGAAACACTCGGCTACGGCATTCCTTGGCATTGCAGTATAAAAAGCGAGACCCGGAAGCTATTTGAAGTCTTCGAGAACATAAGTTTCATCGTACATTATGGTGCATGAACGTTTTTGCTAAAACTGGGTGTAGAGCACCTTAGCACGGCTTTTTGCTGTGAAATTTTACTTATCATCACGATTGGGCATCTTTTTCAATTTGTACGCCTTCAGTCCATGCCTCTGCTTAACTTTTTGTACATATGATTTTAATTTTCCAACCTTTGGAGCCACATTTCTAACTGAAAGGTTAGGATGTTTCTCAATAATGGCAACTACCTTTCGGTCCATCTGTCGGGAGTATACTTTTCGATTTGTTCCGCTTCCAACTTTCCGATCCACAGTTAAGCGCTGGTCAAACGATTTGCACACACTAAACACGGTACTCTTCGGCAGTTTTAGCTTTTTGGCGAGATCGCGTACCGACAGTGTTGAATTTTGCTGCCGTTCGCGCAAAATGCGTTTGCGGACTTCCACTTGATTCGACGGCATTTCACCAAACTGAAGAAGAATGTAGACATGTTGGATATCGAAATAAAGAGGAGGGTATCAGCTATCATGTGAAATATTTCATGAACTACACTGAAAGAAAAGTGTCCAAAATTTAACGTGGACAGGCTTTATGACGAACGGTCACGTGAGAGGTATTTAATTCACTGGTTAGCTACCTCAAACTTAATTGACGATTTCTTAGCACCATTCCTATTATTTTGTGGATGTTTTCATCAGTTGAGGAGGGTGACGGACGTTCTTAACGTGACTAATCATTCAACTCTTTTCGGCCGTCTTTGAATGCCTTATACCATCCATACGCCTGTTGAGTCACATATTTGAGTCACCAAATGGGTACTAAAACATTTTCCACGTTCAACGTTGCGCACAAAATTTCACACAATATCTTTGACCAATAGAATAAAATATAAAAAACAAGAAGTGGGTTATATCTGTGATATAACCGCAAGGTAGACGTAGGACAACCGTTGGCTCGGTAATCTGAAAATGTTTGATACGTGATTCAGTTTTGTTTTCGTGAGAATAACATGAGATTTTTTATGATCACTCCATGCACAGAAAAGAAACTTAGTGTGCCATTTTATGCTGAAAACGAAATAAAGTCTATATAAACATGCACAAAATTTATTTCGTTATTATCGTGATGTGGCAATTTTTCATGACTGTTCCATGCAAAAGCAGAACAGAAACTGATGCTATTGGATTGCATCACGGGAACACCAACTTTGCGCACTCGAGTGCGCAAATGGTTGCGAATATTCCTTCTCTCGGACGCATTCACGCACAAACAATTTTTCATGACTGTTCCATGTGAAAGCAGAACAGAAACTGATGCTATTGGATTGCATCACGGGAACACCAACTCGAGTGCGCAAATGGTTGCGAATATTCCTTCGCTCGGACGCATTCACGCACAAACAATTTTTCATGACTGTTCCATGTGAAAGCAGAACAGAAACTGATGCGAGTAAAAGTAATCACGCCTTGCTTGTGTCTGCTATGGTTTCCCAAAATCAATACAAGCGAGCAAAAGAAATCACCGCTTGAATGTATTCACTATGACGGTTCCTCCAGGTGCCTAGATTTTGCGTCCGTGTTCGGGAACACATTGCGATCACCAATCATCATCAATGAGCTAGATTGTTATGACTTCAATAGCTTGCTTTCAAAGCAATGTTTAAGCTATTGAAACGATTTTTGGACCAATAAGTGACAATCATATAACTCGTTGACATTTTATCTTTAGAATGAAGTAATTATTCTATCACTCCATTCAGCCGATAAAGAGGTATTAACGTCCAAAACCTTGCAGTCCAGCATCAATCTCTCGCTTTCGAAATTCTGAACTTACACCCCGGTACAGAAATGAAAGACGTAGTCCTACGTCAAAAATATAAAAAAACTAACATTACAGATTGCGAATTTTCCACAGCAAAAAAAACTAACACAGATCGTGTACAAAGTTGACATTAAGACCACTGACAGTAGTACTAACTCAAAAAAAAAATGTTCAGCGGAAATATTTGAAATTAAAAATTCCAGATATAAAGGGTTTTCCAACTTTAAATTCCGAAAGTAAATTGAAATAAAACACACTTAGAATTCGAATTTCGATGAAGCTTTTATTTAAAATTAAAGCTCGGTTTATGCCATTATGTGTGAAATACAACATCATTCAAATGTCCACCTAGGGCTTCCTCGCACACCTTGATCCGGAACAGGTAATTTTCGATGACGGTATCTCGGTTAAAAGTTCACGAATGTTGTCTTTCAAATGTTCAAGAGTTTGCGGAGTGTTGGCATAGACACGGTCTTTCGCATAACCCCACAAAAAAAAGTCTAGCGGGTTCAAATCGCATGATCTGGACGGCCAATTGGCATCACCAAAACGCGAAATTATGCGTCCCTCAAATTTCGTTCGCAATATGGCCATGTTCGGTCGTGTTGTGTGGCACGTGGCGCCGTCCTACTGAATCACATGTCATCCGTATCCATATCTTCAATTTGTGGCAAAAAAAACGGTTACCATGCGGCCATAGCGCTCACCATTCACAGTTACCGTCTCGCCGTCCTCATTTTCAAAGAAATACGCCCCGATGACTCCACCAAACCATAATGCGCACCAAACAGTGGCTTTTGGCGGATGCAATGGCCTCTCAACAATGCCATTATTAGAAAATCACATGTGGATTTTCTGAGCCCCATATACGGAAATTTTGGGTGTTCACATAGCCACCATGCTCGAAATGTGCCTCATCGCTGAAGAAAATTTGATGCGAAAATTCAGCATTTTGCTGCTGTTGTTCGTTCACCCAATCGACGTATGCCCGACGCATTCCATGGTCACCACGCTCTAATTTTTTGTACCAGTTGGACTTTATATGGATGTAGGTGCAAGTCCAAATGCAAAATTCGCCGCAATGATGTGTTTGACAAGCCCAATTGCTGAGCACGCCGTGGAATCGAAACATTCGGGTCATCCTCCACACTGGCAGCAACAGCAGCAATATTTTCGGCCGAACGCACATTACGATGATGCACAGGTTTCACAATATCCGCTACGGAACCAGTTTGTTCGAATTTACGCACTACATTAGCGATTGTGTGCTCTGTAGGCCGTCCATGACGACCAAAATCCGTCCGTAATGCTCGAAAAACATTTGCCGGTTTTTCATTATTTTTGTAGTATAATTTAACTAAATTAACACGTTGTGCGATGCTAAAACGATCTATATTGTAAAATGACAGACATTCAACTAACGATATGACGCTTTGGTTGACAGCTATGTCAAACGGTTGTCAGCGCAGGGCTGTATACTTTCGGAATCCCGAAATGGAAAACCCTGTATGTTTGACAGAATGTATATTGGTTACGAAAGGATTTTTTCACAACTGAATAATTTGTCGATCTTGTCAGTTGAAACGAATTAACAAGGACTATTGATTTTGAAGAAGTTATTAATAATTTTGCTTCAATCAAGACTAGAGAGTACATTAGTTTGGGTTGGTTTTTTCATTCATTTGTAATTAAATTTGATAAAGTGTACTTTTTGAACCGTACAGCACTTCTTGAAAAAAAATCACTCGATGCATTGGGATGATGTAGTCAGACGAGAAAGCAATTCGCTTCCCTCGAAAGCATCAAAACTTTGCTTGATAATTGGAATGTCTCAAACCCAAAACTTCTTCATGCAAGGAATCCGCAAATTGCCCATAAGCTGGGAATTCAACAGAATACGATTTCAAAATAACTGAGAAGAACAAAAACTGTTGTTCAATCTAATCTCATGTTGGATGACCTAAATTAATGAAAACGTTTTAGTTTGCGAAACCCTTCTATAACAACAATGTCAATTGATTTAGGGACTTTCAACTCGCGACGTTTTAAACTGGCAAACACTCGACAAACCGTTCAATCCCGAAATGCTTCCCTGAATAAGTAATAGGTTCATCCAATTCATCCATCCCGTTTCCGGTTGAACCGGAGGAGATGAAAAAAACAATGAAAAATTCATGAATAAATGAAAAGGACAACGAGGCTCAAGATTTTCGAACAGGAAAAAAGGCACATAATCACTCCACCGCAAGTTAAAGGAAATACTTTATTTATTCGACGAATCAGGTCACAACATTTTATCCAGCTCACACTCGGCGTTGCAATAAAAGGGACACCCTCAGCAGGAATCACGGAAGTTACCAACGATTAAGTTTCTCCTCCATGGAGGACTTTGTTTATAACGACGAAGACAGCAACAAAACGGCTGAAGAAGGCAGGTTATGCTCCGCGGAAGGAGGAAGACAGTGGACCTTTTACTTCGTTGAGCCAAGATTTTGAATCCGCAGTTCACGTAATTATAGATGCACAACAGAGTAAACAGAACCGACCGCTGGCTTTCAAATGCGAAGATTTATGTGGGTGGGCTGTTTTTAAACATCTTTCGAGGACTGCACCTTTTTAATTCTTCCCAGCATTTGTCTATTTGTGTATATACGGGACACTTATTTCCGACTCTGAGTCATACTTCATGGAAGAGTGGAAGAGGAAGGTTAAGGTGGGGGCTATATGTGTGTGTGAGAGGTGGGAGAGAAGGAAAACTTTTGCATCATAAGGACAAATCTGAATGAAAAGCCGCGTGTTTCTTTCTCAATCGCCAGCATCATTGCACATTTTGCACCGAAAGAAAATGTTCGAAGGGATGGTTGTCTCTGGCGAGAAAAAAATCATCAGATTAGTTTCAGCGGAAAGTTAAGGTGTTTCAAAATATTCATGAAACACGGATTTGAATTAAAATTTGGCATCTGTCAAGTTCCTTCGAAACATGATACTTACAATTTTTCTTGGGTGTAACACTGCACACGCATTCATTCCTGGGCATTATTGAGCTTAGGGGGAGAGAGTCGAAAAGTAAATTAACGACATTTGCTTTTGAATGAACGGAGGTAGAATTGAGTCGCGAACTCTGAAGAGGTGCTGCTGTTTGGGGGAAAAATCGAGGCGAAATAAATAAGTGAACCTTGCGATGAATGGAGTAATGATGAATAGATGATAAGTGCATCCAGCGCAAGGGCAAATGATGGGAAGTCGTCTGAATGGAAATAAATGCGCTCTCCTATCCGAACGAAAGCTTGATGAAACAAGGAAAAAAAAGAAACTGCTACTATAATTCAATATTTTCAAGCGACAGTAGGTGAATGCCATAATGAAGTGCAACCCATCGACATTGCTGCTGCAGCTGGAAGTTGTGTTTAATTAGGGAAAACATTTTCAGATTCCCGCTGTATTATTCCTCTCCCCAATTCGAAGGATTCTGTACACTTCGAATTAGTAACAGACTTGTTTCGTTCGTGTCTTTCATCATTTGAAACATAAAAGCTAATTTGAGCAAAAACATATTTCTAGTAATTTCTCAATTATTTCCATTACTTTTTAGAAAACTAGCTGTAATGTACAAAGTTATAAAACAAGTGCTAGGCAATGTTGTCAAACGCGAGAAACAACAAGTGTTTTTCCCCCGCAAATTGGTTTGGGTGTTGACAAAACAAACGCTCATTATTTCACGCTTTCTCAGTATGACTGAAAATTTCATTCAAACATGATCGTCACCATATCTCGGTAAGCTATCAATCCATAACAAGACCTGACGATTGCTAGAGCCGTGTGCGAGGGAAAATAATAGCCCCAATGGGGTTGCATTTTGCTAGGGATGGACCATGATATCGTGGCTAGGAAAAGTATCCCTGTAATTCGACGGCTGTAAAATATGGATATCATTCAAATTGTGATTCGTTTCTTCATTTCAATTTCATTTACATTTCATTTCATTCAAATTTTTTTTTATATTTCTGTAATTTAGGCATTCAAGAATATACCCTAGAAAGGGCTTATCGAAAAATCCAATTATTCACCGAGATAGAGCCATTTTGGTGATGCGATATCTAACCTGGTACGGCCATAGCAATGCACTTCAAACGCGTTTTTCTCGAAACTAGTTTACTTTTAAATTGGCGTACACGATATCTGAAGTTCTACTGAACCGATTCATGTCGTATTTATATGGATACAATCTACTGGTAAAGAGATATCGCATGAACTTCTAAAAATATTTTTTTTTAAATTTTACTATTTTAAAAAAAATCGGGAAACGTAAGAAAAAACGTTTTAAACCACATTTTGTTTTTCAAACGGCCGCCATTTTGTCAAAAAAGATGTTTTTGACTTGTCCGAGGTTCATGCGATAGCGGCATCTTTACTGATTCAGAATCTGTTCGATTTTTTGACGTGGGACTACGTCTAACCGGAATATATGGAGGGTAAAATGAAAACCTAAACACAGAACATGCAGGAAAAAATGAAAGATTTCGAATGCTTATAGCTCGAACATTTCGTACTGGATAGGAGAGATGTTTGCATCACTTGATAGGGAATATTTCTACGCATCTATCGCAACTAACAAAATGTTGTTTTCCATTAGATAAACAATTGAATAACTGTAAAATATTAGGCGTTATCTAAACGCCCTAACTGCATGGTTTTGATTGGCCCGATTTACGGTTTCCCTAAAACAGCCATCTAAACCAAGCAGCCTTGGGGAAATCGGCATTGCAAATACATGAAAGTAGGGGGACTTTTGTTCTCATCGAAAAATGTTCCCTAACACAGACTTTAAAACCAAGCAGCGAAATCGGCATTGCAAACACACGAAAGAGCCTAGAGGCGAATGAACTGAAAAGTTTAAACCCTCTTAAAGCTAAAAAGAAGAAGAAGAACACACGAAAGTAGGGGGAGCTTTTGTTCCCACCGAAATGTCTCTATTAGGGAATAGAGATTTCTAAACCAAGGTGCCTGGAGAAATCGGTATTTCAAATTCATGCAAGTCGGGGGTATTTTTGTTCCGATTGAAATGTGTTTCCCTAACACAGACTTCAAAACCGAGGTTTCAGGGGAAATCAGCTCTGCAAATAAATGCAAACTGCGAGTACTTTTGTCCTCGCTTGCCTTTGTGCAGAGTGGAATATGTCTGTCCTAACATGATCTTCTAAACTTAGGAACCTGGGAAAATCGTGCAGACACTAGAAGCGAATGAACTTCCCAGTTTCAAGCAAATTCGAGATTCGAGAAGTATGTACACTTTTGGGATGTAAACTTCAGAGGGAAATGTAAAATAAAATAATCGTTTGATAATTTTTTTTGTCTTTATTGGAAAGATTTTCAGCCTTAGGCTGGTTCATCAAACGTTTGATAATTCTTCAGTACATATATTTTGTTCTAGTCATCATACCAAACGTAAAAGGTCCATCATTAAATTTACTTGTAACGAAGAACAATCAATCACAATAAATGAATTGACTTTACACGGCATTTGTTCATTTTTTTCACTCACAGAGCAGATATATTGAACTCAATTGAATTTGGAAACTGTTACATTCAATCAAGAATTTAATCAATACAAACGAATGATTGCTAAGCTAAGGTAGTTCCACGTCAACCTTGCGGTTATATCATAGATATAACCCACTCATTTTTTTTGTTCCATTTAATCAGAAGGGCTCTAATCGTATACGCCATGGTACAGTTTTTTTTTCAACCCTCTCACTTCATCAGCTCATAACTATTCTCGTTATGAATATTTTTTCTCTGTACAATTTTCGTTTTTTGTTGAAAGATAGATGAACCAGTAATGATATAATGGATAGTAAAAATATTATTTCTTTTATTTTTACTGAGCTCGGAGAAACGTCCGAAATTCGTGTCTCTACACTGGAATACCCCCTTAATCTAACTTATCCTGCCGGTTACGGAGAAGGCTGCTTTTCATAGATGCTCTCGTTACATTGAAGTCAATAAGCTCGATACGGTAATTAAATACGCGAGACATGCCTGCAAAGGGCTCATGGTAAGCATGATTAGTGTGCTAGAAAGCGATGGAAATCGTGATTGCGCAGATTTCTCCTTCTGAGAAATCGATATTTCCAGATTTATTGTACCTCTAACAAGTTCTCGAAAGATGTAATCTTAAGTCGATCGCACTTGATCGAAGAAATTGCAAAAAGAATGTATTTAATCGCAGTATTTGATAAACTCTTTCGCTTCAAAGCAATTTGAAGTTCTGAAAAGAACTGGATTAGATTTTCTGAAAACACAACAAAATCTTTCGTGTTGTGCGTGATGTGTGGTGACGGTAGTTTTTTTTCGAAGCCGCTGCTGATTTCTATAGCTTCGGCGATTTCGTTTGTTCTGCCGATTTGTGTGCTAACTCTACCCGTATTTCGAATGCTTATAACTCGAACATTTCTTAATAGATCGGAAGGGTGTTTGCATCAATTGATAGGAAATATTCCTACGCGTCTATCACAATTAATAAATTATTATTTCTCATGAGATGAACAATTGAATAACTGTAAAATGTTGAGCGTTATCTAAACACTGTAACTAAACCGAGCTGTGTTTCCCTTACACGGACTTTAAAATTAATGTGCCTGGGGGAATCTGCTTTGCAAATACATGCAAGTCGGGGTATTTTTTGGTGTTGAATACTTTTGTACTCGCTTGTCGTTGTGCAGACCAGAATATGTTTCCCTAAAACCTACTTTTAAACTGAGAAGCCTGGGAAAATCTTCATCTCAAATACTAGGGGAGAATGAACTTTCCCAGTTCGAGAACTACGTAAACATAAGATGTGCAATAGTCTCAGAGGGAAATGTAAAATACAATGATCGTTTGACAATTCTTCCGTTCACATATTTTGGTAGTCCTAGGCATCATATCATACATAAAAGGACGTTCATCACATCTATTTTTAACGAAGAACATCATCTATTACAAAAATTTCGATGCATTCTAAAATAATATTCGAAGTGGTAAACAAGTGGATTTCATAATCTAATTGCGTAGTTCTACGTCGAAAACATGCTGTTGTGTCCAAGATACAACCCCTTACTTTTTCTTTTGCAGCGTTTTACTGTTTTACTGTTTTCTTCTCCTCGGTAGTATCGGTAGATTATTTACCAGCAGTGATGACATTTTTCGGATTCTTCTTGGGTTTTCACCATTGTAGCGACCTTAAAAAACTCTTTTTAGAAGTTTATATGTAATTCCTTCAATTTAGTGTTTCACAAATCAATTGTAGATAGCTCGAGAAGCAAAACCGTACACATAACTCATGATAGTTCAGCGTTTCAACTTACCTCGCTCTGCTCAAACTTAAAAAAAACCGCTTCAACTTATCCTGGTGTTCCTTATCCAGAAACACTGACATTTTTGGAAAAAAAATAACTCAAAATCCAGATGTGTGATTAAAATATGTTTTACAGAAAAGTTATTGTAATACAGGTCGGACTCGATTATCCGGAGTATTGATTTTTTTTTCACTCCGGATAATCAAGTCATACAAAGACAAATTTTCTCTCGGTAAACGTAATATAATTATGATTTGCACTTATTTATTAAACGGTTTTATTTAGGTTGGTTCGTTTGAATGTTTGTGACTTTGTAACTTTGTCTGTAGCGCTGCAGCACATTAATAGAAATTTAACCCCCTTTCTGTTGACCGTTTGATCTGAAATTTGGAACACATCTTTATCTCTGGTGCCATTATGGAACTGCGTATTCCATTATCTTGAAAATCCAAGATGGCGGACGCTACAAAATGGTGGATTATGTACATTTTTTCTCAAAATTCCATCAATATGGGTTTTCCCAAAACCCCATCAATATGGGTATCGAATGAAAGGGCTTAACCACTAGAACACAATTATTTATGGAAAATGTAAATCAAAGATGGCGACCGCTTCAAAATGGCGAATTTCTCAGAACCCAATCATATGTATATCAAATGAAAGGAGTTGACTAGTAGAATACAATTATTTATAAAAAATCCAATTTCAAGATGGCCGCAGTCCCCAATCAACTAATTACTTTTTAAAAGGTTTCATTCAGCTTGACCTGTTTCTATGTATGTTTGAATGTTTGTAGGGTTGTCCCACATTAATAAAAGATTGACCCCGTTCCTGTTGACTGATTGATCTGAAATTTGGAACATACATTTAATTCTACTGTCATTATAAAACTGCGTATTCCATGATCTTGAAAAAAATCAATTTGGCTGTCGTTAAAAAATGGCTGAATGATTTGACTTGGAGAACACGAAACATAATAAACTACAAAAATTCATAAAGGTCGCCGCCACTAAATGGTCATCTATGTATTTTTTGCAATCCCCTCAATATCGGTATTAAATGAAATGATTTGAGTAATAGAATACAGTACATCATGAAAGTGTGTTTTTTTATGTGGGACAACCCAACAAAACACTCAAACATACATCCAAACAGGGCAAGCTGAATGGAACCATTAAAAAGTAATTATTTATTTGGGAACTGCGGTCATCTTGGATTTGGATTTTTATGATCTACTGTGTTCTACCAGTCAAGCCCTTTCATTTAATACCCACATTGATGAGGATGTGAAAAAAAAAGTCACAGGAGGGCTGTGTCCGAGACACGACTGCATAGTTGACGTAGGATTCCGTTAGGTTATCTGTTGATTTTGGATATGTTTGAAGAATTACATCGTTGAACTCTTTGATAATCATTTGGTGGCCCTGGAAAGGGCAATTTTGTTTGTTTATTGGGTATTGTTTGTTCACTCCACCAGTGTTTACCGATTGATGATGACAGAAGTATGGTAAACAGTCGATGAATGGTTCGTATCAGATAGAAGATGCCGAAGTGGAATGGGATATGATGAATACCGCCCTCTGTAACCATAGACGAGATGCCTCCTGTGCTATGTATGAATGAAATAAAGAAAAAAAAACTCACCCATGTCATATAAGATAATTACCAATACCGAACACAATTATCAATTTTTCTTATCAGTAAAAACATGATACTTCAATATCGAGAAAACATATTTGAAATGGAAAAGTTAATTTTGTTTTATAATATTTACTTTCTGAGAGTTTATTCAACCCAATGCGAATTTTAATTGGACTAACAACACCTAATACTTATGTAGAGCATATGGGAACTCACTTTTTCGAATATTTCTTTACTTTTCCAATTTTTCTCGCCGCATGAAATTTTCTTGGGTGAAAATGAACACAACAAAACAGACAACTTAAACCGAACGACCCGTTCTCGACCGGGAACACACCTTTGTTTTTATTTATGAAAATTGAAATAAATCGTTTCATATATCAATTCATTTTTAACACAACTGCTACCATATACAATTTTCCACTTACACTTGTGCTAAATTATTCACAATACACAATCGGTCATTGATATGAAATTTTATGAAGCAACCAACATTAAAGTTCCAAATTTAAATTTTATTTGTTAGAAACAATCATATCACTCACTCTACTTGCAATATAAAAATGTCCCCGATTTGCATATATTGCAATGCCGATTTCCCTCGGGCAGCTTGGTTTTGATGTCTCTGTTAGGGAACACATTTCGGCAGGAACAAAAGTTCCCCCTACTTTCATGTATTTACAATGCCGATTTACCCCAGACAGCTTGGTTTTGATGTCTCTGTTAGGGAACCGCCGCATGTGTCGTCAATTTCGACCAATTAGAAGTGGATATTTCCGTTAGGATAGGCGTTGAAGTTTTTCATTTGTTCGATAGTTTGTTTCATGACATATATTATTTTATTCAATATAAAAAATTGTTATGGAGTGCCGAAATCGATTGACGCGAAAATGTCATCAATCCATCATGAAATGACTGAGCAATAAGCGTTTGAAATTGGACAATTTTCACGATGTGCTCGATT
This sequence comes from Toxorhynchites rutilus septentrionalis, assembly GCF_029784135.1. NCBI lineage: Eukaryota > Metazoa > Arthropoda > Insecta > Diptera > Culicidae > Toxorhynchites > Toxorhynchites rutilus. The sequence continues at coordinate 157,272,551 of NC_073746.1, read as the reverse complement.
TTCGATTTTCAATTTGTACCCCAATAGGTTCCCGAAAGACGTAATCCTACGTCAAAATATATGGCGCCATCTTCTGGTGGCAGCCATTTTGGGTTTACATTTTTCATAAATAACTGTGTTCCACTAGTCAAGTCCTATCATTTGATACCCATATTGATGGGATTCTGAGAAAATATGAAATCCGCCATTTTGTAGTGGCCGCCATCTTGGATTTGCATTTTTCATAAATAACCGTGTTCTACTAGGATAGCCCTTTCATTTGATACCCATATTGATGGGGTTCTGAGAAAATGTGTAATCCACCATTGTATAGTGACCGCCATCTTGGATTTGCATTTTTTATGTTCCGTTATTGTGGAAATAATCATGGATTTTCATTTGGAACATGCATTTCTTATATACAGTGACTGAAACTCGAATTCGTACCCCACCACGCAGATCTCTTTTCACTACTTTTGAAAGTCGAATACAAGCCTTCGGAACATTCTATTTAGATACATGTATCTACATTAGGGTGCCAATGAATGTATGGGAAAAATCGACCCTAAACTTTCAGAAAGTTACCCTATACAAAATGTTTACCACCTAGAAAAAATACCCTATGCCAAATATCAGCTCAGTCGGACTTAAAGGAGAGTGGCGTGAAGCGGTCAAACTTGAGTTTTTTTGGAAATCGGGGTTTTCGAAAAAAAAATTTTGGTGCCAAATGTCTTAAAATTGCATGAAACGTCGAGATCTAGTGTCATCTCAAAAAAAAATTTGTGTCAAAAATCGACACTGGGACTTTTTTTCGGAGTACGAGAAGAAACATATGGTTTTAAATGCCAATAAAAATAGTTATCTCGATTTTTCATTCGGAACTTGTTGCGAAATGTTGATTTGCACGATAATGTACCCTATGTAAAATGTTCGCCAGGTACTTTTTCACTGTTTCTTTCGATGCTCTGATTGTTGTCCATGAGTGCCAAGATGTTGTAGATGCCGGAACGGGCGTATCCGGCGTCCACAAAGTGTGCCGCACGATGACCGTTTTCGACGCAGCGGGGTACAGTTCTTTCAACTCGAACCCTTCTGATCGGAGTAGCTTCACTGTTTCGCCATCACGGTTAGGGTTCAACCAGCCTGAGGGCATCCGTATACTAGCACATAGGATTTGACAGCGTCAAACATGTCCGGGTCGCAAATGCAATTTGCGACCACTGTCACTCGCGAGAACTGCCAAACTCTCAAGCTGGTGTAAAACAAGGCACTTAACATACTACCAGGTGGGTCAAAACGTGAAGTGGTTTTCTGCAGCCATTTAAAAAATACACAAAAGTAAATTAAGACGATTGAGCACAATTTGTGGAATATACTGATACTTTATGAAATACTCATTGCTATATTCATTATATTCATTACGTTTTACGCTGCAAGCGTTTCATTTATTGTCTTTGCGTTGAAGGCACCATAATGATTTGCGCCATTTGGAAAACGAAATTAAGGACGAAATTAACACACTTCTAGAACAAAAAATAATGAATGAAAATTTACTTTTCTGTATTCAATATGTATTCTATGTAATAGAGTAATACGTTTCCTCGAAAATTGTGAAATAATATGAAACTGAAATTGTGTTTGATGCTGATTTTATATTATAATGGTGAGTTCATTTTTTCCGCACGCAAAACGCAAATTTTCGAATAAAGCATGAGCAGCAGCTAAATACAACTGAAATTATTGAAATAATGCAGAATTCATTCAAACCCTTTTATTTCACTTAAATTCTTTCAATTTCTTAAGTTGGTTTACATTATAATATAATACTACATTTCAAGTGATCAACCTAGGGTTCTACGTTTTATATTATCATTCAGACCCTTGTGATCATCATGATCATTACATTTCACATAAATTTTTTTTTCAAAAAACAATTCTTTTTTTAGTTAGCGAATGGGCGCACCTTGTTCCATAGATTTGCCTTGAGTTCGCCGAGTAATTTGATAGGTTTGGCAATGACAGCTAAATTTGTAGCACATCTTGACTCGCGGATCATATCCCCTTGCCCGGGGCTTGGGTTCAACTGATAGATCTGTCAATTTTTTTCTGCTGACTCATGGGTTACTATGATTGATGCTGCATGGGTAGTTTCATCAGTGCGTGTGAATGTAAACCCATGAAAAATCAGCATTTTTTGTCCATTTTTTTAATCCAAAGTTAATCCTAAGTGAAAAGAAATCAAAAATGGTGATGTGACAGTTTTTCACTGCAGCTTTACACAAAGAAGAATAAGTGTCTCGAAAAAGATAAACAGTAGAGAAAAATAAGATAATAAAAAAAAACTTGATCACTCCAACTTAGTCACTACTTTAGAATACGGTTATGGATTTTCAATCTGGAATCTGAATCTGAAAACTGAATTTGAAATCTGAAACTACGAAACGTCGAATGTTGATATCAAGAGGCAATGTGAAAAGGTAATTGCAATAACGCACCGTATTGAAATGCCTAACTATGGTTCATCATAGAGCACCATACGTTCGGTAATTTCAAGGATTAAATTAACAAAAACATTGATAAGCCTTCCTATGAAATGTGAGATGCACCGATAACCTACCATTTGCACATCGCATGAAATAATTGAGGACACATCGACAGCTCCAATCGGTACCCACCGAGCGATAAACATGAAATAGGATCATCTCTAGCAATAAATCCACGCTGCACATATTACTCATTAGCGCAGCGCCGACAGTATTGAATTTGGATAAAGCAAGTAAATGTGTGTGTGTGTTCGCGTGGGCGGATGCCGAAATGGGAAGTAATTGCATCGTGCCCATCGGATCGTGAAATAATGAACGTTTATTTTACATCGATTAAACTCCATTTCTATTATCAAAAGATAACAAAATACGACGAGCATTCGTTCAGTACGGGTGGCCTAGAGGAACCCTGGAAAGATTCTCATGTTCGTCCGTTTGAAAATATGAGCTCTCCAGTTTGCTCAATTTGCCGGTTGGCATCGATACAGCCGCTGCTCGGGAGTTCCGTTGTACAACAACACGATGCACATGCCACTGTCTGTCCATCCAATCTGTGTAACCGTTGCGGATATACATAAGCGAAATTCGCAATCAATGTCGGTAATGGGCCTCTACATCAACATGAATTCACAAACAACGCGGGGTGGTTTTTAATGATTCACGCTTACATTGTTGTTCTAATCGGTTTTACTAGCATTGTTGGAGGGATAATCGAGCCGACCAGAGTAAACAATGAATAGTTAATATGCATTTTTATCTATTGCAATACACATAGGAATATTTGCGAATGATGCACCCAATATTGCTTTTATTGGAATATCTCTTCTTCTGGCGTATCAAAAGTATTATTCTCGCGGCTTAATCGCGAACTGAATTCAAAAATTGTAGTTGTACTGACATCGCAAGCTACTCGGCCGCGAAAGCCACCCTCGCTAAGCACTCACAAACTCGCAGAAGCTGTCTGTACAAGCTAGCAGCTAGCAAATTTATAGTATAACCTCACGAGAGCATCAGGTCTACCCTCTCTAGACTCATCCTCTCAGACTGGATTGCAATTGGGAATGTTGAAGAATTATAATGAGATACTCGAGAAAATTTTCCGATTTTTGAAACTGCTGCTAGCGTCCTTTCTCGAGACCAAACTACTGCGGCTACTTTCTGCACTCTCGAACACTGGAAGCCCTTCCAAAATCTTCTCGTTTTCTCTATTTGTGGTTGTTGCTTTCACAGTCACAGCGCCCAGTCTGGTCATAAATTGTACTCACCCAGAAATTCTCCAGCAATTTTACCTCCGGAAAAATGAAAGCGCACTTCGGTACATTTTTTTTTCGCTCAATGCTCTTTTCCGTCGTGCTTTCAAAAATGGCAGAGCCAACAAGCGATCCGAAAGAGTTTCGGAGGCTGAAAAGTATGGTGAATCGTTTCTTCATAATTAGCCTCAGTTCTCGAGAGCGTCTACAATCGTTCCGCATGCATAGGCTCAGAATGTTCAGATCGTAGGTAACAAAAAACTCATCATTTCGTTTACAATGTTACCATTGCCACAAAGTCACGCAATGATCATGCATGGGGAATTAATCAAACTAAAACAAATACATTTCATTTTCCCACTACTCAAATGCACAATCAACTGCATAAATTTTCAGCACTTGTGAGCAGTTCATTTGGCCGTTAATAATTGCTCTTTAATGTGCCGATCCAAGTGTAAACCAACCGTTTGATACGGAGGGCGTCCGTTCCATGGAAAATAACATTCAGATTCAGGTTGGCCGTTTGCGACCGGATAGAATACGATATTGGTTACATATGAATTGTGTTCACTCGAAAAATGGATCCATCCTAAACCTGATTGTTGATTTTTGAATAATTGAATATTTCTGATAGAAGAAAAATGATAAATGGAAACAAATTTAATTCGGCTGTTTATTAAAAATTTTAAAATCCCTTAGTAATTTCTTCATTACAAATTAATTCTAATGCGAACATTTTCATGCAACTAAATATTATATTATTTCTCAATAATATAGGAAGTCATTCATTTTGTTATTGAGTATTTTTTTTCAAATATTGAGTAATTTTTTCTAGGTTTTATAACACATAGCCTCGGCTTTCCATGAACATTTATCCTGAAAACACGATGTAAAAAAATCTGTAGTAGGTAATTGGTTCACAGTTTAATATTTTTCCTTAAAGGCTAATCCGAATACCCACTTTTTTTTTCTTTTTTTCCCCAGTGTGACAAATTATCTTTGAGCTAAATTTATTGAAGTTTTGAAAACTACCTTTCGAGTTGCGATGCGATCATTATTTATTGAACAATTAATCATCAAAGATAATGGATAAATTTTTCATTCAAACAACAATATCTCTGTATTGAAAGGTTCTAAGGAATGAATTTAAAGCTGTTTGATAAGGCTTGATAAGGATTGGATAGATTTTTTATTACTCCCCGATATATTTTTCTCTACACCCACCAAGAAATTTTTTTTTTAGTTAACTATTCCAAAACTTCATAGATTATAAATGATGTACATCCCATCTTTACGCGTTCATTTTATGCAAAAAAAAACCGACAACGTTGTATTGCCATAAAAAATATTTCTAGTGAATATGTTGGTTGTTAAATAAAAAATAACTATTGTATTGTGAGTGTGTTTAAATATTTCAACGATCTACACATACGTGAAACGTTCGTTACTCTTTTGTTCATACTTGTGTTTGACATACTGAGGAATACAAACAAAAATGCTGTTTCATGTATACCTTTTCCTACCACAGTGGGTCAAGTGACCTTTTATGAATAGTGAAGAATGACTCGATTTATATGGTTTTTTTGAGAAACGTGACATACCATATTTCTACTGTATATTTCGACATTTTTAGGATAACAATTATTAGTAAAATAATTAAATTACAATTTTTGACACGCAAAATAGCACTGTAGCTCAGCCATTCCATGCCAAAAAAAATAGTGGTTTGCAGATTTGCGTCAAAAGTGGTAATTTTGTTCTTTGTCACAAAACATTAAACCCGTAATTTATTATTTTTTTACTACGGCGCCCATTTCCATTTAGGGTGGTCCGAAAAATCTTTTTTTTTTTAATTTTTCTTAAAAATGACATTTTTTTAACAATTCATAACTTTTGAGCCACTGAACAAATTTAGATGATCGACATATCAAATTGAAGCAAATGAGCTTTATTTTATTAAATTACTAATCGTAGTCGTTTTTTATTGTCTTAATGGTTTTGGACTAAAGGGCGCAATATTTTTTTATATTTTTTCTTGAAAGCTGAAGATTTTTTACATGACATATCTCGATATCAGAGGTGCTATTTTTTCGTTTTTGAGTTCAAAATTCGTTTGTGACTAGAATTCAATTACCCCGCAAGTGTGATATTTTTTCAAAGAGCTTATTGGCTTCGATTTAATATGTCGATCATCTGAATCGGTTCAGTAGTTCAATTGTAATAAATTTTTGCAAAAAGTCATTTTTGGATAAAAAGTGAAAAATGATTATTAGTATTAGCATTGCATTGAGCAAGTTGCACAATATCGTAGGTGTTAATTCAAAACTGTTAAATTAAAAGCTAGCCTCCATCCGTTGCTGATGATTGGTAATATCTCTTAGATGAAGGCATGCTTTCTTCGACAGTTAAGAATTGTCCTGGCCACGTCCTTGCAACTGCTAAGAAAAGGGAAGGAATGTTAGTTCGACATTTACTTAAGAGAGATGCAGAGAACTCTACGACCTCTCATAAATGTCTCGGGAATTTGGGTATTTGTTAGTAAAGCGTCGTGCACAAATTACGTAACGCGATAAGGGGGGAGGGGGTCGAGGTTGCGTTACTTTCTGTGTATTGGAGATAGGAAATTGCGTTACGTAAAGGGGGCGAGAGGGTCCAAAATCCGGATTTTTGGCGTTACATAATTTGTGCACGACGCCTAATGATGGTAAGCCATAGGATACACTCAGCCGGTGTTACTGGCGTTGCATGTCATTACTAATAATTTATTGGTACTTAGTAAAAATAATACTATTACTATTACTATTACTATTAATATTATTAAATATTAAATAAATTAAATATAAAATATATATATATATATATATATATATATATATATATATATATATATATATATATATATATAAAATTAAATAAATTAAATGAAAAATTATATTCATATTTTTGATATATGATACATAATGATAATATATACTATATAATGACTAAAGGAGCAAATGCTAAACCCTAGATGTTTTGCGTATTCCTGGTGAAATTTACTTCCAAAATAATCAAAATTCTACTCAAAAGCACACAATTATATTGCAAATACTAACTACAACCAAACACAGAGTGTTATCTAAGTATGTAGTGAGAGCACCTACATCATACCCAGGACCTATGAAGATGTTAAATGAAACTGAAACTTTTGAATATTCATGAAATATTTAATCTTTGAATTGAATGTAATATGTTATGCGAAATTCCAAAACAGGATCAAAATACGAAATCTAAACCTCCAGACGACTCCAGAAATGCTCAAATTCTGTGAAAAAGCAGGAAGCCTCAAGTTCCGAATCATTCCACGAACATAATAATTACTGACAAATAAATAAATAAAATTATGCGAAACAAAACAGTATAATGTCACAAATACTTGTGTAAAAGGAAAAAGTGTTTTGTTACATCTTGATTTGATTTTTTCTATTGAGGAGAAAACCAGCGAGAGTGAGAGTCCATTATCCCCTCTTGCGTAGGCACAAACTTCTATACCTCTTCATTTTGTCAATTATATGTAAAGCAATAATGAAGTCGAATCTCTAGAAAAAAAAATCATTGCGCAAATAGAATAAAAATAAATGTTATTTCTACTAAAACAAAATAAACTCACTACACATTTACCATGACCTTTTCTTAGTAAATAAAATGTCGACATTTCAATCCTAGGCCCAAATTGCTGATTGTTATGTCCGATTCAAATTACTGGATAGAATCATGATCATCGAACTAAAAAAATACATCTCGCTGAATCTATCGAAATGACGTTTTAATTGCGGAAAATAAACCTCATTGAAAGTCACCCATAATTGTGAATTAGTAAAAAAAAGGAAATAAACCAGAATATATCCTTCAAAATCTCAAGGAAAGTGTACCTGCAAGATGGACAAGAAGACTAACCTATTTGCATCTGGTAAATGTGGAATAAGTATGGTATTATAAAAACATTATGAAAATATAATGAAATTCTATTTCAGAATAATTAGTACCAAGCGCCTCATCTGTTTTGCAGCTTTGACGAATCTGTTGACATTCTCTGAAAAATAGAAGCAATTTTGGGCTTTCCGTTATAACGGATAAAAGTATGAGTGTAGGGTGCTGCTAGATTAAAAACGTATGCATAATGGGGAAAAACGAAACGGAAATATTTGACTGAACCTATTCTCCTCTCTTCTGTATAGCATACGTAAGAGAGAAAGAGAAAAAAACGAGAGTTTCGCGAGGGTTTTGAAATCTTTTTATAATGAGGGGCTGTCCACATACCACGTGGACAGAAAAAGCACGATTTTAGACTCCCCCCTCCCCCTCCGTGGACAAGCATGGACATTTTCATACCCCTACCCCCCCCCCCCCTTTGTCCACGTGGACATTTTTCCTTTTCAAATTGAAATAATTAAGGAAATAACTGATTTGCACCTAAATTTCATTTTAATTCCATTTAAGTTGTTTTTATTTCAAATTTTACTAGCTGTACCCTGTACCTGCTTTGTTGTGGCCCATTGTTCTTGTATGGTAAAGAAATGAGTGGCATAACAAAGCACATGCTTCTTGTGAGTTTAATTTTGAAACACTTATGAGTTATCACTTAGTTATCACTTGCTTATAGATATCAGGCGCCAGTAATAATCTAGTCAACTTGATTATTTCGCTTTCGTTTGATTCATATGGAATTCCAGTAGAACTTTTACTACAGAGATATTCTCGATCGAATGAAAAGCTCTCCTTTCATTTTGGATTATGAATATTTAATTACATAACGATCGCACAACAAATCGAAGGGCAATTATGGAAACTTGAAAATGTTCTATACAAGATCCAGTTATTGCTTTGACAAATGCATTGTTTTATAACAGAGTCACAGTGTTACAGTGTTACTTGAAATTATAGATGAAACAAATCTTTGCCCATGCCGGAATATGATCGATCACAGTAAATGCCGATTCATATTCAATCTGGATTTCCGATTCACCTTTAGTCGATAGCGCAAGTCAAAACCTTTTCCGCCATAGTTCGGAGAATTTTCAGAGGGTATTAAAGGCGTTTTAAAATATTTTATATTTTTTTAAATCCTTATGGGCCATTCTGCATAGAGTGTCTAGATGACTTTCAAAGTACTTGCGGGGAATAATGACATCAGACAACTCACGATACATTGATTCCCAACTATGGAATGAAGCTCAAATCTCAACTATAAAAGTTGATTTTTTCTTGAGACTCATTTTTTGCTCTAAATTGACCCCAATTCAAAATCACGCTACTTAGAAGAATTTAATTGCCTTCATTTGAAAGATGAGAAAATTTTCTGTTGTGGTACATTTCAAATAGTGAAAGATAACAATAGGAATAACATTGTGGTGTCGAGGAAGGAATTGTAGAAGGGTTGGAGAGTTTTAATTTTATTGATAGAAACAATATTTTTATAATATTTATAAAAAAAATAAAAAAATCCCTTGAAATACGACAAATTTTAAGTATTTTTTAACTTCTAAAAGGTACTTCAATCCATCAATTCAAATGTTTTACAACTGCATTATATGCGAAATTTTTTGAAAAAAAAAGAATATTGGGTCAACTGATTCAAGTTTGAAGACTAGTGGTGCATGGATCATTTCACGCAAATGTAAATATTGATTCCTAGAAATTGACGGAATTCCAATACTTTTAAAAATTCTACCTTTTCGAGAAAAGTAATGCGAGAAAATAATTTTACACGAAATTCTGCATGAAAAATTATACAGACATTATTATCCTAAGACTAACTGTTCTCGAGATAGAACAAAATCTATAGAAAATTATATTTGATGAAAAAACCATATATGTAATATCATGAAAACTTAACCATTATGGAATCGTTTATTTTTTATAGGTTTGGGCTATGTAAAGCCCGAAACTATGAAATTATAGGATCATACAAAATAGTTCAGTCGCACGCAGTTTACATGAGTTATTTTCAGAATATAGATTTCAGTGAAGAAGTTCAATGATATTAGTAAAAATATATGAAGCACTCTCAGACAGCTCAATCCGTTTATTAATAAATATGGAATACTCAGGATGGGTGGAAAGTTTTGAAATTCTTGAATATGGATCAGTTTTTATTTAATTTTGAATGTATCGGTCTATATTTGAAAAAATATTTATTTTTCGTGTCCACGTGGACATAGTCTATATCCCCTCCCTCCTATCCGTGGACAAGCGTTGACATTTTCATACCCCCTACCCTCCCTAAAATTGTCCACGTGGTATGTGGACAGCCCCTGAGATATTAAATTGAATTTAAAATCTCTGAATTATCGGAACGGTCAATTTCATACGGCCTGAAATGGTTATGGCACCAGTTATCATGCTGTCTGTCGATCCTCCGTCAAATATAGTACTACATGTATACTTCGATATAACGTACATTTCACTTTTAAAATTGTATGTTGTATCGAATTGTACGTTTTGTCGAAGCATAATAAAGTACTTACAAACGTAGTCGATAATACATTATTGTGTTGCTGTTTTAGTAAAGTTAATGAATAACTTCAACGCACCAGCGCACAATAGAGTGCCTTGATGCAATAAACGTCTTTGAATTGTTTCGTGACACGAAAGATGAATCCGAGAGTTCTAGAAGCTTTGGCGGTGACGTAAGATATATGATCCTTGAATGTGAATTTACTGTCAATGATGACTCCTAGATCTTTGATTGCTACTACGCGGCTTAAAATCACACTGCGCAATTTATATTCATAAACGACAGATGAACGTTTCCTCGAGAAGGATATAATGGAACATTTTTCAGGATGTCAAGCTGTCAAGCTGCTGCTGCAGGTACACTGCGTCATTAAGACAATTGACGGGCCAAAACAACTTGAAGTCATCGGCGTAAGAGAGTTTGTGGCACTCCAAGCAAAGTTAACGTCGTTCAGGTACAGAAGAAAAATGTAAGGGCCAAGATGACTACCTTGAGGAACACCCGATGATACCGGAAACGAAGAAGATACAGTGTCACCTATTTTTACTGACATCACACGGCCAGTCAGGTATGAACGTAACCAGTTCAAGAAGTTGCCGTGGAATCCGAGACGTCGGAGTTTAGCGACCGCTATTTCGTGGTTTATTTTATGAAACGCAGCTGAGAAATCTGTATAAATTGCATCAATTTGTTGACGTGACTGTAGAGAGCGAGCGATGAATGAGGTGTACAGTACCAGATTTGTTGAGGTAGATCGCTTGGGAACGAAACCATGTTGTTGATGTGAGATGTAACTACTGCATGCATGGGAGATGAATTCCAAAACTATGAGTTCAAATAACTGAGACACCGAACAAAGGCTGGCGATTCCTCTGTAATTCTTGACATTTTTCCTGCAGCCTTTTTTGAATACTGGAAAAACGAAAGAATTTTTCCATACTTTTGGAAAATTTCCAAATTCCAGTGATCGAAAAAATAGCGAACTCAGTGGCGACGATAGACTACTAGAGCACTTCTTCAACACAATGGAGGGGATACCATCTGGCCCCGGATTTGTAGAATTTTTTATTTCGCGACAAGCTAATTGTACTCTGCTAGGGCTAATGGTAGTGAGGGCGCAGACAGATGGCAGATGAGGTACATTTATTGTTGCTTTGAAAACTTGATCGTTGTTGAGATTTTCGCTAACGAAAACACTGCTAAATTGTTCCCGAAACAGCGCACATATGCTTTCTCTGTTTGAGGCCTCAACATTATTGTGTGTCATCACAGAAGGTAGTCCGAGCTCCTTTCGCTGTTTATCTACATATTTCCAGAATTCCTTTGGACTGAGTCGTAGATTACTTTGAACGCGAGTCAAATTAGCACCAAATAAAATGTTGTTCAACCACTTGTAATTTTTGTTGGCGACAGAGTTCAGTTCGGTATTTTGAATATTTTTTCAAAGTAAGTCGTTTCTCTCTTCGAAGACGCTTCAAATGATAGTTTGTCCATGGAGGATGAGGAGGATCCTTAATAGTTTTCTTCGAAACAAACTGGTCAATTGCATAAAGAAGTACATGCGACAAGGACATTGCGGCTCCATCGATGTCGCGGTCGATTCATCATTGCGAAGTTTGATTTACGATAATTATAATATGTTGATTCGATTATGTCTGTGAAAACGAGCGGTGACGATTCATTCAACCAGCAGTGGTGGGTGATGATGATACAATTTAACAAGAGTAGATGGAGCTGAAGTTATTGTTGTATTGCGGACCATCTCTAAATTTACGAAGCATAGATCGAGAATGCGGTTGTTGTTGTTGTATATTCCGTTCATCTGATATAAACCAGCAGTACTATAACTGTCCAGTAGACGTTCTGTCATACGATGCATAGAAGAACGCGAGGAATTAGGATAAAAGTAGTTGGATGTATTTTTGATCCAACTGATACCAGGAAGATTGAAGTCTCCGAGGAGCAAGATGTTGTCGTTCAGTTTTGTTTGATTCATTATCCACATAACCGAAGAAATGTGTTTGTCTATCACGGCTGGGTCATTTACACGGTCCGGAGGAATATAGGCAATGCCAATATAAGTAGTGTGGTTATAAAACGTCACAGCAACCCAAATCTGCTCCACACTTTGGCCATCTAGAGGAAGTAGTTCACGTGAGATGTATTTCGATCTAATAGCCAACAAAACACCTCCACCAGTGAGTTTGGAACTATTCGCAGCTGATCGATCTAGACGATAGACTATGTAAGAAGAATCGAACAATTGTTGTGACAATGTGTTGATATTGAGCCACGTTTCAGTAAAGGCATATACATCGTATGTAGCATCAGAACATGCTAGGTAATAATCAGTGATGCAGGTATTCATTCCGCCGACATTTTGATAATAAAATAAAATATTATGATCTATACAAGCGACACTCGGACTTGATGACGAGGTTATGGAGCACTTATTCTCTGAACAAGTTACGCTGGATCCCTGTTCACCATTAGGGCAGAGGTTGTGGGGTTGCATAAAAAATAACCATGAGCGTTATCAGAATCTTGTTGGGCGGCTGCTCGACGTTGTTGGTTTGAGATTGATACACATACACACTTCATGAGATAAATATACATATTGCATTTGCACGAAAAATAACTAGCAATTACTAACTAGCTGGTAATACGCACGTTTCTTCTCGTTATTCTTCATTCAAAATATAACTTCCACAATTAACCCTTTCATTACGGCAGTGTGCTCCGCCGAAGTGCTACCCCCCTAAAGACGACACTCGTACACACAGTTCGTCGCGCGGATCTCGTCTATAGACGACGCTCGTAACGAAAGGGTTAATTGCTTTGCGTTTGTAACACTAAATAGTACCCATCATTATCATCATTGCATGGTGATGATCACGAGAGCAAGCCACGAGAGCGGCTGGACAAATGAATAAATGAATAACACGCACACCAATTCATGGTTTGACACCGAACACTGGCACTGAATCTCATACATGCATGTATGGACACATAAAATGGAGGAAAGAAAGAACATTTTCAAAATAATTTTCTTTTTCCGTTCAGCCACTGTTAAATCACGACTACGGTAGAACACTGTCAAATCACGAAAAAAGCACGGCCCGAAATGTAAAAGAAATAGCCTTCGAAAAAAACACTACTGTTCACTTCGCTGGACGCGTCGAGCAGCTGGCTCGACGGAAATTCACCGATTAATTTTGAAATATCATATCTCAAAAACGAAAAAAATTGCATTTCAAAAATTCTCAGCTTTCAAGAAAAAATATTAAAAAAATATAGCGCCCTCTAGTCCATGAAAACAATAAAAAACGACTACAATCAATAATTACGAAAATAAAATTCATTTGTTTACAAGTCTAATATTTTGATGAAGGCTGGTTTATTGGTTTCAATTTGATATGTTGGTCATCTAAATCGGTTCAGTGGTTCAAAAGTTATAAACTTTTGAAAATAGTAATTTTTGAGAAAAAGTGGAAAAAACATATTTTTCGGACCACCATATAATGGAAATGGGCACCCTAATAAAAAAAATAAAAAAATATGGGTTTTATGTTTTGCGATATAGAACAAAATTACAACTTATGACGAAATTCTGAGAACAACTATATCTGAGCTTGGAATGGTTACTGTTAGCTCGCTTGGATAGTCGGCAATACAATTTATTCTAATCATTCACTATTCATTCAACAAAATATATAAAGCAATAGCAGTCCTATCTTTTGGATCATTCCCATTGCATTCAAACGATCGGATATGGTTTGCTGAGCTACTCCAAGTGTATCTGTGTAAGTCCTTGTTGCGTTTGTGACGGATCTTGATCGAGTAAAGCCTCCAATTCTTCATCTCAAACTTTTGTGGCGATCCGGAACGTTCTTCGTCTTTCAAGTCAAAATTACCACTTTCAAACCGTGAAAACCACGTCTGACACGTTCGCTCAGTTGGAGCATGATCACCATTAACTTCCACCAAAATGCGATGACTTTCCGCAGATTTTTTCTTCATGTTGAAGTAATGAAGTAACACTCTCCGCAAAAAAAACACTCTCGTTGGTACGAAATTCGACATATTCGAAGTGGCAAAAAACTATGTTGTTTACGCTTCATCTTTTTGACATATACTGAAAAAGACGCGCAACAGTAGCTTTCCAATCAATGTCTGAAAGTTCGATTCACTGGAATAATATTCAAGTTACGCCTTCTTTTGTAAAACCGAAGAAACTTACCGGTACACCTAATACGAAAAATACATAATAGGATAGCTATGAATAGAATATCAACATGGGATAATTGAGCTTGATGTTGTTTTTTAAAGTTGGAAACAAACTATAACTTTTCTTGTATTTTTGCGGAAGACTAGACTAACATAGTTTTAAGAAGAAAAGTGAAAATTGTTAAAAAGCAACATGGGACAACTATGCGTTCAGTCAGCTCGCGCAGTCCGAAGCCGCCGGACGCAAAGTTGTTCGTGTCCGTTATTGTGTTGGAACAATACCGTTATCGGTTTCGCTGAAGTGATTGTGTCGCTCTAACGGTGTTTTCTTTATTGCGAGAGTGAAGTGATAAGTAATCACAACCAGCGGGAGGGAGAAGTCCTCCACTGCGGGCGCTGTGAGCGTGTGCCGTTCCTCGTCATCGTATTGTGGTGCGATACACCATTGCTGTTGTGCCAAGCGATCATCACGTGGTTCGATTGGAGCACCGTTACCGTGCGCTTCAAGTATTTTAGTTTATATATATATTAGGTTAAGGATTTAAAAAGAAAAAGAAAAAGTATAATTGTATATCTGCCATAATGGCAGAGTGCGATCCTCTTGATATGGACATTGAATCTGATGTTTCCTCCTCACTAACTACTGGGAAGTCGCTTAAACGCGTTCCCCCCTCAGACGATGTCTTTTCAGAGGAAGAGTTAATCAACCTCAACAAGCCCCCTTCAAGAAAATTGGCAAACTTTTCCACTTCGCCCCCTCAATCTCCCGCTCCCGCTTCCGATTATCTCCCGAACTTGCCTCCCAGCCCAACTGTTCCCGCTTCCGCTCAACAATCGACCTCGTCCTCCCCCGCAGTTGTCCCCTCTCCGCGTGTCAAGGTCTATCCAGAAGATGCATCTGGATCTGGCCCATGGGTTGTTTTCTTCCGGCCAAAACCCAACGGGAAATCGCTCAACGTCATTCAGATCATGAAAGATCTGACAAAAAATTATTCCTCCGTGGTCGAAATTAGAAAGGTTCGACCGAACAAACTGCGTGTTGTCGTGGCTGATCGGAAGCAAGCTAACGAGATTGTTGTCGACAATAGGTTCGTACTAGAATATCGCGTCTATGTGCCCTGCCATAACGTAGAAATTTCGGGGGTGATCACAGAAACGGGTCTGACGAGCGCATTAATAAAAGAGGGAGATGGCAGATTTAAAAAGCTCCCTTTGACGAAAGTTAAAATTTTGGACTGCCATCAATTAGGAAAAGTGTCCCAGGAAGAGGGAAAAACAAAATTCACCCCGTCCGACTCGTTTCGAGTAACTTTTGCTGGTTCCGCCCTCCCTGACTACGTTATGGTGGACAAATTGAGGCTTCCGCTGCGTCTCTTCGTGCCAAAGCCCATGACTTGCAACAAATGCAAGTCAGTTGGTCACACAGCAGACTACTGCGCCAACAAGGAGCGCTGTGCCACTTGCGGAGAGCAACATGTGGGCAAATCCTGCAGTGCGACTGAGCATAAGTGTCCATATTGCGGGGGGACCCCACATGAGCTCTCAGCTTGTGAAAATTACAAGAGTCGCTGGGAGAAACAGAAGCGCTCTTTAAAGGAACGCTCGAAACGCACTTTTGCGGAAATTTTAAAGGGCGCTTCTCCACAGGCCCAACAACAACAACATCCAATCTCCTCACACAATATCTTTTCCACGTTGCCAGTTGACGAAATGGAAGCGGACACAGCTCACGGGGGTACACCGTTTATTTCCCAAGGGAATCCCCGGCGCAAAAATGTGACCACTCCCAAAATTCAATCACAAGTCCCTCCGGTGATATCCCCTGTTAGCTTGCCTAAAAAAACGAGTGCAGCGGACAAGCAAAATCAGGTTCCTCCTGGCTTCCGTGGGAATAGTTCACCTTCGAACGACCCAGCACTCGAGGGGACATCAAAAACCCCAACTGTCCCTATTTTTCCGTCCAGCTCAACTTCCCAATCGGGATTTATAAAGTTGTCTGACCTTTTGGATCAAATCTTCAAGTGTTTTAACGTTTCCGACTCCATCAGAACCATTGTCATTTCAATGCTTCCAGTATTAAAGACAATTTTGCAACAATTGATGCAAACATGGCCCCTCCTTGCAATGATTATCTCTCTTGATGTCTAATTCAAATAGAGAGGTCGGAGATATCACTGTTTTACAGTGGAATTGTCGTAGTCTTATCCCTAAATTGGATACATTCAAATTTTTAATTCATAAGTTCAATTGTGATGTTTTTGCTCTGTCCGAAACTTGGCTTTCTTCGCGAGATGATCTCTCTTTCCATGATTTCAATATTGTACGCTTGGACCGTGATGACAGATACGGAGGGGTGCTATTGGGGATCAATAAGTGCCACTCATTTTTTCGAATTGACCTTCCACCTATTGGAGGGATTGAAGCTGTTGCTTGTCATGCAAACATCAGAGGCAAAGACCTCTGTATTGTCAGCTTGTATTGGCCTCCGAGAGCTGCGGTTAGCCGCAAGCAACTTGTTGACATGTGCTCACTCCTTCCTGAGCCACGATTGATCTTGGGAGACTTCAACTCTCACGGAACTGCCTGGGGGGAACAGTACGACGACAATCGTTCATTGTTGATATATGACCTTTGTAACAGCTTCAATATGACCGTTTTGAACACTGGGGAAACAACACGTGTACCTAAACCTCCTGCTAACCCAAGTGCTCTTGACCTCTCGCTTTGCTCGAATTCACTATCGTTAGATTGCAAGTGGGATGTAATCCAGGACCCCAACGGTAGTGATCACTTGCCAATCAAAATTTCCATCACCATTGGGTCGAATTCTTCTGAATCTATAAACATGGCATATGACCTCACAAGACACATTGACTGGAAAAAATATGCGGACGCGATTACTCTAGCCATCAATTCCAGAGATGGTTTACCTCCATTGGAGGAGTATAACTTCCTTTCTCGTTTGATCTATGACAGCGCAGTTCGCGCTCAAACGAAACCCAATCCAGGTTCCACCATTTTCCGAAGGCCTCCCAATCTATGGTGGGATAGCCAATGTTCCAAGCTTTATGTAGAAAAATCGAATGCATTTAAAGCTTTTCGGAAACGTGGTACTCCTGAAAATTTTCAAACGTATTTAGCCCTTGAGAATCAGTTCAAAAATTTGATCAAAGGGAAAAAACGTGCTTATTGGCGAAATTTCGTGGGAGGTTTGTCACGAGAAACGTCAATGAAAAAATTATGGAAAGTGGCTCGAAACATGAGAAATCGCTCTTCATCCAATGAAAGCGAGGAATATTCACATCGATGGATCTTTAATTTTGCACGAAAGGTTTGTCCTGATTCAGCTCCTGTGCAAAAATTTGTTCGAGATATACCACAAGATAGGTGCGATCTTGATTCCGAGTTTTCGATGGTAGAATTCTCTCTTGCTCTCCTTTCATGTAACAATTCTGCTCCGGGATCGGATAGAATTAAGTTCAACTTGCTGAAAAATCTCCCTGATGTGGCGAAACATCGCTTGTTGAACTTATTCAATCGGTTTCTGGAGCATAATATTGTTCCAGATGATTGGAGACAAGTACGAGTTATAGCTATTCAAAAACCCGGAAAACCCGCGTCCGATTTCAATTCGTACCGCCCAATAGCAATGCTGTCTTGTATACGGAAATTGTTGGAGAAAATGATCTTGTTTCGCCTTGATCGATGGGTTGAAACGAATGGCCTACTCTCAGATACACAATATGGGTTCCGCAGGGGCAAGGGGACGAATGATTGTCTTGCGTTGCTTTCTTCAGAAATTCAATTGGCTTACGCCGAAAAAAAACAAATGGCTTCAGTATTCTTGGACATAAAGGGGGCCTTTGATTCTGTTTCAATAGAGGTCCTGTCAGACAAATTACACTCTCGGGGTCTGCCGCCTCTATTGAATAATATGTTATATAACTTGCTTTGTGAGAAACATTTGAATTTTTCTCACGGGGATTCGACAGTAAGTCGGGTCTCCTACATGGGACTCCCCCAGGGCTCATGTTTAAGCCCCCTTTTGTACAACTTCTATGTAAGCGACATCGACAATTGCCTTACACAAAATTGCAACCTAAGACAACTTGCAGATGATGGAGTGGTGTCTGTCGTAGGATCAAACGAATCCGAACTGCAAGGACCCTTACAAGATACTTTGAACAATTTTTCAACCTGGGCCATTGGGCTAGGGATCGAATTCTCCACGGAGAAAACAGAGATGGTGGTTTTTTCTAGGAAGCATAGACCAGCAAAACCAAAGCTTCAACTTTTGGGTAAACCGATCACTCATGCTATGTCTTTCAAGTATCTTGGGGTCTGGTTCGACTCCAAATGTACTTGGGGGGCCCATATTAGGTATCTGAGTAAAAAATGCCAACAAAGAATAAACTTTCTCCGTACAATTACCGGCACCTGGTGGGGAGCCCACCCAGAAGATCTTATAATGTTGTATCGAACAACTATTCTCTCAGTGATGGAGTATGGCAGTTTCTGTTTTCAATCAGCTGCCAAAACACACCTCATTAAACTCGAGCGAATTCAGTATCTTTGTCTCCGTATTGCGTTGGGATGTATGCCCTCAACGCATACCATGAGTCTCGAGGTTTTGGCAGGCGTACTCCCACTAAAAGATCGCTTCAATTTATTATCTCTTCGGTTCTTCATTCGGTGTAAGGTTATGAACCCATTGGTGATCGGAAATTTTGAGCAGCTGATCGAGCTAAATTTTCATTCTGGATTCATGAGCTCATATCATGAATTCGTCTCCATGCAGGTTGATCCTTCTTCGTATATTCCCAACCGTGTTTGTTTTCCTGACTACATCAATTCCTCTGTGCATTTTGATCTGTCCATGATGCAGGATATCCATGGAATTCCAGATTATCATCGATCGGGGATCGTTCCTACGATTTTCGAAGCAAAGTATGGGCGTGTCAATTGTGATAATATGTACTTTACTGATGGGTCCTCTATGAATGAGTCCACAGGATTTGGAGTGTTCAACAAATTTTTTAGCACCTCACACAGTCTTCAGTATCCTTGCTCAGTGTATATTGCTGAATTGGCAGCAATACACTGGGCGCTGGACAGCGTCGCCTCACGACCTGTTGAACACTATCACATTGTAACGGATAGTCTTAGCTCTGTCGAAGCTATCCGTTCAGTGAGGCCGGAAAAGCACTCGCCGTACTTCCTTGAGAGAATACGAGAAATTTTGAGTGCTTTATCCAGACGCTGTTATGTCATTACCTTTGTCTGGGTCCCTTCACATTGCTCAATTCCGGGTAATGAGAGGGCTGACTCATTAGCAAAGGTAGGTGCAATTGAAGGCGATATTTATCAGCGTCAAATCGCCTTCAATGAATTTTATTCTTTAGTTCGTAAAAATACCATCGTTAACTGGCAACGCAAATGGAACGAAGATGAATTGGGCCGGTGGCTCCACTCAATTATCCCTAAGGTTAGCCTCAATCCGTGGTTCAAAAGTCTGGAATTGAGTCGGGACTTTATTCGCACCTTCTCCCGACTCATGTCCAATCACTGTTCGTTAGACGCGCTGCTTTTTCGTTTCAATCTTGCCGACAGCAATCTCTGCGGTTGTGGCCATGGTTACCACGATATCGAACACGTTGTTTGGTCGTGCGAGTTGTATCTTGTCGCCAGATCGAATTTAGAAAACTCCCTTCGGGCTGGAGGAAAGCAGTCCAATGTGCCGGTGAGAGATGTGTTGGCTCGGTTAGACCTTGATTACATGTCCCAAATATATGTTTTCCTTAAAGCTATCGATCTTCGAGTGTGATTGTTTATACATCCTTTTCCCCTCCTTTTCGTCCTTCGCGAGCTATCGGTTCCCTTCCTACTAACATTAGAATAAGTTAAATTGTAAATACATATTAGATGTAAGGATAGTTTTAAGAATTGAGTGTGAAGTGTCAGTGTGAATGAGAATGTGAATGTGAATGTGAGTGCGAGTGTAAACACACATCTCCTTACATCCCATCCTTTTCCTAATGAAAATGTGTCACCCTTCTAAACTCGAGTCGACCGCGAGTAATCGGTTTCCTATTTCATTAACCATAGAATTAAGGAAACAACATGTTGATATATGCTAGTGGAAATATAGTTAAGAGTTTGGCTCCATTAAACTTATGTAACTGAGCCTGTAAAAATAAACGGATTAATAAAAAAAAAAAAAAAAAAACTATGCGTAGAACTATTTTTCCCTACCTGCAGAATGTGTTATTAAAAGCGTGTTTATTTCACTCGAAAATTCATAACAATTTACGCTGCACAGAAATGGAACACGAAGCTCAATGACGTCTATATCGCATTGCGTATCAAGGTCGGATGACATTTGCACAACCCGTCGAAATCGAACGGATGAAAGAATGCGATATTGCAATCGATTCGAGTAATTTTGACTCGATCGGATTATATAATAAGTATCTCTGGGAGCTGGGACCGATACTGATATTGTACAAATGCTCTTGATGCGGACTGAACGGAGAGCGCAGCAAGAAAAATTTGAGGCTCAACTTACTCAAGTAATACTACGTTTAGACGGCGAAGTATTTCTAGGAACGTCAATATCATTAAGGAAGAAGAACCTGCAAAAAAGGTAGGCAGCGAATAGAACAAAAAACCGATCACTAAATAAAATATCATATTTTCGATCAGAAACAATGAGGTTTTTTCACCATTTAAAAAGGTCTGTGAATTTTTCATATAGTTTAAATGTTTTCAAAAAATTCGTTGTCTTCATAGTGAGTGAGGTGAAGTATTAGGCGCACCGGTAAGTTTCTTCGGTTTCACAACAGATGGCGTAACTTGATTATTATTCCAGTGAATCAAATTTCCAGACATTCGCTATGTCAAAAAGTTGAAGGCGTAAACAACATAGTTTTTCTGCCACTTCGAATATGTCGAATTTCGTACCAACGAGAGTGTTTTTGTGGGGAGTGTTACTTCATTACTTTAATATGAAGAAAAAATCTGCCGAAAGTCATCGCATTTTGGTGGTTTATGGTGACCATGCTCCAACTGGGCGAACGTGTCAAACGTGGTTTGCACGGTATAAAAGTGGTAGTTTTGACTTGGAAAACGAAGAACGTTCCGGACCGCCAAAAAAGTTTGAAGATGAAGAATTGGAGGTTTACTCGATCAAGATCCGTCGCAAACGCAACAAGAACTTGAGCCAGACATTGTTCCGTGCTCCGATCGTACTACCTTTTTCGATCGATACAACATGGCCTGGTTGATGTCAATAATTGGATCGATTCGTGGTTAGCCGACAAATCGGCCGATTGTTTCCGCAAAGGGATGCGTGAATTGCCGGTAAGATGGAAAACATTTATGAGTAACGCTAGGAAATACATTAAATATTAAATTTGAAACCATTTTTGCAGACTAAAACATTAATTTTTGGAAAAAAAAACCAAGAAACTTACCGGTACTCCTATTTTATTTTCAGA
The DNA here is from genome assembly GCF_029784135.1 of Toxorhynchites rutilus septentrionalis. NCBI lineage: Eukaryota > Metazoa > Arthropoda > Insecta > Diptera > Culicidae > Toxorhynchites > Toxorhynchites rutilus. Next base: position 157,250,560 of record NC_073746.1, on the reverse strand, counting down.
CCCGTTTTCACATTTGGCACCTTGGAAACAAATCTAAATACTATCTGCGATTTATTTTTCATTTTTTTCATGAGGGGACCCATTTTCATTTTACGGTGTACCGAAAATTCAAATTTTCCCCGTTTTCATAAAAATAACTTTTTTTCAAATATTCCTAACTTTGAACTATTGAACCCATTTAGATGATCGACGTATTAAATTGAAACCACCGAACTAGCCTTCTGTGAAAAAATATTACACTTGCGAAAAACATGGATTTTGTTTTCGTAAATTTTGATTGTATTTAATTTGATAGTTTACATGGTTTTGGGACCAAGAGCGCCATATTTTCCATATTTTTTCTTGAAAGCTGAGTTTTTTTATGTATTCAAAAATCCAGAGACATGTTTAGTTTTCGTTTTTGATTTATTACTTTTCAAATTTAACTGATGGTCCAAAAAATCATTTTTTTTCCATATTTTCCAAAAATTACTTTTTTCAAAAAATCATGACTCTTAAACTACTGGACCGATTCAGATAATGGATGAACTTTTGAAAAAAATGTGAAACAAATAGATTTTTTGGACCACCGTAAATGGGCACCCTAGTGAAAAAAATAAAAAATGCGGGTCGAATATTTTGCAATAAAGAACAAAATTCCCACTTTTCACGAAAATCTAATAACCACTATATTGGTTTGGCATGGAATGGCTAAATATCAAGTACATGTTAGACTGTTAGAGCCCTTGCCGACTGCAGTCTCGAATAAACTTCATTCTTGATAATATTTTCTCCACAAACACTTGCTAATTGTGCAATTAGGCTGTAACTGGTTATTTATAAGTCATTAATAAATCAAAAAAGGCTAATCAAAAGGCTCTGAAATGATTTACTAATTATAATAGCCAAAAAATGTTTGTCGTTCAATGTTGTTAACTTTTATTGTGTTTGGGAATAAAATATAAAACGTTCTGAATATACCAAGGGAAAACTTAAATTTAAGATTTTTCAAAAGGTTGAATTGATGGATTTGTGCAATGAATGATTGATTCATAGAAAAATCCCCAAATCATTTTCAATTGAAAACATGTTGCCAATATTTCCTCGTGTACTTCATCTTCGTGATGCGCTTTGGATAGGGTCGATTACCTGCATTGAACCGAACCATTTCCGTATTTCTACTTCATCTCTTAACCACTGTCATAATGTTAGGTAACTTTTCCCAAACCCCCCAATATGCATATTGTCCGAGTTTTCATCGATGCTACCCGGCCGCCTTTTGGCGGGGCAGCTAAACCAAAGCACATTTACACACACATCATCATTCAACTGTGAAACTCCACCACCATAGGTGCTCTCATGATTTCAAATTTTGAGATAATACCAACCTGAAAGTATCAATTGCAGACTTTGTACTGCCGGCCGGCAGTACAAAGAGTTTCCAATTTCAACTATGCGATTTCAACTATTGGCAAATGGTTGCTCTGTGCTTCGGATGCAATGTTCCGTTTTAAATGCACCCATTAATCGATTGAACAACCGAAGGTCTAATGAAACATACGCACGAAATAAACCATCACATACATACAGCGGCTGCATGGCGATGCTTTGTTGTTTTTTATCGATCATATTATTCATGACCGCCCCAAATAATGTGCTCTTCCAGGACAAAACCAAAACACACTAAAAAAGAATCCATCCTATGGATCGAACGAAAGTATGCCATCAAACTGCGGCATGACATCGCTATATCATAACTGTTAAAAAGTGGAAAGTCATTCACCGCATGTGGCATCCAGCAAACTTTGGAAAGAACATAGCATTCGTTCAGCATCTCACAAGATTTTCCCGGAAAAAAATATATCCAAAACCGACCGACATTCATTTTCAATTCTAAACACATACTGCCGATAAGAAGGGAAGTAATAATATTCATATGACACTTTGCGTTTAGTTTTTACCTTCATGGGAAAGTTTCTTTGTGCTGTTTGCGGAAGAAAATGTTCCTTCGCTTACGGTCTTCCGAATGTATCCACTGTTAGGGGGATCCATCCCTCATCCACCATAATTATAGACTGTTTCCAATTGTGGTCGCAAAAAAGCGAGAGAAAAAGGACACCGTGTGTTGATATTTCAGGCGCGTCCATCCTTGAATGCTGCCAAAGGGGACAGAATCGACCTCTAGGAAGTGACTTTCGCAAACTGCTGCTGCGTATCGGATGGCCACACGAAATGGACGGAGATACAGTAAGCTGCTGTTGCTGTCGCTGTTACTGCTGTTTTGAAACAGCACACGCCCGATAGGGAATGGAAGAAAAACATCCTCAAGACACACAGCCACGAAATAGCCGGATAAGATCTGACTCATGGCTGCTGAAATTGGAAACTGCGGTCAAACGTTTTGTGGGAAGACGGAACCTTGCAGGATGCATTAGGTGGATCCGGGTCTGCACAGGGAATGATGGCAAGTGATGTTTGTGTCCGAACGCATTATGCTTGGGGGTTTCTTTCTGTCAATCCAGGATGGTCGATTATATTTATATGAAATGCGAGTGGATGTTTAATCGTGAATGACCTTGACATCTTATCCGAAGACAAGAAATGATTCAACAGCAATGAATACTTAGTTGATAATTTGGATCATTATCAGTGTCGAATGTTGAAACTTCTTTATAATGGAGCATTTCCACGCCAAATGTCGTCCAAATTCGAATAGTTCCGATTCGCATAGATTTTTACATACGCTTTCGGCTTAGGAGAGTAATTATTTCCTACGATTGGAAAATTGTTCTTAACTCGAGGATAATTTTTCGAAATGCCGTTTGCCTTTCGGCATGAACTATGTTTGAAAAAGTTTAGCTCGGAAACCATTGTTGTATGAAAAATGTCTAAGAACGAGTCTTCTCGAATGACACTAAACGTTCCCTGTGGAACTTTTCCGTCTCAACGTAGGTGAAACTTGCTTCTTATTGATTAGTACTTAGTTGAGATTTCTTTATGTTATCTAGAATACGCGTGCAAGTTCAATGCAAGTCGGAATAAATTTCTCGAATGAAAGGAAACTAATGAAATGTTGTGAGAAAAACATATACTGAGATTTGTTCTTAAATTGTGAATTAGCACTAAATTTAGAACAACTCGAATGACAATTTTTTTCCTTCATATTTGTTGTGTAAAAACTTGAAGTCATAGCCAAAATTTTAACCACATTACCAGAGTGACGAAATGGGAAAAGGTCTCTAAGGTCAACTGTTTCAACAAACGCATGACTATAAAGACCATTCATGAAGCATCCTTGTAACAGTGTGATTTTTACGAGATTTGATTGTTCTTCAAGATACGATAGCCTTTCATTTTTTTTGTTCGCATGTTTGCCTCCTCTAAAATCATTAGCACATATGCGGTATTCCCTAAAATTTCGAATAACTAAATAAAGGGTGTGTCACATCAAATTGCATCACGGAAAAAACGCTGTAGAAATTTAATTTATAGGAATTATATCTTCAGCTTTCGCTTATAATCAGATAAGAGTGTATAGATCACGTTGGCCATGCTTCACTGTCAATTTTTCGTAAATTTGGAAAAATGTCGTCGAACGAAAAAGAGCGTCGTGAATTAACCCTGTGCACTCATTTCGAGTATCGTTGTTGTCACATCGGGACATCGGTAAGATGCTGGGAATCGTCCAATCCACGGTCAGCAGAGTACTAAAACGATACTTCGAGAACCTAACCATTGACCGGAAGGTGAAGAACGGCAAAAATGGATGCTCCGTCAGTGAAAAAGATCACAAGCGTGTAGTTAAGCAGTTTAGACGTGATCCGAGAAGTTCGGTCCGGGATGTCGCCAATAAGCTGAATTTGTCAAGTTCATTCGTCCAGCGGACTAAGCAGCGGGAGGGCCTGCGTACATACAAGGTTCAGAAGGCTCCTAACCGCGACGAAAGGCAAAACATGGTGGGGAAGACGCGAGCCCGGAAGCTGTACACCGAAATGCTGACGAAGCCGCATTGCCTGGTAATGGACGACGAAACCTACGTCAACGCGGACTTTCGTCAGCTGCCGGGCCTGTTGTTCTTCTCCGCAGAGGACAAATTCAGCGTTCCGGAGGAGATTCGCTGGCAGAAACTATCCAAGTTTGCCAAAAAGTACATGGTGTGGCAAGCGATCTGCTCTTGCGGAAAGCGGAGCGCCCCTTTCGTGATGACCGGCACGGTAAACGGGCAGGTTTACCTTAAGGAGTGCCTACAGAAGCGCTTACTGCCACTATTGAAGCAGCACGAGGGCCCGATCATCTTCTGGGCGGATCTCACATCGTGCCACTTATCAAAGGACGTGTTGGAGTGGTACGAATCCAACGGGGTCACCTTCGTGCCAAAGGAAATGAACCCGCCCAACGCGCCGGAGCTTCGCCCAATAGAGAAATATTGGGCGATTATGAAGCAGGCCCTCCGGAAGAACCCAAAAGTTGTCAAATCGGAGGCTGAATTCAAAAGAAAATGGATTTCTGTTTAAAAAAAACTACAACCTGACGTTGTACAGAACCTTATGGACGGGGTAAAGAGGAAGGTGCGAGCATACGGGCTAGGGCTCGAAGTATGAATAAAAAGAAAATGCCAAAAGTTGTTTAATAGTTTTTATTTTACTGTCTAAAATTTTCAAAAAGATCGAATTTCTACAGCGTTTTTTCCGTGATGCAATTTGATGTGACACACCCTTTATTCATATAACTCAAATAATAACAGTGTGAACAATTGCAAAAAAATGGTACGTACTAAACATTCGAATAACGAATTAGTTTTACCAAATACGCTCTGATTCGATTCTTAAGGATTTAATAAAGGAAAGAAAATACATTTTAAGATGCTCAAAACCGCACAATTATTAAATTTAAATCGTCGGAAACAAATTTGAACAAAAACGATTCGTGTGATTACAGTTAAGCTCAAGCAATATTAGAGACTATGCTTGTATTGAATATTCCAACCACCGACAATGGCACCAGTGAAAGCTCGCAATAAGCCCTTCAAGGTGAATCTAAAGAAATTACAAAAACGATCATCTTTTGATAGAAATCTAGCTGACCCGGCAAACGTTGTTCGGATATATAAATTATTTGTAGTGAATATTTTGGTGATCGAATAAACAATAATTAATATATTGTAAGTATGTTTGAATGGTTTTACTTTTTAGATCCATTCGTCGATGAAGATCAAACCAATGAGAGGTGAAAAGAGCTATGACGTACAGATAAATTGAGCGTTTTAGACAATGATCACCGACAACTTTAAAAAAAATCAAATCACTCAATCCATCTTATTTAAATGTATTTCATTTACGTAACTGATGTGTTTGATGTAAAGTGTTGATACAATAGAACCCCGATTATCCGCGGAATAGTCTGGCTAGGTCACCGCGGACCACGGAAATCGCGGATAACGCAATAAACGACTAAAAAAGAGATGCAAACACAAAAAAAAAAGATATTTCATCGTGATAACTATGTTTTATCAATACAGGAATCATTAAACTATCCATCTATAAGCTCGTGTACACCAGAAGTCAAATAATGTGAAAGCTATGACCAAAACAAAAAAAGCAAAATCCTACCACTCACCGATAAATTCCGGGAGAGTCCATAGCATTACTATGGAACTCGCTTTCGCGGATAAACCGCACCGCGGATCATCCGCTCTCGGATAATCGAGGTTTCACTGTATATAAATAAGTAGAAAAAAATAATGTTAATAAGTAAAATGTGAAGTTGAAGAAAGTAATATATTTTTGTCTTAAAGTAGGAAATGAAATGAAGAACATCAATATTAATTTTGTTCAAATACGGTCTCGTTAGTGAAAAATAGGTTTTCTCAATGGATAGTTTGAAAGTCCGCATATACAGAATCTCATCACTTACCACAGTGAACTGATTTTTTACCCTACCCACTAACACACATCCTTGCCATGATAAACGCTAGGGAACCACGCTATAGAGGCGACCCTTCTGGCCTTCGGGCGGCGAATATCATACTAACATTCCTTCCCTTCCCCTGGTGACTGTAAGGTCGCGGCCGGCGTCGTTTGTGACCATTTAAAGCTCGAATCACCGAAAATGTATAACGAGAATGATTTGCTAGTCCCAAGTGTCATTCTGTGTGTTCTTTGTGCAATTTGGTTGATTCAGGTCAATCACGGAGAGCAACTACGAATTGTACAGTCTACCCAAGCTCAAGCTCAATAGGTTTTTTGAATGGTCAGCCAAATTAATGACTGTTGGGTCCCGTTCATGAATTGTGAAACCAAAGATATAACAGATAACTTCATTGGTACTGATATACCGGCCAATTTGTTGGTGCATTATTTCCTCGTTGCCATTTAATCGAAAAGTAACCACATCGATATTCTGAATTTGAAACACAGCCATATTGCTTTCCTTATTCACGGACTTTTATTTGTATTTAAGGCTTTTCGCCAAACATGCGGAATTCAACATTAATATGAACATTAAAAGTTTTGCTCAGTTGAGGCGAATATGGTACTACACAACGATTTCCAGTCCGTCAACGTCTGTGCTACTGATATTTGCCAATGGTTGTCCGTGTTTTCCATCTGCAACGCAAGGCTTCAGATCACCGCATGACCCATGAACCATGTTTGTGGGAACAATATCAAACACAAACCCATATTCCGGAATCCGATTGGTCTGAAAGCCGATCGGATTCCACGATTCGAACGAAATCGGGTTTTGCATTCTGAAATTCGACTCAAATTTAATCGCTCTATGGAAATGTGGCAACCTTGCCTTGATGAAAAATAGAAGTTGTGGAGCAATTTAATCTCAATCAGATTGGCAGACCGAAAGTATTTTTACATCGATGAAATTTGAATAGATATTACTTCATGTTATTAAAATACTATTCAGATACTAATTCAACTTTTTCTCCTATATTTTTAACTACATTTCCGCTAAAACTTTATCGACAATATAAAAACATTATCAGACACAATTTTTACCCACTTGCAGAAAATGTGTTACTGTGTTACATACAAAATATATTTGAAAGGTATAGCTAATTTCCATCAATATTTTTCGTTTTAAAAGCTTGTTTATTCCACCCGAAAATCCCTTTTCTATTTTTACAGAAATAGAACACGAAGCTCAATGTCGTCTATTCCAAATTACCATGCATTATCACATTATCACAACTTGACTGGACTTGAGTCGAACGGATTACGGATGATCGGTTTGTATAACAAAATGTCATTGGAACGTTTTTGTGCGCTAAGTTATTCACAAAAGAAAAAGTTGATGAAGAGAAATCGATCAAATCACTTACACACCTTTCATTTCAAGCCCCTCAATTGTTTGTTGAAAACAAACGAACAAACGAACTTGGAAACAGTAAAAAAAATTAAGTCTATTTATTTACTGAAGTTTAACCACAACATACTAGCTCGTATGTTGACTCTTTGCGGCCGTATGTCTGCTCCTAGCTATCACAACAAAGAACCGTACTAATCATGTACATTATTCAGCCATTTATCGGTTTACACATTTTCTAAACGAATCTCAATACAGCCATTCCATGTCAAACCGATATAGTGGCTCTCAGATTTTCGTGAAAAATTGTAGATTTGTTCTTTATTGCAAAACATTACACCCGTATTATTTTCTTCTTTCATTAGGGTGCCCATTTCCATTTTAGGGTGGTTCGAAAAATCAACTTTTCCGTTTTTTTCCAAAAACCAAAAACCGATTCAAATGATCGACATATCAAAATTATGGGCTAGTCTTTCTCGGAAAAATATTATACTTGCAAAAAAAATGGATTTTGTTTCTGTAATTATTGATTATATTTGTTTCTAATATGTACATGCCTTTGGAATAGAGGGCGCTATATTTTTTTATATCTTTTCTTGAAAGCTGAGGTTTTTTACATAACATTTTACATAAGATAAAAACAAAAAAGACTTCTTTTCGTTTTTGAGTTATTAAAAGTAAAAAATATCACACTTGCGCGAATATTTGCTTCTAGTCGCATAGATCTTGTCTAGTCACATAGAAATATTGAACGAAGGCCTAAAAATAAAAATAATAACTTAAAAACGAAAAACAACAACTCTCGGATTTTCGGATATATTATGTAAAAAACCTCAGCTTTCCAAAAAATATAAAAATATATAGCGCCCTCTATCTTTAACCGAGAAAACTATTGAAAACTATGAATCAATAATTACAAAAACGTAAATCCATTTTTTTCGCAAATGTAATATTTTTTAAAAAGAAAACTAACTCATGAGCTTCAGTTTGATTTGTCGATCATCTGAATCGGTCCAGTGGTTTACAAGTTATGAATTTTTGTAGTGGAAAAAAGGGAAAAATTGCTATTGCCATTGAAACTATCGAAACTTCGAAAAATCATTACTCAAAAACTAAAAAAAAGCCTCTTTGATTTTTAGATATGTTATGTACAAAAACACAGATTTCAAAAAAAATAATATATATATATATATAGCGCCTTCTAGTCCAAATCCATGAAAACAATAAAAATAACGACTACAATAAATAATTACGAAAACAAAATCAATTTTTTTTTATAGCAAATTCAATATTTTTTCATGAAAGACAAAACTACCATTTTTCACAGAAATTCGAGAACCACTGTATCGGTTTCGCATGTTATGGCTGAATATCTAGTGAACCATTAATTAATTTGGAGCTCCTATGAATAATAGTTGTGGTGACGCTTTGTAGATAACATCGTCGCAGTTGTGGAAGAACACTACACTAAAGTTAATAACAAAGTTTACTGTTTGAATAGAAAAAAAAAGTAAAGGACGGGAAACCTCCTGTTCTGGGCTTGAACATTATCCGGAAGGAAGAAATTCGGCTAAAGTTTGGGATATACCGTAAACCAACGTCTACATTCCATGGCGAATCGTCTCCTCAGCATACCAATAAGGAAACATGATTAGAGAAAATGCAGATATGATGAACAGGGGTGGTAAAATGAACCAGTGCTTAAATTGCAATAATTTAACCAAAAACAAAATGATAAAGGGTGTGTCACATCAAATTGCATCACGGAAAAAACGCTGTAGAAATTTAATTTTTAGGAATTATATCTTCAGCTTTCGCTTTAAAGTCAGATAAGAGTGTATAGATCATGTTGGCCATGCTTCACTGTCAATTTTTCGTAAATTTGGAAAAATGTCGTCGAACGAAAAAGAGCGTCGTGAATTAATCCTGTGCACTCATTTCGAGAATCCGGAGTTGTCACATCGGGACATCGATAAGATGCTGGGAATCGTCCAATCCACGGTCAGCAGAGTACTAAAACGATACTTCGAGAACCTAACCATCGACCGGAAGGTGAAGAACGGCAAAAATGGATGCTCCGTCAGTGAAAAAGATCACAAGCGCGTAGTTAAGCAGTTTAGACGTGATCCGAGAAGTTCGGTCCGGGATGTCGCCAATAAGCTGAATTTGTCAAGTTCATTCGTCCAGCGGACCAAGCAGCTGGAGGGCCTGCGTACATACAAGGTTCAGAAGGCTCCTAACCGCGACGAAAGGCAAAACATGGTGGGAAAGACGCGAGCCCGGAAGCTGTACACCGAAATGCTGACGAAGCCGCATTGCCTGGTAATGGACGACGAAACCTACGTCAAAGCGGACTTTCGTCAGCTGCCGGGCCTGTTGTTCTTCTCCGCAGAGGACAAATTCAGCGTTCCGGAGGAGATTCGCAAGCAGAAACTATCCAAGTTTGCCTAAAAGTACATGGTGTGGCAAGCGATCTGCTCTTGCGGAAAGCGGAGCGCCCCCTTCGTGATGACCGGCACGGTAAACGGGCAGGTTTACCTTAAGGAGTGCCTACAGAAGCGCTTACTACCACTATTGAAGCAGCACGAGGGCCCGACCATCTTCTGGCCGGATCTCGTTTCATGTCACTATTCGAAGGACGTGTTGGAGTGGTACAAGGCCAACGGGGTCACCTTCGTGCCAAAGGAAATGAACCCGCCCAACGCGCCGGAGCTTCGCCCAATAGAGAAATATTGGGCGATTATGAAGCAGGCCCTCCGGAAGAACCCAAAAGTTGTCAAATCGGAGGCGGACTTCAAGAGAAAATGGATTTCTGTTCAAAAAAAACTATAACCTGACGTTGTACAGAACCTTATGGACGTGGTAAAGAGGAAGGTGCGAGCATACGGGCTTGGGCTCGAAGTATGAATAAAAAGAAAATGCCAAAAGTTGTTTAATAGTTTTTATTTTACTGTCTAAAATTTTCAAAAGGATCGGTCTACTGGGCGAATTTCTACAGCGTTTGAGCAGCAGCAGCAATTTGATGTGACACACCCTTTATTACATGACCACCCTATTCTTAGAACATATGCAGTTATACTAGACACCCCGTTATGCATGAAACTGTCAAATATTGAAAATAATAAACAAAAACAGAAATAGCTCTCTCGGAAGCCATTCGGATCTAATTTTGCCCACATCGTATTGAGGGAATTTCCCTTGGAACTTATTCTACCCGACCTGATAATCTTCGACAAATCATCAGTTTTAACGACAGTTCACATATTCTAGAAGAGGTCAACAGATATTTTATTTGATTTCAGTGAATTCGAAAAAATTATTAAATTGCATTCGGAATTACTTTTTCGTTTGGGGGTAAAATGAGCCACCACTGGATAAACACATGCAATGTTATATTTTTTGGAGTTTCTAGAGTTTATCTACCACATGTTGCTCTTCAAGGGGTCGAAAAAGATCGAAAAAAGACTAAAATTATCAAAAATATTCGAAAAGCTTAACATGTGGAATAGTTCCTCTATTTTGAAGTTAACTTTTTATTTCCGGTTCTCAAAATGGCGCCCAAGCAAGGGGACGAACCTTTGTGATTTTCTCGCACTCGAAGTTGGCAATATTGGACTTCAAGCAGCATCCTGAACCGAAGGTTTACACGGCGATGGGAAAGGGAAAGGCGACAGACATCTAACACTACACCATGAAACTATCCAAGTTCCCCAAAAAATATTTGGTTTGGCAGGCCATCTGCACCTGCGGCTCGAGAAAGGATATTTTCATTGCCACAGGAACTACCGACCAGAACATAACGTATGCGTTAATAAATTTCGGATAATTAAAAATGGGTGGGTTATAACTATGATATAACCGCAAGTTTGACGTGGAACTACCTTAGCTTAGCAATCATTTGTTTGTATTGATTGAGTTTTTGATTGAATGAAACAATTTACGAATTCAACTGAATTCAATTTAATTGCTGTGTGAGTAAAAAGACTGTATAAATGCCATGTAAGGTCAATTCATACATTGTGATAGATTATGTTTTCCACTACAAGTGAATTTGATGACAGTCCCTGTACGTTTGGTATGATTCCTAGGACAAAATATATGAACGGAAGAATTATCAAACGATTATTTTATTTTACATTTCCCTCTGAAGTTTGCATCTCTCAAGTTTACGTACTTCTCGAACCGCTAATTTGCTGGATTTGATGAGCTTCAGGCACTCAATTTTTTCGATTTTGACATGTACGTCGAACGCATATTGTATAATCAATAGGCGTTATCGTAGAAAATGGTTTTCAATATTTTGCCTAACCATCAAATGGTATGCGTAGAAATTCAGTGAGTAGAGGATATGAAGGCATATCCTTCAATGCAATCTTGAATAACCGAGCCAAAGCGTTGTGTTCGTAGCCGCTTTTGTAATTCGTGTTAGGAGAACGCTTTTTGGAGTGCAAAACAAAACATACGTGTGCAGAAGTATTACCGGCTTGCATGAATCAATAACTTCTACTTCTACTTTTTATACTACAAATGCTTTAAACTTGAATGTTCATTCGCCTCTAGTGTCTGCACGATTTTCCCAGGTTCTTAAGTCTAGAAGACCGTGTTAAGGAAACATATTCTAAACTGTACAAAGGCAAGCGAGTATAAAAGATCTCGCATTTTGCATTGAAAGCCGATTTCCCCGGACACCTTGCCAATTTCCATACGCTCCATGGATTTGAAGTCTGTGTTAGGGAAACACATTTCAGTCGGAACAAAAATACCCCCGACTTGCACGTATTTGCAATGCCGATTTCCCCCGGGCACCTTAGTTTAGAAATTTCTGTTAGGGAACAAAAACTCTCCCTACTTTCATGTATTTGCAATACAGATTTCTCCAACCCTGCTTGGTTTTGAAGTCTGTGTTAGGGAACATATTTCGGTGAGAACAAAAGTCCCCCTACTTCCATGTAGTTGCCATGCCGATTTCCCCAAGGCTGCTTGGTTTTGATGGCTGTGCTGGGGAAACAGTAATTCGGGCCAATCAAAACGAGGCAGTTAGGGCGTTTAGATAACGCTTAACTTTTTACAATTATTCAATTGTTTATCTAATGAAGAATAACATTTTATTGACTGCGATAGATGCGTAGAAATATTCACTTTCGATTGATGCAAACATCTTTCCGATCCAGTAAGAAATGTTTGAGTTATAAGCATTCGAAATCTTGCATTTTTTCCTGCATGTTCTGTGTTTAGGATTTCATTTTACCCCCTATATATTCCGGTTAGACGTAGTCCCACGTCAATAATTTCGGATGGCGATAAATAAAAAACTATAAAAAAAATAATTCAATGGAACAGATTTGCCTTAAATCGTCAATTAAGCCTTCTACTAAAATATTCCGACGCCCTGCCGGGCAGCCTTATGGTAACTTTCCGGAGCCATCATTATGGGTGATGAAAAGGTGGATATTGGCAAGTTCTTCAGCTCTTTATTAGCCGTGGCGATCGACTGCTACTCCGTTTTGTCCACGAAGTGCAGATGCTCCGCTGTAAGTTCGTCCAAAAAATTTCTATCGGTCGCAGTTGGGGAACGTTGGGTTGGAGGTCTCCGGTGCAATGTGCATAACATTCTTGATGATGGCGGTAACTTCCGGTAGACACTTTCTACAGTATATGTCTCCATTCACCGCAAGCTCCGAAGGAAAGAACAATGTATTGGACATTCCCTTCTCGCTGATTGTCTGACACAAAAGGGCATTCTTCGGAAACTTGGTGTGGATTTTACAAAGGCCTTTCACGATGCATAGCAATAATAGGAAATTTATTTCTATGTATCTTGCAAAACCTATGTAAAAATTCTCAGAATCAGGAAAGAACATTGCAATATCCCCTCTCTCCACATTACCCATAGAACGAACGCTGGATTTGATTCACAGTGGTATACTGTGCCTCATATATGCATGAGTTGCACTTTGTAAACAGCAAGGGTAGGTAAGCGCACAAATGGGTAGAACAAATGTTTGGGAAAATGGGAATGCTTCCAGTTTTCGTTAACATAAATCGTTTACGGATAGGGTAATCATAATGTACGAGATAACAAATCTTAAAGAATTTTCGATTCGATGGGTGTAATATTCATTCGTAGCAAAAGTTGTTATATGCGTTAATTTTATTTCATAAAATCTTGTTTATTGATTTGGCATCCTTCCTGAAAGTCCTACGTCAAAATAGAAAAATCCATCTTGGATTTCACTAACGCTCCATGAGGAACTTTTACCATCTCAACGTAGATATTACTCGCGTCGTTTTTATTAGTATTTAGTTGAAAGCAGCTCAATAAATACAGCGAATTGTTGCTTGAAGGTCATTATTTTCTGCTTTGCTATCGTGCTGAACGGACATGCAAAGCTGCTTCCTTCAAAATGAATTCTCAGAATATGCACATAGCAATCTCAGTGCAGAGCTTTTGGTTTTTCGGTCATTATTGAACCAGAACAATTCGGTTGTTTCCGTAAACGTTAACTATTAATAGTTTCTCCGGGTTTCAAAAGGTAGTACCAGTTTACCTCGCATTTCTGGTTTTCTTGTTATCAATCGGTCAAATCATGTTGAACCCATCTCACACCATCAGGATATTTCCCATGTTTCTAAACCGTTTTTCTTCTGGTTTGACGTAAGTTTCGTCGTCCATCACCGCGCAATCGAACCGTGTACATTCCGTCAAATATATATCTGGAATTTGTGTGTTTAAAGAAAATGCATTATTTATCATATAAATTATTATTAAATATTATCACCTTCAAACACGCCCCTTTTGAAGCAATACACTTTTTCCAACGAACAATCCAGTCATCGATATACTTTAGATAGTTGTATTTAGGAATTGCCTTTAGTTCACACAGCGAATTTGTTTTCATGTCTCTAATGCTGTCAAAACAGGTCCCACGAAGCGGTAATTTGAGTTTTGGAAATAGAAAAAAGTCCCACTGGGCCATATCTGAAGAGTACGATACTTTTTCAATCACATTCGTTCCATATTTGGTCAAAAATTCATTCACCATTATCGATCGATGAGCTGGTGCATTCTTGTTGTGCAAAATCCAATTGTTATGCACAAATCTGACCGTTTGCAACGAATTTCTCCCTCATGACTCCACTCTTTATTGGCCCTCCAAACTCCTTATCCCTGGATCAAAGATTCGCTAACACTAGTTCGGAGAAGTGTGAACTTTTTCGCTCTGTTTTCGATGTTACGCCTGCAAATGCAGATTCCGTAGGCCCACTTGATTTCACCTCAAAAGACGTGATCGAGTTGGACACGTTCGAGGTCTCATCTGAAGAGTTTATTGCATCTGTAAAGAAGCTAAAGTCGTCGAACAGTCCCGGTCCAGATGGAAATTATCGTACCTGTTTCCTGTCCCCAAGAAGGGGAGCAAAACTAATGTCAGATGCTATCGTGGGATCGCTTCTCTCTGTGTATGTTCGAAAATTACTAGAGATCAATGTTTCCCACTTCATGCTCAACAGAACAAAACATCATATTTCTACAAACCAGCATGGTTTCTACCCCGGAAGAAGTGTGACTACAAACGTCATTGAGTTTACCTCGATCTGTCTTCGAACTGTTGGTTTGCGCAAACAAGTGGACACAATGAACACCAATTTGAAAGCAGCTTTTGATTGGGTTGACCACTTTATTCTCCTACGTAAACTGCGTAAAATGGGCTCATCTGAGAAATTTGTTCAATGGCTTGAATCATATCTCTGCAATAGAGCTCTTGCGGTCAAGATTGGTTCGTCATCTTCAGACTGGTTCTGTAATCCTTCAGGGGTGTCTCAGAGGAGAAATCTTGGACTTGTTATTCTCGCTATATATCAATGACGCTACTTCATTTCAGGAGAACGGGTGCTATTTAATATACGCGGACGACACGAAAATATTTGTGATCGTTGATAATGAAGATGATTGTTACCGACTTCAGGGAATACTGAACAAATTCGCATCGCGGTGCCGTGCCAACAAACTGACTCTCAGAATTCCAAAGTGTCACGTCATCAGCTTCCATCGCAATTCGAGTACGCCGTCAACGGGACTACTCTGATTCGTGTACAGACGGTGGGCGACCTTGGAATCACATTGGACTCCAATCTGACATTTAGAACCATTATTCAAAAATAATTGTGGGGGCACGAAGCTTGGTTTCGATGGAAAGGTGATGAAAGAATTTAAAGATCCTTACACTCAGAAATCACTGTATGTCAGTCTGGTTCGTCCCATTCTTGAGACGGGTTCAATCATTTGGGATCCGTTTCATAGTACCGTAACTGATCGCTTGGAAGCCATTCAGCGTAAATTCGTGAAATTTGCGCTTCGCTACTTGCCGTGGAATGATTCTTTCAATCTGCCGCCCTACCAGGACAGATGCCAACTGCTGGGATTGGAGACCTTGGAACGAAGGAGAAAAAATGCGAAAGCCGTTTTTGTTTACAATCTACTGAACGCCGAGCTCGACGCTCCGGACCTCCTGGCACTTGTGGACATCAATATTCCTGGTTACGCACTCAGGACCTCCATTTTTTTTCAACTACCACGATGGAGACAGGACTACATTTGTAATGAACCAGCACGAGCAGTCATGCGTAGTTTCAATGCAGTGTTTATTCTTTATGAATTCAACGAAAACTCAGCTCAGTTTCGCACAAGGCTTTGAATAAATTAGAATAAGATAATATTCATTAAGACCATGTAACGTCGGGTGAAATAAATAAAATAATCTAATTCAATCTAATCTAGACCTCCTGGACCTCCGGAAAGAATTCCGAATAAAAAACACCACGAATACCGAAGAAAACAGACAGCATTACCTTCTCTTTCGAATGATTTGAAGCGTTTTTTTTCGGTTTCGACTCGTTTGCTGTGGGCCATGCTGATGATTGTTGACTAATTTGCGTGTCATACTCGTACACGTATGTCAATTAGCCAGTAATTATGCGTTGGATGCATGGATCAGCATTTGATCGTTCAAGTATGTCTTTACCACCTTGATTGAGATGAAAATTTTGAAGAAAATTTGAAAATTTTGAAAAAAAGAAGCTCTTTTGGCACTAATCGTGCTGCGACTTTTCTCATGCCCAACTTCTTCTTCAATGGCGTTAACGTTCCCTGTGGAACTTTTGCCATCTCAACGTATGCATTAACTAGCGTCATTTATTGATACTTAGTTATGATTTCTTAAGCCATTTAACACCCCTTGAATGTTTTCTGAAGGGCAGGCTCTAGAATACACGTGACCACAGTGCAAGTCGAAGGAAATTTTTGATTGACGAAAAATCCCCCGAACCATAAAATCGAGTCGAACCCGAACACCCGGCATGATAATGTGAGACGCTAACCACTCGACCACGGGTGCACGACCCTCATACCCAACACATAAAAAAAAATTATGACGAAATATTTCGTGAGAGATATTTAATTCACGGGGCCAGCTCTCTCAAACTTGAATGGCGATTTCCTAGCACCATTTCTTTTAATTTTTTCGATATTTTCATCAGTTGAAGAGGTGGATGATCGTCCTTGATAAATCCATCAACTCTTCTCGGTCGTCTTTGAATGCGCTATTACATTCATACACCTGTGTTTTCGACATAGTTGGTTTATAAAATGTATTTTGCAACATTTTCAACTTTTCGGCACAAACAATTTTGTTTGCAACACAAGGTTTCACACAATATCTTTGACCAATAAAATTATCCATGTCAAAAATCGCTGAGCAAAAAAAAAGTTACCTTGTTCTTAATGAAGCTTTAAACAAACTGAATGACAGATCGCACCCAAAACTGACATTAAGACCACTGACAGTAGTACCAACTTTAAAAAAAAAATTGAAAAATATCCAGCGGGAAGATTTAAATTTACAAATTCCTGGTATATATTTGACAGAATGTATATCTCCCAGACTCGTGTTTTGGTATTGCGTCTAAATGACGCGTGTTCGTAGATATAGGGATATAAGAAACGCGCTAGTCACTCTTTTTGTGGCCGCTGCGGATTTCCCTCGATCCGGTACTCCTGGATACTAACAAATGTATCACGAACAATTTTATGAACGTTGGTGACAGTTGAGTTTTTAACGGGTTCGCTAACTCAACGCGCAAGTAATTCGAATTTTCGCTGTGCGCGAGCAAAGTTTTAAAGCGTTGCTCTTTTTGCAACGTGTTTTTTTCGTTTTGAACTCTGTCTCTATCAGATTCAAAGTGTGGCTGTGTGTGTGAAAAAGTGAAATGTTTGTTCGATGGCAAAAGTATAGTATCCTGAAGTTTTTGTTTTATTTACCATAAGATTATATAACTTTATACGTCCTACTACTTAATGCACTTTTGCACTCAAAAAGTTATGGTTGACTTCTTGTATGACACTTACGTTCCCAGTGGAACTTTTGCCTTCTCAACGTAGGTATTACTTGCGTCATTTTTATTAGTAGTATTTAGTTGAGATTTCTATGCCGGATAACAAGCTCTAGAATACGCGTGACCACAGTGCAAGTCGGAAGAAATTCCTTTGACGAAAAATCCCCCGGCCAGAACGGGAATCGAACCTGAACCCCAGGCATGATAATGTGTGACGCTAACAGGTAGCATTTATGGTTGACTAAGAAACATATTAATTCATTTTCTTCCATTCATATATGACCTGAAATGGGTTTACATTTTATTTTTTCCCGGGATTTTTTGTTTGTGTTTTATGTTTTTTTTTCCAAAACTGTGTTTTTTGTGATTTGAGTGAGGATAGATTTACAACACGATGCT
Organism: Toxorhynchites rutilus septentrionalis; assembly: GCF_029784135.1. Lineage (NCBI taxonomy): Eukaryota > Metazoa > Arthropoda > Insecta > Diptera > Culicidae > Toxorhynchites > Toxorhynchites rutilus. Next base: position 157,232,476 of record NC_073746.1, on the reverse strand, counting down.
CCGAAAAATTCTTATCAATCATTCCGAGCATCAATTCGATTATAGTAAACTATCAATACACATTGTATAACAAATTATCCCCGCTTTTCTCCGAACGTGTTTGTCACAACAACGAACCAGTCAACAAGATCATTAGCAACGTTGGCCCATCCAATTGCGCGCTGATGGGTTGGTCAAAAATATGCTACTGTTTTTCCATCTTCTTGTTGTTCCCTACAGGCGGATGAAAAATGACTACCCTTGACATTATAAATCTCTCCTGAATTTTCACACTTTCCAACGCAATCCGCGCGCGCCGTGTGAGCTCCTTTCAATTTCGGACGATCTATTCACGGATATCTTAACGACGACAGTTGGCTTTCAATAAAATGAGTGATGTTATGGTGTTATTTTCTCACCGTGGAGTCGGTATTTGTGTGGCAGAAGCCGCGAAAGAGGTCACCAGCCATTAGTGACAAGTTCCGAACGCTGAGAGGGAGAGACAAAGGGAAAGGGACAGAGATAGAGATAGAAGAGATACAGCAGAGGAGTGAAAAGATTTTTGCCAGAGTCTGCAACGGGAGAAGGTGATTCTTTTCTTCTAAAGTCACATTTTTTTGCGCCCTGTACCGCATGCAAAGATTTATGGAGGCACATCCACCATGCTCGTGAATGGTAGAAAAAGAACAACCTCCTCCTCCTAACCCCCAACCGCTTTTCGGAAGGCATTTCACTTCAGTCACTCGTTTTGGCGAACTGACAGCTTAAGTCGTTATAATTAATGGAGAGTTTTTGCGTTTCCTCAATACTTTCCAGTCCTTACGCCACTCCGACCGTTGTTCGGATGAATGTTTACCCGAGTAATATAACATCCACCAGAAAAGGTATTCTGTTTGAGTTGCGAGAATGGGAAAATTTTTATCATCTTTAAATGACGGAACGTGACCACAACCGGTCATAAACAAATGAGAAACCGGCGGCCTTTGTCTTCGTGCGGCACATGTTAAACGGAATGACGGGTTCGGTTGATTGTTTAGGATTTGGTCGTTAAGGGAGCCAGGAATTTATGGACCACAGTAAGTGTTTATACTGTACATTAATTACAAATTATTTATCTGAAATGATGAAGCTTCTGCGAACAGAGGTCTGCGGAATAAATGAAGCAACGATTTGTTGAACATTGTGTATTGTTATGAAACCGCTACAACTCATTTAGCTAATTGTTTAATTGAAATTATTTACGTGGGAACAGCAAACGTTTCTGGTATTCAAACACTGGTTTGAGGTTGATTTGATACAAAGCATTTTCAGTGTATTTTCGGTGTTCTTTTACTCACCTCAACGAATGACAAATCATATTTATTATCGAAATTTCTTCGAACGAAATTCCCACAAATCCAAATCTGTCTGCCGGATGAAATGATTGTTAGTATCGCACCTCGAACGACAGTCACATTTGAAGCGAACGAAAGGAACATCACGGCTTTGGTTGACAGCAGGAAATGAATTTTTTTCTGTTATTTTCGTTTTCTCAACCGTATACACATGGCTGGTTTTGACGAATGCTCAAACGTGAAATGGAAACTATACCACACGAAAACTCGTGCCGCAATAGAGAAAGCTAGTCCATATTCAGCATAATAGATTCATTTACAACACACTCGGGATATGTGCAAGATGATAATATTGAAGTCTATTGTTTGACTTTCGATTATGTTATGAAGTATCTTATCACACTCTATAAAGTTATCCATTTTTCACCGTTCGTTGCTAAATTCTATCTTTCTAAAGAGATCGCTGACTGATCTATTTCCTCCATATTAACAAAGATGTATATTGTTAGGATCACAGCAAGCGAACATACCTGAGAAAACTCAATTATTAGGGAAAAGTCGTACAAATTGTTCTATTAATAGTGTTTCTCATCACTTGCTACAACTTTTTGACGTAGGATTACGTCTTTCTGGAACATATTGGGGTGCAAATTGAAAAACGAAATCATCGCATCATGGGAAACGTCCATTTTCAAACGCCTGTTGCTACGTCATTTCATGATGGATTGATTAGATTTTTGCGTCAATCTATTTCGGCGCCTCATAACATTTTTTTTATTGAATAAAATAATATATGTCATGAAACTAATTATCGACAAACTGGAAAATCTCTACCCCTATCCTAACGGGAATACCTAGTTCTGATTGATCGAAATTGACGACACAAGTGGCGGCTCATGTGCTTAAAATTATTGGTCAGTTATTTCCAAACGGATTTACGAGATTTTTGCATCAATCGACCTGAGCACTCCAGAACAATTCATCACCATGAAAAAGATAATATATTATATAAAACTAACTATCAAATAATCGAAAAATCTCCAAACGAAAATACCTCGTTCTGATTGGTCGAAATTGAAGACCCAAGCTTCTTCTTGTACTCACAATTATTGCTCAGTCATCTACCCTACCCAATCAAGCGTTTTCTGATAGCACTCTGATAGCACTCCACAACAATTCATGTTGCTATCAGATTGTTATTAATGAAGGTCAGCAAAAAGAAAATTCGGTATATTTTAAACTTCTTATTTTATAAATGCGAGAATGCAACCCAGGTCGCTGAAATTGTAATTGATGTTTATGGTGCCAATACTGCAGCAGTAAAATGCGTGCAATGTAATTTATTTAAAAACAATCCCTTTTTTTATTTTTTAATCAAAAATTTTTTTTTTTAGTACAATACACTAAATTGTTACCTCTACTGTCAAAAAATAAACCGTTTGAAGCTAGCGATTAACCAGAAACGTTCAGAATTGGCTAACAGAAGAGGTGTTGTGTTCCATCAGGACAACGCAAGGCCACGCAATTCCGAGAGCTTGATTGGAATGTTTTAATGCATCCACCATATAGTTTGGACCTGGCACCAAATCAGCTTTTTTACGCATTAGAAAATTTTCAGAGTGATAAGAAATTAGGATCAAGAGAAGATTGTAAAAATCTATTGCTATGGTTTTTCGCTAATAAAGACCAAGACCTCTATGATAGAGACATTGTGGAGCTACCTTTAGAATAGCAACAAATTTTCCAACAAATCGGTGTATATTTGACCCAAATCGGACAAACTGATTTTGGGTCAAATATATATATATATATATATTAGGCTGTCGAAAAAGTCCTGCGGTATTTCCGCGAGGTGTCGTTGTAAGCGCGTAGTTCTAGTTGTATTCATTGTATCGAGTCATACTATAGCTTGTTGGAAAGGTATTTATAATACTATAGTCCTTGACAGTGTTTTGTTTGGTTAAGTCGTTCGTGAGTTATAGTGTCGCAAATATGGAGCAAAATAAAGAGAAAATCCGACATATTTTACAGTACTACTATGACAAAGACAAAAATGCATCTCAAGCTGCCAATAAAATTTGTGCAGTTTATGGACCCGATACAGTTTCCATTTCCACCGCACAACGATGGTTTCAACGTTTTCATTCTGGTGTAGAGGTCGTCGTAGATGCGCCACGCTCCGGAAGGCCTGTCGTCGAAAATTGCGACAAAATCGCTGAATTAGCCGAGAAAGACCGGCATAGTAGCAGCCGTAGCATCGGCCAAGAGCTGGGGATAAGTCATCAAACCGTTATTAACCATTCGAAGAAGCTTGGATTCACAAAGAAGCTCGATGTATGGGTGCCACACACGTAGACGCAAAAAAACATCTTTGACCGTATCGCTGCTGAATCGCAACAAAATCGACTCGTTTCTGAAGCGGATGGTGACTGGCGATGAAAAGTGGGTCACTTACGACAACGTGAAGCGCAAACGGTCGTGGTCGAAGCCCGCTGAAGCGGCTCAGACGGTGGCCAAGCCCTCATTAACGGCCAGGAAGGTTCTGCTGTGTGTTTGGTGGGATTGTCAAGGAATAATCTATTATGAGCTGCTTCCCTATGGCCAAACGCTCAATTCGGACCTGTACTGCCAACAACTGGACCGCTTGAAGATAGCACTCATGAAGAAGAGGCCATCTTTGATAAACAGAGGCCGCATTGTCTTCCATCAGGACAACGCCAGGCCACACACTTCTTTGGTGACACGCCAGAAGCTCCGGGAGCTCGGATAGGAGGTTCTTTTGCACTCGCCGTATAGTCCGGACCTTGCACCAAGTGACTACCACCTGTTTTTGTCCATGGCGAACGAGCAAGGTAGTCAGAAGTTAGCCACAAAAGAGGCCTGTGAAAATTGGCTATCCGAGTTTTTTGCCAATAAGGAAGCGAGCTTCTATAACAGGGGTATTATGAAGTTGGCATCTCGTTGGGAACAAGTCATCGAACAAAACGGCGCATATTTGACTTAAAACAGATGGTTGTAACTAATTTTATCAACAAATGAAAATTCAAAAAACATCCCGCAGGACTTTTTTGACAGCCTAATATATTAAAAATAGTTTTGAATTTCACCGAAAAATAATGGATTACTTTTTCCGCAACCGAATATTTTATGAAACTACAGACTTTAAAACCAAGGTGCCTTGAGAAATTGGCATTGCAGATACATGAAAGTAAGGGAAGTTTTTGTTCCTACCGATTTAATTTTCGTAATTATTGACTGTAGTCGTTTTTTATTTGGCCTTTGACTAGAGGGCGCTATATTTTTTTATATTTTTTCTTAATAGCTGAGGATTTTTTACATAACACATCCCGATATCAGAGATGTTATTTTTTCGTTTTTGTGATATGATTTTTCAAAGTTAACCAGTGTTCTGAAAAATCATTATTCTTTTATCCAAAAATTGTTTTTTGCAAAAATTCATAACATTCGAACTACTAAAACTATTTAGATCGACATATTAAATTGAAGCGAATTAGCTAACCTTCCATGAAAAAATATCACGTTTACGGGAAAACTGAATTCTAGTCGCATAGGTCTAGTCTAGTCACATAGGAATAATGAACAATGACTTAAAACATGTTAAATTTGCAAAATAATAACTCAAAAACGAAAAATAACACCTCTTTGATTATCGGATATATTATGTAAAAAAATCAGCTTTCAAGAAAAAATATAGCACCCTCTATCTTTAACCGATAAAACTTTAAAAAGAAACTAGCTCAATCAATAACTACAAAAACGAAAACTAAAATTTTTGCAAAAGTAATATTTTTTCAAAGAAAAATAACGCATAAGCTTCAATTTGATATATCGATCATCTAAATCGGTTATTAGTTCAAAAGTTATTAAATTTAGTAGTGGAAAAAAGGAGGAAAAACTGTTTTTTCGAGCCATCGGTTAACTTTGAAAAATCATACCTCAAAAACGAAAAAAAATAGCATCTCTAATATCGAGGTATGTTATGTAAAAAATCATCAGCTTTGAAGTAAAAATATGAAAAAAAAATCGAGGGGTTGTATCCGAGACACGATCGCTTAGGTCGTAGGACTACGCAATCTATTTTTTCGAAATTTATTGGTTTATCATTTCGGATATTATTTGCGAATACGAAAATCGAAAGTTCATAAATAACTCTCTAGTAAAAAGTTCCGGGGATCCTGAATAGGTTTAATGGCTTGCGGGGTTTTGTAGAATCATTTCGAGAAGCAACGATGCTTTCTTGCCTTTGCGAGGACAATACACTAATTGGTCATATGTCGCAATTTGTTTCTTTATACCAATGCACGCATTGCACTGAGTATTTAACGAGAGGCATCTTCCGTGCATCGCCATTCGATTTACAACCAGATGGCGCAGCGAGTAAAATGATTTTTTTTTTGGTATGAAATTCGTTCAAATTTTCTAGAAAAATCAGAATTTATCTTCAAATTTCCGGGTTTCATGTATTCTTTCCACGCTGAAAAGGTTAGAAAATCATCATTTTACAATATGCTATGTACATTACGAGGAATGGCTTGTTATAAGTATTGTAACTTTAATTGTTTTTTCAACTAAGTAAACGATGAATAGGGTGTTTTGCGGTAAAAATACTGCAAATTCTTCTCGTATCGGCCCCTACATAATCAATGATATCAGCCAATTCGATGTGATATCGATTTCATCGTAATTATCCATAGTATCAATAACCGGTATGCATTATCAAACTTAAAATTTTCGAAGATTATCTATGACTTTGGTCAAATCGCGTGTTAAAACCATCGTAAATATACAAAACTCCAACTTTCTTACCATATACTGACGACATTCAATGGCTGAAATGAATCTACATTGAAATAAAATGAATAATCACCACCGAATCTTGCTTTTTAGTGCGTAAAATAAACAAACACCCTCACTTTTGTGGTTCTGAGCTCTAATGTAGATGTCACATGAGCTGATTCAGCTTTGCGTAAATTCGTCAATACGGTAGCGACAGCTTTCTTACTTCTCTAATATTCCCTTTTCGCTATCTCCCTTCGTTGTTTCTATTCGTCTTTTCCTTTATTTACGGAGACTTTAAATCCAACGATTCATTCGTCTCCGACTGTTTCTTTTGACGAATTTACGTTGGATTTACAACCAGATGGCGCAGCGAGTAAAATGAGGATGTTTTGTTTTTTTGGTATGAAATTCGTTACAATTTTCTAGAAAAATCAGAATTTATCTTCAAATTTCCCGGTTTCGTGTATTCTTTCCATGCTGAAAAGGTTAGAAAATCATCATTTTACAATGTGCTATGTGTATTACGAGGAATGGCTTGTTATAAGTATTGTAACTTTAATTGTTTTTTCAACTAAGTAAACGATGAATAGGGTGTTTTGCGGTAAAAATACTGCAAATTCTTCTCGTATCGGCCCCTACTTAATCAATGATATCAGCCAATTCGATGTGATATCGATTTCATCGCAATTATCCATAGTATCAATAACCGGTATGCGTTATCAAACATAAAATTTTCGAAGATTATCTATGACTTTGGTCAAATCGCGTGTTGAAACCATCGTAAATATACAAAACTCCAACTATCTTACCATATACTGACGACATTCAATGACTGAAATGAATCTAAATTGAAATAAAATGAATAATCACCACCGAATCTTGCTTTTCAGTGTGTAAAATAAACAAACACCCTCACTTTTATGGTTCTGATCTCTAATGTAGATGTCGCATGAGCTGATTCAGCTTTGCGTAAATTCGTCAATTCTAGCGGCTGCATAAGTTGCTCGTTATTGACAACTCTTTTCGGGGATGCACACAAATGGACAGAACAAATGTATGGGGAAATGGGAATACTTCCTATTTTCATAAATTTAAACCATATATAACTATGGGATTGTAATGTATAGCATATCAAACAAATCTTAGAAAATTACCAATTCGATTGGTATACAAACCGTTAAAATCCGTTCGCAGCAAAAATAGTTATTAACATTTACTTTATTTCACAAAAACGTGACCTGTTTTCTGATTTGGACCCTTAATGTAAGACGTAGTCCTACGTCAAAAAAAAATGGCGCCCTCTAGTTCAAAGCCATGAAAACAATAAAAAACGGCTATAATCAATTATTACGAAATAGAAAACATCTATCTTTTTTGAACGTTCAATATTCTGATAAAAGGCTAGCTCATTCAATTTGATATGTCGATCATCTGAATCGGTTCAGTGGTTCAAAAGTTATGATTTTTTTAAAAATGTCACTTTTGGGAAAAAGTGTAAAAACGTATTTTTCGGACCACACTAATAAAAAAAAATACGGGTCCAATGTTTTGCGATAAAAAACAAAATTACGCTTTGCGGCGAAAATTTCCATGAAAAGTGGCAGTTTTGTTCTTTATCGCAAGACCCGTATTTTTTATTATTTTATTAGTTTGTCCATTTCTATTTTAGGGTGGTCCAAAAAAACATTTTTCCACTTTTTCCCAAAAATAACGTTTTTCAAAAATTTATAAGTTTTGAACCACTGAACTGATTCAGATGATCGATAAATCATCATTTATAATAAATCATTAAAAAATATAGCGCCCTCTAAGTTTAACCGAGAAAACTATGAAAAACCAATTCAATCACTAATTACAAAAACAAAAATCTAAATTTTTCGCAAAAGTAATATTTTTTTCAAAGAAAACTAACTCATAAGCTTCAATTTGATATGTCGATCATCTAAATCGGTCCAGTAGTTCAGAAGTTATGAATTTTTGTAGTGGAAAAAAGGGGGAAATTTGTTTTTTCGAACCACCGGTTAAGTTTGAAAAATTATACCTCAAAAACGATAAAAACAGCATCTCTGATATCAAGATATGTTATGTAAAAATCTCAACTTTCAAGCAAAAATATTTAAAAAAAATAGTGCCCTCTAGTCCAAACCCATAAAAAAAAATAAAAACGACTACAATCAATAATTACGAAATTAAAATTCAATATTTTTCAATAAAAGGCTAGCTCATTGGCTTCAATTTAATATGTCGATCTTCTCAATCGGCTTAGTGGTTTGAAAGTTATGAATTTATGAAAAAAGTCATTTTTGGGAAAAAGTGGAAAAAATAGATTTTTCAGACCACCCTAAAATGAAAATGGGCACCATAATAAAAAAATAATTAAAAATACGGGTCTAATGTTTTGCGATAAAGCACAAAATTATCACATTTGACGAAAATCTGAGAACCACTGTATCGGTTTGGCATGGAATGGCTGAATACATGCAAATAGGGGTAGCTTTTCTGCCGTTCTACGCATAATTGTCCCATGTTACTTTTTGAGAATTTTCACTTTTCTTCATAAAACGATATTTTTATGCCCAATCTTCTGGAAAAACACAAAAAAAGTTATTATTTGTTCCGAGCTTTTGAAAAAACAACACCAAAACATTTCACATTTCAATAGACAATAGTTTACTGCTCACAAAACACCCGGTGTGTTGCTAAACTGAAATGCTTAAAGCTTCTGTTAGACAAATATGCTAGAAAACTTTGATTACGTTTTACTCAGTTGCTGATTTGGGAGCATGGAACAATTATGCGCAGAACGACAGTTTTGTTGCCACCGAAATGTGTTCCCAGACAGTGATTTCAATAACAAGGTGCCTGGGAGAAATCAGCATTGTGATAAAAATTGATAATTGTGTTCGATAATGATAATTATCTTATACTAGCTGATCCGGCGAACTTCCTTCCGCCTAAAATTGATTTTTTTTTATATGAACTCTTTTGAACATGAACGTTTCTTACTAAGCGAACGCTCGTGGGTTCAATCGCAGAACTCGCCATTGATTGGTTTTCTAATTGGCCATCACGATTTTATTTTATTACAATTTTCCTATTACAATTTCAGACTATTACAGGATATAATCGCAATTAGACTTTCAACGTTAATTTTCAAACCCAATACATAATCGAATCACAAAAAAGTTATTTTTCTATTAATGTTTGACATTCATACATTAATGAAAAAATTGTTTTCTTGAGATTCGATTATGTATAGGATTTGAAAATAAATGTTGAAAAAAATGGTCAACTATATATAATCGAGTCCGACCTGTACTTCTACCTTCTTCTAACTCGTCATTATAATATAAACATGTTCTCAGACACAATTTTCGCTCAAAATTAATGATTCACTTTCTCCGTTACATGGAATATATGTTTGGACAAAGCAAATTTTCATTCATAATTTCTGTTTTCAAAGCGCGTTATTCCACTTGAAAATGTATTGCCATTTACATTTCACACTAACGGAACACGTAGCTTAATTCCGCAAACGCTTTTCAAGGTTTCATAAGTTCAAACATAACATAACATTGAACTACAGAGACGAATACAACAAAATAAAGACGGCTGAAATCGGACCATCTCTTCTTAGATTTTTGCGCTTACCAACACATTTGGCCATTTTTATTTATATAGATTACATTGGTGAGTTTTTTTTCTGACGCACCATTTCATCCATACGGGACACAGGAACCATCTCGTCCAGGGTTAGAGAGGGCGGCATTAGTCATATCTCATTCCACTTCGGCATCTTCTATCGTGATACGCACCATCCAACGACTAATCACCATTCTTCTGTCATCATCACTCGGTTGTAAACAATGGTGGAGTGAACGAACAATATCCAACAACCAAACAAAACAGCCCTTTTCAGAGCCGCCAAATCATTATCAGAGAGTTTAACAATGTATTTCTTCAAATATATCCAAAATCAGTATGCAACAGATAGCCTAACGGAATCCTAAGTCAACTATGCGGTCGTGTCTCGGACACAACCCTCCTGTGACCTTTTATTTGTTGTTTTCTGGCTGTTCGGACCCTATCCTACGCACCTTGAACACCTTTTTAGATAACGTATATTTTCCCGTTGAAAATATCCGTATCTCATATACACTGCGTTTCATAACTATAGAACCACTCTTTTTTTTATTTTCCAGAGATATGTAAGAAGTCGGTTGAATTGAAGTATATAGTTTAGGAGATAATAACTATCCTCATTTATAAGATTGGCCTTTTGAACTTTATTGTTTTGTCCAGGCGCGTAACATTAAAAAAAACTAAAATTCCAGTGTTTCATATCTATAGAACCAGATGGAAAAACTCTCACTCCTTTACAAAATTAACGTCAATTTCACATGAATTACAATAAGTTTCTGATTCGTGAGTCATCTTTAGTTTTCAATCAGTTGAAAAATAACGCTTTCGGGGTGGTTTCGACCAAGCTGTGCCATTCTGTAGTGTGTATCTTGTTCTACACAGAGGATACTGCTCGTTTAAGCTCTTCGAATCACTCATACTGCTGGTAAGCTACATCTACTACAGTGGTAGACATTCGTTGAGCCGCACCCTATTTTTCCTCAACATTTAAAAAAAAGGTTAATTCTTTGAACAGTTTTGCTCATAAACGACGATTATTCTTTATTTTCATCGAATAAAAAAGAAAAAAAGTAAAAATTCACTTTTTGTTTTCAAATATGTGGAATCAGGGTGGACATTCGTTTAGCCGCATCCTAAAATTTTAATAAAAGAAAATTTGTGCGGCAAATTTCGAGTCCAATCGGTAGCTAATATTTAGTATGTCCTCCTCGGATCACTTTGAAAACTCGATTTGGCATCGAGTCAGACAGCTTTTAAATTGTTGCCATATTGATTATAGCCCAATATTCCTGAATTACTGCCTTGAGACTGAAAAAGTTGTCAAATTGTCATCCGTTTGCATAGACCAAGATTCTCCATAGTTTCTCTATGGGATTGCAATCGACAGCCAGCAGGTCATTCATGAAGCGGAATGTCCTTCTCGGCAAACCATGCCTTCGATTGCTTGGAAACGTGGATCTATGCATAATTCTGCTGAAAAAACGACATCCTCGGTAGCGTTATTCTCAATATGGCCAATCAAACCGTCCTCCAGTAATTGAAGATACTTTTCGGAGTTCATTCGGGTGAAAATGAAACTGTGATCCCCACTCTGTCAAACTTCCGCCAAACTTCGCTTCGATCTCACGACATGCCGTTGACTTAAATTGTACCAACAGCAACTGTAACAGTACGGACCATCCAAATTGAACTTTTTTCGCGGGAAAATACAACATTTCTCCATTCTAGTTTCCATTCAATGTATTGCCGGGCGAAAAAGAGATGGTTCTGCTTATGGGTGGCGGTCAGTTTCGGCTTCCCTTGAGGTTTCTTCCACATGATGTTTGGTGACTCATTCAAGATGCGCATATTGCCTCTTCGTTACTGGAACAACCGATTCTGCCTTAATGTATGAGCAGGGCATCGTTTCCTGGTTGCTTCGTGTCTTATTCGACCTTCAAGAAGCAAAGTAACTTTGGTGTTCCCATTTGTTGGTCGTTATATCCCATATTTCTGGCACTATTTAAAGAAATTCCGTACCACTTTCTCAGATCGACAAATTTTTGTTACGATCGAGCGATTAGAAAACTTTTGTTCACTGAATATCTTTATTATTTTCCGCCCCTCTTCCGTCAATAGAATACCTTTCGCCATTCCTTTATATTCTACGTAAATCATTAATCTGACCAACTTCTTACGTTGCACATCTAATATTTATCTTGTAAATTGAACATTCCCAAGTATTTTTTCAAAAAACACAGATAAGGCTTGGTGATTATACGAAAACTCGACTTTTATGCCCTGCGGCTAAACGTACGTCTCGGGAGGAAACGGCGTTTGAATGTTTATATCCACCGATGCCGCCTTGTATGTGTGTGTGTGTGTGTGATTGTGACGCACGTCCTTTCAGTAAAAGTGATTTAAATATACTATCACTACAGCAAATAAGTATCCCGATAAAAAGAACATTCCTAGTTGTTTTGTAAGTGTTTCAAGTACTTGAAGGCTAAACGAATGTCTATCACTGCATTCGTACAATCCCTCCTCATAAGTTCTTGATAGAGGTTTGATCTGGTTAACAAGCTGACCAGTCCAGCATCTGAAGCCCCTATTCATTAGACCATGCCATGACCTTGATGCCAAATTTTCCTATTATAACAGTGTTTTTGATGCAAAAACAGAAGTAAATGATTCTGAAGTACTTCGTTGCACTTCTGACTGTACATTCTGGTTGGTGAAAAATTATCTGAACCAGGCCTTTTTGAAAATATTTTTCTCAAACCATCAAACTGCCGCCTGCAAAGTTAAGACCTGAAAAATTGTATGACACGCTCCATAAGTCCCTCCAGTATAAGAAAATTCTATTCAAGTTGATTTTCTTTTTATCAGAGAAGTTTTCTGAAATAGTGAAAACCATGGGACTAGCTGCTACATTAGTTTTTGGACCCGTAGCTTTGGAGATGAATTTTTTATGGTTTGGGGAGAATTTTCTCAAAAAGGCCTGGTTTAGATAACTTACCATCAACACGAATGAACAGTCAGAAATGAAACGAAGTACTCCAGATTCATTTACTGCTATTTTTGCATCAAAAACAATTTGATAATTGGGAAATTTGGCATCAATTCATACAATACGGAATATTATGGCATGGTTTAAAGAATAGGGGCTTCAGATTCTGGACTGGTCAGCTTGTTTACCAGATCAAACCTCTATCAAGAACTTATGAGTAGTGATTGTACGAATAGTAGATGCATCTTACAAATAGAATGAGTGATTCCCCTTTACGTGGTTCCACCGGAGTCCCTTCGTAAGCTCTTGGATGTGTGACACCTGGGTTGCGACGAATGTATGCTACACGTAAGGTGGCAGTTTCAGCCACGTAGTACGATGGTCGAATCCGATCAAAACCAAGTCTCAATTTCCTCCATTTTGAATAGATACATGGTACAGTATAGCTCCAACCTTGCGAGTGTGATCTTAAAGGGTGTGTCACATCAAATTGCATCACGGAAAAAACGCTGTAGAAATTCGCCCAGTAGACCGATCCTTTTGAAAATTTTAGACAGTAAAATAAAAACTATTAAACAACTTTTGGCATTTTCCATTTTTCATACTTCGAGCTCAAGCCCGTATGCTCGTACCTTCCTCTTTACCCCGTCCATAAGGTTCTGTACAACGTCAGGTTGTAGTTTTTTTTAACAGAATCCATTTTCTCTTGAAGTCCGCCTCCGATTTGACAACTTTTGGGTTCTTCCGGAGGGCCTGCTTCATAATCGCCCAATATTTCTCTATTGGGCGAAGCTCCGGCGCGTTGGGCGGGTTCATTTCCTTTGGCACGAAGGTGACCCCGTTGGCTTCGTACCACTCCAACATGTCCTTTGAATAGTGGCACGAAGCGAGATCCGGCCAGAAGATGATCGGGCCCTCGTGCTGCTTCAATAGTGGGAGTAAGCGCTTCTGTAGGCACTCCTTAAGGTAAACCTGCCCGTTTACCGTGCCGGTCATCACGAAGGGGGCGCTCCGCTTTCCGCAAGAGCAGATCGCTTGCCACACCATGTACTTTTTGGCAAACTTGGATAGTTTCTGTATGCGAATCTCCTCCGGAACGCTGAATTTGTCCTCTGCGGAGAAGAACAACAGGCCCGGCAGCTGACGAAAGTCCGCTTTGACGTAGGTTTCGTCGTCCATTACCAGGCAATGCGGCTTCGTCAGCATTTCGGTGTACAGCTTCCGGGCTCGCGTCTTCCCCACCATGTTTTGCCTTTCGTCGCGGTAAGTAGCCTTCTGAACCTTGTATGTACGCAGGCCCTCCCGCTGCTTGGTCCGCTGGACGAATGAACTTGACAAATTCAGCTTATTGGCGACATCCCGGACCGAACTTCTCGGATCACGTCTAAACTGCTTAACTACGCGCTTGTGATCTTTTTCACTGACGGAGCATCCATTTTTGCCGTTCTTCACCTTCCGGTCGATGGTTAGGTTCTCGAAGTATCGTTTTAGTACTCTGCTGACCGTGGATTGGAAGATTCCCAGCATCTTACCGATGTCCCGATGTGACAACTCCGGATTCTCGAAATGAGTGCACAGGATTAATTCACGACGCTCTTTTTCGTTCGACGACATTTTTCCAAATTTACGAAAAATTGACAGTGAAGCATGGCCAACGTGATCTATACACTCTTATCTGATTTTAAAGCGAAAGCTGAAGATATAAAAATCCATAAAAAGCTAGTATTGCGAAGCTGGCGGGCTGGAGCATGGAAATTGATGTCCTGTAGCAGACTACTGCAGTCAATATAATGACGAATGACGTCAAAAACGAAGAGTCTCTGTAAAAAGTCTTGTCGACTCGATAGCGTTTGTAGTCTGATGAGCGCACATCTCTGCTCGTATGGAGGCCATACATCGATTGCCACCCTTGTAATTTTGTTTCTTACCGCAAAACATTAGCCCCGTATTTTTCTATTTATTCATTAGGGGGACCATTTCCATTTTAGGGTGGCATGAAAAATCAACTTTTTCCCTTCTTTTTTTTTTTTTTCCAAAAATGACTTTTTTTCAAAAATTCATTACTTTTGAAGTACTGGGCCGATTCCGATGATAAACATATCAAATTAAAGGCAATGAACTAGTCTTCTTCGAAAAAATATTACACACAAAAATGGATTTTGTTTTCATAATCATTGATTGTATTTGTTTTTTATAGTTTACATGGTTTCGGGACCAAGGGTGCTAGATATTTTTGTTGCAAGCTAAGCTGTTTTACAGAACATATTCAAAAATCAGAGAGGCATTATTTTTTGTTCTTGAGTTATGATTTTTCAAAAATCAAAATCGAAATCAATTTTTACACAAAAATTTGGATATGTCAAAACAAAAAATCAAACACAAAAATTCATAACTTTTGAACTGCTGGACCGATTTAGATGATCGACATATCAATTTGAAGCCAATGAGCTATTCTTGCTTAGAAAAATATTACACTTAGGAGAAAATAGAATTCTGTTTTCGTAATTATTGGTTTTCCATGGTTAACATGGTGAGTGTGATGTCTGTTTTCGTTTATGAGCTATGATTTTTCGTCTAATATTCCTATGCGACTATACTACACCTATGCAACCAGAATCCAATTTTTACGCAAGTGTGGTATTTCAAAGAAGACAACTCATTGGCTTAACTCAGGACCCTCAATTGACCATCTTTGTGTTGTTATAGAATAACTACGTCCACGCAAAACATCATCAGCGATGGAGATCGATCCACGATCGAAATTAGATCGATTCATTCATACAAGTGCTCTGCTCTGCAAGAAACATCGGGCTGCTGTTCTATAAATAACCCAACAATGATCAATATCAACTGTCTCCGCTGTCCGGTCTGCTGAACAATGGAAGAACAGAAAGAATACCCTTACGCCGAAATGGCTAATACTGTGTAATTTACCATAATGTAATGGAACAGAAAACTTAACGCCTAAATGGCTACTACTAACTACCGTGTAATTTACAGTTTATAGAAACATAAACATATGTACAAGTACACGATTAAAACCCGGCTCTGTTACAGCTAAAATGCTAATGAGCCTAATAAATAAATAAATGGGATAAAAAAAAACTCATTGGCTTCAAATTGATATATTGATCATCATCGGTTAACTTTAAAAAATCATAACTCAAGAATACAAAAAAGGGATTTTCGGAAAAAAAGACTCTTTGGACGACTCTAAAATGGAAATGGGCTCTCTAATAAGAAAAGAAAATACTGGTCCAATAATTTGTGATAAGGAGCAAAATTACTGCTTTTCACGGAAATCTGAGGACCATTATACCGATTTGGCATCGAATGACTGCATTATAATATATTTCAGGTACATCCAAGAATGTAATGGTAGTAATGAATTAAAAGGTAGCATAATGAGGCTAAACTGGGGAACTGTCAACGCTTGAGAAGGACACATAAAGTTATCATATAGCTAATGCTTAGGATATGGACAGGACAGGAGTTTCTGATTCTAAACAAATTATTCGGGTATGTTTTTATTGAAATTTCCATTTTTTATTCAATACTAGCTGACCCAGCAAACTTCGTTCCGCACAAAATTTGTTTTTTGTTATCAATACCTTCAAACATTCACGTTTTCTTACTATGAGCAAGTTCATAGATCCAATCGCAGAACTGTTCATTGATTGATCTTCTAATCGACCCCGTTGAAATTTGTATGGCAGCTTCCCCTTAGAGAGAGGGGGTGGAGTGTCCACCGTAAAAACATTTATTGCACCCACATGCCAAATTTGGTTTCATTTGCTTGATTAATTCTCGAGTTATGCAGAAATTTGAGTTTCATTTTTTGGCAGCCCCACCTAAGAGAGGGGGAGGAGTATTTAACCACCATAGAATCATTTATTGCACCCTAAAACCTCCACATGCAAAATTTGGTTTCATTTGCTTGATAATTTCTCGAGTAATGCAGAAATTTCTGTTTTATTCGTATGGTAGCCACCCCTTAGAGAGGGGGGAGGAGAGTCTAACCACCATAGAAACATTTATTGGACTCTAAAACCTTCAGATGCCAATTTTGGTTTGATTTGCTTGATTAATTCTGGAGTAATGCAGAAATTTGTGTTTCATTTGTATGGCAGCCCCCCCTTTGGGGGCATACAGACAGACAGACAGACAGAAATCCATATATATATATATATATATATATATATATATATATATATATATATATATATATATATATATATATATATATATATATATATATATATATATATATATATATATATATATATATATATATATATATATATATATATATATATATATATATATATATATATATATATATATATATATATATATATATATATATATATATATATATTTTGAAGATTTAGAAAAGCATCTGAAGATATCTACGTAGGAGTTGAATATGTAGTAATAGAAGGTACAGAACTGGGTGAGAACAAAACAATAGCTTTTAGGACTATCTGCTTAACCACGGTTGGATGTATATAGATTTATATATATATATATATATATATATATATATATATATATATATATATATATATATATATATATATATATATATATTTATATATATATATATAGTAGTGACCAACTCGCGTTTTATTGTGTACTGAGAGAGAGAGAGAGTGAGAGAGAGAGAGAGAGAGTTGACCGACTGATATAGCTTAAATAATCTACTCACTGTTTTTGATGCAAAAACAGAAGTAAATGATTCTGAAGTACTTCGTTGCACTTCTGACTGTACATTCTGGTTGGTGAAAAATTATCTGAACCAGGCCTTTTTGAAAATATTTTTCTCAAACCATCAAACTGCCGCCTGCAAAGTTAAGACCTGAAAAATTGTATGACACGCTCCATAAGTCCCTCCAGTATAAGAAAATTCTATTCAAGTTGATTTTCTTTTTATCAGAGAAGTTTTCTGAAATAGTGAAAACCATGGGACTAGCTGCTACATTAGTTTTTGGACCCGTAGCTTTGGAGATGAATTTTTTATGGTTTGGGGAGAATTTTCTCAAAAAGGCCTGGTTTAGATAACTTACCATCAACACGAATGAACAGTCAGAAATGAAACGAAGTACTCCAGATTCATTTACTGCTATTTTTGCATCAAAAACAATTTGATAATTGGGAAATTTGGCATCAATTCATACAATACGGAATATTATGGCATGGTTTAAAGAATAGGGGCTTCAGATTCTGGACTGGTCAGCTTGTTTACCAGATCAAACCTCTATCAAGAACTTATGAGTAGTGATTGTACGAATAGTAGATGCATCTTACAAATAGAATGAGTGATTCCCCTTTACGTGGTTCCACCGGAGTCCCTTCGTAAGCTCTTGGATGTGTGACACCTGGGTTGCGACGAATGTATGCTACACGTAAGGTGGCAGTTTCAGCCACGTAGTACGATGGTCGAATCCGATCAAAACCAAGTCTCAATTTCCTCCATTTTGAATAGATACATGGTACAGTATAGCTCCAACCTTGCGAGTGTGATCTTAAAGGGTGTGTCACATCAAATTGCATCACGGAAAAAACGCTGTAGAAATTCGCCCAGTAGACCGATCCTTTTGAAAATTTTAGACAGTAAAATAAAAACTATTAAACAACTTTTGGCATTTTCCATTTTTCATACTTCGAGCTCAAGCCCGTATGCTCGTACCTTCCTCTTTACCCCGTCCATAAGGTTCTGTACAACGTCAGGTTGTAGTTTTTTTTAACAGAATCCATTTTCTCTTGAAGTCCGCCTCCGATTTGACAACTTTTGGGTTCTTCCGGAGGGCCTGCTTCATAATCGCCCAATATTTCTCTATTGGGCGAAGCTCCGGCGCGTTGGGCGGGTTCATTTCCTTTGGCACGAAGGTGACCCCGTTGGCTTCGTACCACTCCAACATGTCCTTTGAATAGTGGCACGAAGCGAGATCCGGCCAGAAGATGATCGGGCCCTCGTGCTGCTTCAATAGTGGGAGTAAGCGCTTCTGTAGGCACTCCTTAAGGTAAACCTGCCCGTTTACCGTGCCGGTCATCACGAAGGGGGCGCTCCGCTTTCCGCAAGAGCAGATCGCTTGCCACACCATGTACTTTTTGGCAAACTTGGATAGTTTCTGTATGCGAATCTCCTCCGGAACGCTGAATTTGTCCTCTGCGGAGAAGAACAACAGGCCCGGCAGCTGACGAAAGTCCGCTTTGACGTAGGTTTCGTCGTCCATTACCAGGCAATGCGGCTTCGTCAGCATTTCGGTGTACAGCTTCCGGGCTCGCGTCTTCCCCACCATGTTTTGCCTTTCGTCGCGGTAAGTAGCCTTCTGAACCTTGTATGTACGCAGGCCCTCCCGCTGCTTGGTCCGCTGGACGAATGAACTTGACAAATTCAGCTTATTGGCGACATCCCGGACCGAACTTCTCGGATCACGTCTAAACTGCTTAACTACGCGCTTGTGATCTTTTTCACTGACGGAGCATCCATTTTTGCCGTTCTTCACCTTCCGGTCGATGGTTAGGTTCTCGAAGTATCGTTTTAGTACTCTGCTGACCGTGGATTGGAAGATTCCCAGCATCTTACCGATGTCCCGATGTGACAACTCCGGATTCTCGAAATGAGTGCACAGGATTAATTCACGACGCTCTTTTTCGTTCGACGACATTTTTCCAAATTTACGAAAAATTGACAGTGAAGCATGGCCAACGTGATCTATACACTCTTATCTGATTTTAAAGCGAAAGCTGAAGATATAAAAATCCATAAAAAGCTAGTATTGCGAAGCTGGCGGGCTGGAGCATGGAAATTGATGTCCTGTAGCAGACTACTGCAGTCAATATAATGACGAATGACGTCAAAAACGAAGAGTCTCTGTAAAAAGTCTTGTCGACTCGATAGCGTTTGTAGTCTGATGAGCGCACATCTCTGCTCGTATGGAGGCCATACATCGATTGCCACCCTTGTAATTTTGTTTCTTACCGCAAAACATTAGCCCCGTATTTTTCTATTTATTCATTAGGGGGACCATTTCCATTTTAGGGTGGCATGAAAAATCAACTTTTTCCCTTCTTTTTTTTTTTCCAAAAATGACTTTTTTCAAAAATTCATTACTTTTGAAGTACTGGGCCGATTCCGATGATAAACATATCAAATTAAAGGCAATGAACTAGTCTTCTTCGAAAAAATATTACACACAAAAATGGATTTTGTTTTCATAATCATTGATTGTATTTGTTTTTTATAGTTTACATGGTTTCGGGACCAAGGGTGCTAGATATTTTTGTTGCAAGCTAAGCTGTTTTACAGAACATATTCAAAAATCAGAGAGGCATTATTTTTTGTTCTTGAGTTATGATTTTTCAAAAATCAAAATCGAAATCAATTTTTACACAAAAATTTGGATATGTCAAAACAAAAAATCAAACACAAAAATTCATAACTTTTGAACTGCTGGACCGATTTAGATGATCGACATATCAATTTGAAGCCAATGAGCTATTCTTGCTTAGAAAAATATTACACTTAGGAGAAAATAGAATTCTGTTTTCGTAATTATTGGTTTTCCATGGTTAACATGGTGAGTGTGATGTCTGTTTTCGTTTATGAGCTATGATTTTTCGTCTAATATTCCTATGCGACTATACTACACCTATGCAACCAGAATCCAATTTTTACGCAAGTGTGGTATTTCAAAGAAGACAACTCATTGGCTTAACTCAGGACCCTCAATTGACCATCTTTGTGTTGTTATAGAATAACTACGTCCACGCAAAACATCATCAGCGATGGAGATCGATCCACGATCGAAATTAGATCGATTCATTCATACAAGTGCTCTGCTCTGCAAGAAACATCGGGCTGCTGTTCTATAAATAACCCAACAATGATCAATATCAACTGTCTCCGCTGTCCGGTCTGCTGAACAATGGAAGAACAGAAAGAATACCCTTACGCCGAAATGGCTAATACTGTGTAATTTACCATAATGTAATGGAACAGAAAACTTAACGCCTAAATGGCTACTACTAACTACCGTGTAATTTACAGTTTATAGAAACATAAACATATGTACAAGTACACGATTAAAACCCGGCTCTGTTACAGCTAAAATGCTAATGAGCCTAATAAATAAATAAATGGGATAAAAAAAAAACTCATTGGCTTCAAATTGATATATTGATCATCATCGGTTAACTTTAAAAAATCATAACTCAAGAATACAAAAAAGGGATTTTCGGAAAAAAAGACTCTTTGGACGACTCTAAAATGGAAATGGGCTCTCTAATAAGAAAAGAAAATACTGGTCCAATAATTTGTGATAAGGAGCAAAATTACTGCTTTTCACGGAAATCTGAGGACCATTATACCGATTTGGCATCGAATGACTGCATTATAATATATTTCAGGTACATCCAAGAATGTAATGGTAGTAATGAATTAAAAGGTAGCATAATGAGGCTAAACTGGGGAACTGTCAACGCTTGAGAAGGACACATAAAGTTATCATATAGCTAATGCTTAGGATATGGACAGGACAGGAGTTTCTGATTCTAAACAAATTATTCGGGTATGTTTTTATTGAAATTTCCATTTTTTATTCAATACTAGCTGACCCAGCAAACTTCGTTCCGCACAAAATTTGTTTTTTGTTATCAATACCTTCAAACATTCACGTTTTCTTACTATGAGCAAGTTCATAGATCCAATCGCAGAACTGTTCATTGATTGATCTTCTAATCGACCCCGTTGAAATTTGTATGGCAGCTTCCCCTTAGAGAGAGGGGGTGGAGTGTCCACCGTAAAAACATTTATTGCACCCACATGCCAAATTTGGTTTCATTTGCTTGATTAATTCTCGAGTTATGCAGAAATTTGAGTTTCATTTTTTGGCAGCCCCACCTAAGAGAGGGGGAGGAGTATTTAACCACCATAGAATCATTTATTGCACCCTAAAACCTCCACATGCAAAATTTGGTTTCATTTGCTTGATAATTTCTCGAGTAATGCAGAAATTTCTGTTTTATTCGTATGGTAGCCACCCCTTAGAGAGGGGGGAGGAGAGTCTAACCACCATAGAAACATTTATTGGACTCTAAAACCTTCAGATGCCAATTTTGGTTTGATTTGCTTGATTAATTCTGGAGTAATGCAGAAATTTGTGTTTCATTTGTATGGCAGCCCCCCCTTTGGGGGCATACAGACAGACAGACAGACAGAAATCCATATATATATATATATATATATATATATATATATATATATATATATATATATATATATATATATATATATATATATATATATATATATATATATATATATATATATATATATATATATATATATATATATATATATATTTTGAAGATTTAGAAAAGCATCTGAAGATATCTACGTAGGAGTTGAATATGTAGTAATAGAAGGTACAGAACTGGGTGAGAACAAAACAATAGCTTTTAGGACTATCTGCTTAACCACGGTTGGATGTATATAGATTTATATATATATATATATATATATAAATATATATATATATATATATATATATATATATATATATATTTATATATATATATAGTAGTGACCAACTCGCGTTTTATTGTGTACTGAGAGAGAGAGAGAGAGAGAGAGAGAGAGAGAGAGAGTTGACCGACTGATATAGCTTAAATAATCTACTCACATTTAGCAAACAAAATGAGAGTACAACTGAGTACAACTGAAAAACCGGAGTGTCAAGGTAGAAACTATGAAGTAGATGACGCAAAGCCTCCCGTCCACTATTCCTGGTTATCAACAAAGGTAAAACACGAAGGAAAACTGATACAAATAATTTAATTAAGTTCAATGGATTGAACCGAGTGTCAATGAAGGCTAACAGCCAAATACTATACATCGATCCTCCACGGTATGCGTTGGAAAGAATCGTATTCACTAGAACACAAACATTCATTATTAAAGCAACACCACGTTTACGGAAAAGCTCCTGTTGATCGATTTCCCTCATTGTTAATTCCAGGTTCCGTTCTCCATCAGTTGAACCAGTGCAAAACGTGACAGCATTAAAGAGCTGCCATTTGCAACCGGACCGGAGCAAAACCGGATGGCGTGGATCGCATTCATTCAAACCGACGTTAACTCGTTAACCAGTTGTTGAACAGATCTTTCCGTTCTGGGAGGGGTGCCGATTTAATGGCGCTGGTCACGCGTTTTTTCACTTTACCCTCTAGCCGGCAAATTAAATTCGCTTATGTTCGGGTATCCTCGCGGGATGGATGAATTTGGTTTTTAATTGTAAAACTACATCGACCGGAAACGTGTCGATTGCAGAACACTCGCGAGGTTTCATTCTCTGCCGTGATATGATTCCGGTAGGCGAAACGATATGACTGCGGACTGTTGGGAATTGACCGTCGGAGAGCTGAATTCACTTTATATTATTTTATTCCTAAAGCAATTATTCAACAAGTGTCGATGGGGAAAAGGCCGAATGCTATGGCAGAAAGATTTTATAGCAAAAATCGGAGCGTGTTATTCAAAGACTTGACGAAATCAGATTCAGAATGTCTTCAAAATTTGGCAATCTTTTTAAGGTAAGTCCATCCACGTGAATCTTCCTCGCTCGCATATGGAGAGCCGTAGCAAAATTTATAATTCATTTTAGATTTAATAACAATCATAATGTGTGTTTTGAAACAGACTCCGTAGCTGGAGCTGTCTATCCATCCTAAAACAACATCGAAGCACACACACCGTCGGTATCAATGGCAAAATGGATGTCGGGTCGGCACTGCAGCTCTGGGACGATGGCAAGCAAAACACATTGCCACCGCTACCGCTGCAATGTTGAGAGCTTAATTTGATTTGAACTTAATTGAAATATGCAACCTTACCCAGCTTAATGAATATTCATTTAACCTGCTATCGATAGTCGCTATATTATATACTTTGTGTGCACAATGCCAATAACTCGTCCTTCGATACAATCCACCCACTAGATGTTGACGGAAGCCGAAAGTGTATTATTTTACTGCACTCAACTCTTCCAAGCCATTCATAATCTTCAAACACTATACGTGGCAGTGGGAACGAAAGAGATGGATATTTCGCTTTGGGTGTACTCAAGTGCTGTTTCAAAGCCGTTATTTGGATTTGGATTTCAATTTTCCGAAAATGTAGTATTTATAATTGATAGTCAAAACGATGAAGCAAATGTTTTTTAAATAACTATCTGTTTTATTTTCACAATTTACATACTACTCCACGCTACTTCGAATATCTGTTTCAAAATGCTAATGGCCTGTATCCATGATAATAATATGTATTGGTTTGGCGTTTAGTTGCATCGAAATATATTACAGTATTTTCACTAGAACTGAACATATAATAAGAATTCTTCCTTTTTCACTTATATTCCGGTGATACTATTAGGCGTTCCGGTAAGTTTCTTCGGTTTTACAACAGGTGGCGTAACTTGATTATCATTCCAGTAAATCAAATTCACAGACATTCGTTGAAAAGCTACTATCATTGCGCGTCTTTTTCAATATATGTCAAAAAGTTGAAGCGCAAACAACATAGTTTTTTGCCACTTCGAATATGTCGAATTTCGTACCAACGAGAGTTACTTCATTACTTCAATATGAAGATAACAAACTGCAGAAATTCATCGCATTTTGATGGAAGTTTATGGAGACCATGCTCCAACTGAGCGAACATGCAGACGTGGTTTGCACGGTTTAAAAGTGGTATTTTTGACTTAGAAGACAAAGAACGTTCGGTTCCGGAACGATCAAGATCCGATCAAGAACGCAACAAGAACTTGCAGATACACTTGGAGTAGTGACCCTCCAATTTTCAAAACGAACTTGATTAAAAATGTTAATTCCCACGAAAAACTACCCCATGTAAAATATCAGCTACATCGGACTTCACTTACTAGTGTCGCACAGCGGTCATAGTTTCAGTTTTTTGAAAACCGAAAAATCACCCAAGGGGGGAGTAAAGGAAATCGGGGTTTTCAAAAAAAATTTTTTGATGCCAAATGTCTTAGAATTGCATGAAACGTCGAGATTTACTGTTATCTTGAAAAAAAATTTTGTCAGAAATTCACTTTTCGGCACTTGGTCGTTTTTGTCTGGAAAGTCGATTTTTGACGAAATTTTTTTTTCGTGATAGCAGTAAATCTCGACGTTTCATGCAATTCTAAGAGTGATGATTTTTGACAAAAAAAAATGTTTCGAGATGACACTAGATCTCGACGTTTCATTCAATTTGAAGACATTTTGCATCAATTTTTTTTCTAAAACCCCGATTTCCTTTACTCCCCCTTTGGGTGATTTTTGGGTTTTCAAAAAACTCAAAATTTGACCGCTGTGCGACACTAGTAAATGAAGTCCGATTGAGCTGATATTTTGCATAGGGTAGTTTTTCTTGGGAATCAACATTTTTAATCAAGTTCGCTTCGAAAATTCGAGATGGCCATTTTCATTGGTACTCTACCGTACATAGTGAATAACAACTAATAGTTATTCTAAATGAATTGCTTGAAGATTATGAAATATTTTTATTGAGAACTTGGTAAATATAAAATGGAAAGAAAAATTTTATATAGATTAATGCCTGGAACGTTTGAAAATAATAATTGGTTTCATACGGATTGAAAAAGAACTCGTTGTTCAAAGTCCTGGTTTTGTAGATGTGAATGAATCATAATCTCGAAGCATCAAGGTGTTTAACATTCATAATCCGATCACCAAAAAATTGTAATAAGGCACACATGGAACATAATATTTCTAATATGATGGTTCAATAATAAATATGAGATATAGTTTTTAAACTCACATGTTCAAAGCATTATTTTGTATTGCAACAAAAATCGAACGTTAATTGCATTTCACTATAGACGAAAATCATGCCAACTCGTCTAATGAGTAGGCAGCACCCTCTCTGATTGCAGTGAAAGGTTTTTTTTCCAATTTTTTTTGTTCAAAAAAGTTTGTTTGATATTTTTTAACAAAAGCTTAAACAATTCCCTTTATATCATTCGGTGACCAAAATATTGTAAGCCTAATAGTTTTTTGGAAATGTTTTAAAATTTTAAGTTTTTTAACTTTTTCTCGAGAAATTTTGACTATAAACTGAAATTTTGAAAAAAACTATGAGATCTACAAAATTTTGATAAGAGAATGAAATATAGTAAAATGTCTTTACCAAACTTTTTTTTTATGAAATTTGATTAAAAATAATATTTTGAAAATTAAATTTTTTTTTATCAAAAAAATATCTTAATAGAATTCTGAACGAAAATTATTTGAAATGTCTATACAATTACCAATAAGTCACCCATGCATCTAAAGAAGAGCACTGTTACAGGGAAAGAGTTTTTCTAACAACCATTTTTTGACGTAGAACGACGTCCTTCAGGAAGGGTGCCAAATCAGAAAATAGGTCACGTTTTTATGAAATAAAGTTAAGTTTAATAACTATTCTCACTGTGAACGAATTCTCATGATTTGCATACCAATCGAGTTGGAAATTCTCTAAGATTTGATTGATATGCTATACATTACAATTCGCTAATCTCTAAATGGTTTAAATTCATGAAAACTGGAAGCATTTTTCCCCATACATTTGTTCTGCCGATTTGTATGCTAAACCTACCCGTATGTTGAATGCTTATAACTCGAACATTTCTTAATAGATCGGACAGATGATTGCATCAATTGATAGGAAATATTTCTAGGCGTCTATCACAATTAATAAAATGTTATTTTTCATGAGATGAACAATTGAATAACTGTAAAATGTCAAACGTTATCTAGACACCCTAACTGCCAAGTTTTGATTGTCCCGATTTACAGTTTCCCCAACACAGACTTCAAAATCAATGTACCTGGGGGAATCCGCTTTGTCAAAACATGCAAGTCGGGTGTATTTTTGCTCCCACCGAGTTGTGTTTTCCAAACACGGACATTAAAATTAATGTGCCTGAGGGAATCCGCTTTGCAAATACATGCAAGTCGGGGGTATTTTTTTGGTGTTGAGTACTTTTGTTCTCGCTTGTCGTTGTGCAGACCGGAATATGTTTCCCTAACACGTACTTTTAAACTGAGAAGCCTGGAAAAATCATCGTTTCAGACACAGTCTGGCAGCAATATCCATATTATTCTCTATCAGTTTACCAGGCCATGCCTACCAGTTTTAAATTGTTCGAATTTGAAATGAAAATTTTTACTACTGATGTAGTAACAATAAAAATTATTTATTATAAAAATTATTAAACAAGTGGATTTCATGATATAATTGCGTAGTTCTATGTCAAAAATGCGGTCGTGTCCTAGATACAACCCCTTACAATTTTTTTTCATGTTTTCTTTGAAAAAATACCATTTATGTTCTACGCATAACATTTTTGTGTGTATATTTTCGCGATTGACATGCTCTGCAAACTTTTTTTTCTATTTATAAACATGTCAAGAATATGTCAAACGCCAGAATTTGTACACAAAAATGTTACGAGTAAAACATAATTTTTTTAGGGAACTCCATACGAAAATGCCATTTATAATAACTTTTTCCCTGTAGAAGTGGATAACTTGTTGGTAATTACATGGGATATTCGAATGATTTTTTTGTTTTTGAAAAAAAATTTAAATAATTTTTCTTTCCAGTTTTTACATTTCATTTTGTATTTTTTCATAGAAATTTAAATAATTTCCTATATTTCATTATTTGACTAACATTTTGTAGGTATTATAGTTTTTGAGTTAGAATTTTTTTTTTTCAATTTGGTTGTTTTCAAAAAGTAGTCTAGTTCTGTTTAGGATATTTCAAGTATGCAAAGTTGCTTAAACGATCAATGTCTGTACACCCACAACGTTTCACTGCAATCTGAGAGGGTGCTGTCAATGACCAGTCGAGTTGCCATGAAAGGTTATAAGTTATAAGGGTTTGTACAAACCTCTATGTTAGCTCTGGTTGTAACTTTAGAGCATTTTCTCTCCATTTTTTTTCCCAAATGCCAGCCGCTTTATTAGCCGAGTCCAATATCTTTCGATGGATTCGCGGGTGTTGGTATGATAGTGACTTTATTGGCTTCGTACCATTGCATCATAGTTTTAACACAGTGACATTAGGCCAAATCAGGTGAAAAAAGTATTATCCGCATAACTGGATTCGCCAGACCTCGTCTGGTGAATTCATTTGTTGTTTGTGCCCGTGGTGATGTAATATTGAATATTACTGCCATAAGAACATCTTGTCTGCCATATAGTTTTTCTGAAAAATTTAGAAAGAGTCTCTGCCCTGAAGAATTCAGGTGTTGCCTTTCTGATCACTGACACTGATCATTTGTTACATGGTTTTTTTTTCTACTAAATGAAGATAAACAATTGAAATAAACTTTCGATTGGTCCAACTTGTGCTGCTCAAATGGTCCCTTTTTGAAAAGATTGTTGATTTTCTAACCGCGAAGCAGAGCTTATATGTTGAAACCACCGTTCCAGCATAACCACGGATATCATCATCAGCAGTGGCCAACGAGTTTAAATTTCCCTGTCATTCAACAGACAACCGTCACCCATGGCTTTCGTATAATCGATACAGCACATAGAGATGACACTGAAAAAAATTGCCTATCTAGCAGAGTGCATTGGCAAAAAAAGACATAAATTTCGACATCTCGAGAACAAGAATGAATCCATTGGCGCTTTTCAGGACCACCAAACTTTGCACTAAAGAGGTATTTTTAGACGATTTTTAGATATAATTCAATGCAACAGTTCGATGCATTCTAAAGTGACAACCGAAATAATAAGAAAAATAAACTTATTTTTGTTTGCTTGGGCAGATCTTGAGATAATTTAGGAATGTGTTCGGGATAATTAGTGGTTGAGGACTTTCTGATCGATCATTCAGTTTTCGCGAATTCGTGCATTGTGTCTGAATAAAAAATAACGTCAAAGTACAACACATTACAAGCCGGGTAGGAAAGAATTTTTTTCCAAAAGTAAGAGCTGTGTTCATTGCGCCAGTTACCACCAACACAATCGATTTCGGATTTTTGTTGCCGTTCTGCTAATGATGCTGAATAGTATAAATTCAGTCGAACGAGGAATTCCAAGTGATTTCGCTGTGTCATGAAGCGACATAAACGGATTCGTGCAGTATTTTCTAACCTACCGTTTTGTCTCAAATTCCGAACACTTCATTTTTAAATATAAATTTGCTGAACTTTGATATTTTCAATAATTGAATAATAAATACCCTGACATGTAGTTGTGGTGTAGGCTTCATTTTAACATCATTCACAGATATCGATACTGTATATAACTTATAATACTAAGCATTTGCAAAAAAGTGACCAGCGATAAAATGTTGCGTTAGCAAATTCGGAATTTGAATCAAGTTTCGACGCACAAAATCCAAATTTGTGGGAGTGTTAAATTTTTCCAAAGAAGAATAGTTAGTAAAGGGTGTGTCACATCAAATTGCATCACGGAAAAAACGCTGTAGAAATTCGCCCAGTAGACCGATCCTTTTGAAAATTTTAGACAGTAAAATAAAAACTATTAAACAACTTTTGGCATTTTCTTTTTATTCATACTTCGAGCGCAAGCCCGTATGCTCGCACCTTCCTCTTTACCCCGTCCATAAGGTTCTGTACAACGTCAATTTGTAGTTTTTTTTGAACAGAAATCCATTTTCTCTTGAAGTCCGCCTCCGATTTGACAACTTTTGGGTTCTTCCGGAGTGCCTGCTTCATAATCGCCCAATATTTCTCAATTGGGCGAAGCTCCGGCGCGTTGGGCGGGTTCATTTCCTTTGGCACGAAGGTGACCCCGTTGGCTTCGTACCACTCCAACACGTCCTTTGAATAGTAGCACGAAGCGAGATCCGGCCAGAAGATGGTCGGGCCCTCGTGCTGCTTCAATAGTGGTAGTAAGCGCTTCTGTAGGCACTCCTTAAGGTAAACCTGCCCGTTTACCGTGCCGGTCATCACGAAGGGGGCGCTCCGCTTTCCACAAGAACAGATCGCTTGCCACACCATGTACTTTTTGGCAAACTTGGATAGTTTCTGCCAGCGAATCTCCTCCGGAACGCTGAATTTGTCCTCTGCGGAGAAGAACAACAGGCCCGGCAGCTGACGAAAGTCCGCGTTGACGTAGGTTTCGTCGTCCATTACCAGGCAATGCGGCTTCGTCAGCATTTCGGTGTACAGCTTCCGGGCTCGCGTCTTCCCCACCATGTTTTGCCTTTCATCGCGGTTAGGAGCCTTCTGAACCTTGTATGTACGCAGGCCCTCCCGCTGCTTGGTCCGCTGGTCGAATGAACTTGACAAATTCAGCTTATTGGCGACATCCCGGACCGAACTTCTCGGATCACGTCTAAACTGCTTAACTACGCGCTTGTGATCTTTTTCACTGACGGAGCATCCATTTTTGCCGTTCTTCACCTTCCGGTCGATGGTTAGGTTCTCGAAGTATCGTTTTAGTACTCTGCTGACCGTGGATTGGATGATTCAGCATCTTACCGATGTCCCGATGTGACAACTCCGGATTCTCGAAATGAGTGCACAGGATTAATTCACGACGCTCTTTTTCGTTCGACGACATTTTTCCAAATTTACGAAAAATTGACAGTGAAGCATGGCCAACGTGATCTATACACTCTTATCTGATTATAAGCGAAAGCTGAAGATATAATTCCTAAAAATCAAATTTCTACAGCGTTTTTTCCGTGATGCAATTTGATGTGACATACCCTTTACGCTTCGATTTGATATATCGATCATCTAAATCGGTCTAGTAGCTCAAAAGTAATGATTTTTTTTTATTTCATTTTGGGT
Organism: Toxorhynchites rutilus septentrionalis; assembly: GCF_029784135.1. Taxonomy (NCBI): domain Eukaryota; kingdom Metazoa; phylum Arthropoda; class Insecta; order Diptera; family Culicidae; genus Toxorhynchites; species Toxorhynchites rutilus. The sequence continues at coordinate 157,201,880 of NC_073746.1, read as the reverse complement.
GTTCGGAATTTGAGACAAATGTAATCATACATATTTTTAGTTTTTCACCATGAATATGAGTTTATAAATTAATTTTATGATGGCCAAATGAAAGATAAACCTCTATTGTATCCAAAAACCGCATTAATTTCACGAAAAAGTACAATTTTGAGTAATGTGAGACATTGTTTAATGGCCAAAAAAGCTTAAGCGTTCGGGATTTGAGACAAAACGGTACTTGTTGTTGCTTTGACTCTAACAACATATATTTTCAGAAGGTTACACATAAAATGAACTATTGTTATTGGTATCGGTTTCTAGAATATATGGACAAACACAGAAGATGCAGTCAATTTACTGTTACTAAGTCATGGTGTGCATATACCTTTTAAAATTTTGACTGCGATTTTCGGATAATGTACATATTTTTCAAGAGATCGATAATGGAGTACCTATCCGAGACTTAACGAAGAAGCACAGAAATAATTCTGTTTCCACAATCTATAACACGAAATAGGATATGGACAGCATTCAAACGGAAAATGGTACAACTCTCGGTAAATTATACAAAGAATTTTTATTTTTTTGGTTTAAATATAGTCGTTCAATTACAGGAAAGAAGAAACTTTGAGAAACATCGACACCCGAGGGTGGATGAATCTCTCTACATTTGGTTCCTGAAGAAATGACAGCTGCATGTTTCGGTTAGTCAAGAGATGCTACAAATGACAATTTATCATCTGATTGATCCTCAGGCTTCTTCAGAAAATCTGCAAAATCTCTCACATCAAGATTAGCATCAGCGAATCGTTGCATGTAGTTCTCCAAACATAAATTACCCGTGTATCATTATAAAGTTCGCCAAATTCAGAATTTTCTGATTGAAAAATGCGATTGACGTTATTGATGAGCGATAGAACAATGTTTAGGAACAGCATAATCGGTTCAGTCATAGGATCGTTTAAATGATTGGATTATGGTCATACTTAACTTGGAACGAATAAAATACTTCCACCTCTTCAAATCGCTCGAGAAATCACTTGGAACAACTGCCTCCAACAATAGCCATATCGTTGCGTCCAACATTTTTTAAAATCAAGGTATCTATTAACTGTAATAAAATGAGTATTTAAAATTGAATTTAAAAAAAATGTAATTCTGTATCTCAAATTTGGTGAAAAATCTGTGAAATACAGAATATTTTGTATATATGGCCTGATTAGAAACATTAAAAATCACGACCGGTCTTTTGACCGGTCGGTATGTATAACAGTTCGGCTGAGTTACAGCATTGAGAGTGAAGCTACTTTTGTTATTGTTTTGATTCTGCTGGTGCACAGTCCGGATAACGTTAGTCAAGCCATGCTTTGGTTTGCACTGTATTTTACCATCAAAAAACAATGCTTCAACAATACACGAAATTTGGGTTTTTCCATTTTTTTAACAATAACAAAAGTTACTTCACTCTCAATGCTGTAACTCACGAACCAATCGAACGATTGCTGTCAAATTTTGACACGTATCCATTGAAAGATGGTGCTTTGTGATAGTCAAGTAGATTTTTGCAAGAGACGCCATCTAGACGTCAACCTAATGAACTTTTTCAGCCGAACTGTTAGGTATACCACATTATGTATATAAAAAAATGGGAAGTGGGAGATCAATATAATTTATAATATTGATCAATACATTTTTAAAAAGAAGTCATAGCATTATTAAAAAAAAATTAAAAGATATATGAGGTTGTGTCCAAGACACTACCACTTTGTTAACGTAAAACTACGCTGTTATTTGGTTCAAGTTGCTTGTTAATAACTTCGTATATTATTTTACACACACACACACACACACACACACACACATTTATCTGCGCTTTGCGCTCTTCTCAACAGAAACGCTTTCTGTTAATATTTCCGGTCTCGATTAGCTTAGCTGTCTTCCTTGGTGGACATAGTTTTGCTAATGTCAGACGAAATCAAATCACACATAAAATCCCTGAACATTTATTTTTTTGGGGGGTTTGATGTAATGATTGCAATGCCAGAGACATCAGCGAGTAAGTAATTTGGTCGCGTCCGCAGTTCAATCCGAAAGGAAGACATGTGATGACGCAAAACAAGGAAGAACAAGCGATGTTCATTGCTTCGTATCTAGAACTATACTGAAGGTTTGCCTCAGCGAGATCCAATATTTATGCTCCAGGCAAATTATCCCCTTCGTTCTCCTTCTTCTTATTTTCTTTGTTCACGGTGACTTTAAATCATTCCCCTTCGATGATCGCCGATGAGGTGCTTGTTATTGACGACATGGGTAGGGAAGCTCACAAATGAGCAGATGTATAGGAAAATGTATGGGAAAATGGAAATGCTTCTAGTTTTCATCAATTTTAACCGTTTACACATCAGGGGATTGTAATATATAGCATAAAAAAACAAATCTTAGGGGATTTCCGATTCATTTGGTATATAATCCGTTCCGATTCATTTGGTAATCGTATACATCCGTTCACGGCAAAAATAGTTATTAATGTTAACTTTATTTCATAAAATCGTGTTTTCTGATTTGACACCCTTAATGAAAGACGTAGTTCTACGTCAAAAAATCATTACAAAATCTTGCGTACAAATATTATAACCGGCCATTTTGACCGATTGGTAGTTCTAGTGTTGATTAAGAATGATTTACCGCTATCCGTCGTTAAGAAAAATTACTGAATATTGCGGAAAGGATTCATTTAACATGACTCTTTGACAATCGGTGAATTTTGGTAGGGATAACGATTATCAATATTGGTCGGCGATGAATGGTTTTAATGTTGTACGCGGATGAGAACGGCTGGTCTCTTAATACATAATTCTTATTGCGTCGAGAATAGTTAAATTGTTTCTTGTTTTCGACGTAGAACTACGTCTTTCAGGAAGGGTGCCAAATCACAAAACACGTTTTTATGAAATAAAGTTAACCTTAATAACTATTTTCACTGTGAACGAATTATCATGATTTGCATACCAATCGAATCGGAAATTCTCTAAGATTTGATTAATATGCTATACATTACAATTCGTTAATCTCTAAACGGTTTGAATTCATGAAAACTGGAAGAACTTCCTTTTTTCCCACACATTTGTTTTGCCGATTTGTGTGCTAACCCTACCCATATTTCGAATGCTTATAACTCGAACGTTTCTTAACAGATCGAAAAGATGTTTGCATCAAGTGATAGGGAATATTTTTGCGCGTGTATCACAATTAATAAAACGTTGTTTTTCATGAGATGAACAATTGAATAATTGTAAAATGTCAAGCATTATCTAAACACCCTAACTGCCATGTTTTGATTGGCCCGATTTACGGTTTCCCCAGCACAGACTTCAAAATCGATGTACCATTGGAAATCCACTCTGTAAATATAGATGCAAGTCGGGGTTATTTTTGTTCTCACCGAGCTGTGTTTCCCTAACACAGACTTCAAAATCAATGTACCTGGGGGAATCCGGTTTGTCAAAACATGCAAGTCGGGGGTATTTTTTCCCACTGAGCAGTGTTTCCCTAACGCGGGGTTATTTTTTGTTTTTGTTGTTGAGTACTTTTGTACTCGTTTGTCGTTGTGCAAACCGGAATATGTTTCCACAAAACGTACTTCTAAACTGAGAAGCCCGGGAAAATCGTCATTTGAGATACTAGAGGTGAATGAACTTTCGCGGTTCGAGAACTACGTAAACATGAGATAATGCAAAATTACAGAGGGAAAAGTAAAATACAATCGTTTGAGAATTCTTCCGTTCACATATTTTGGTAGTCCTAGGCATCATATATAACGTAAAAGGACGTTCATCAAATTTATTTGTAACGAAGAACAAAATCTTTTACAAAAATTCCGATGCACTCTAAAATAATATTCGAAGTGGTAAACAAGTGGATTGCATAATATAATTGCGTAGTTCTACGTCGAAAATATGCGGTCGAGTCCTAGATACAACCCCTTACATTTTTTAAAAATTTTTTCCACAATTTTTCAATTGATTGTATATCCCATCCTCAAGTTCCTTCAATTTTAATGTTTAATATTAAATTAAGTAACTACGCTACTACATACCAAATGAATACATATTCTTGCATCAGCATAACCAGCATTCAAATGTCATTGTTAACTGCAAATTTCTGTCCGAGAAGGAGAAGAATCAGTGCCAACAGATAACAAAAAAGACATGCTCCTCGATAGGAGACGCGTACGAAAGCGGAACTGATACACGTGATATGTCGATCATGATCCAGTCTATTCATGGCGCGCAGTCCTTCACAGCAAGTGTTTTCCTTGATAGTGACAGCAACGGCCATAAGCCGTGACTGGTTCAGCATCCTGTTAATCCTCCCCCCGACGGAACTGACTAGATTGTAATTAGGTACGAACAATAGTATGTAAAAATTACTATCGATTAAATTGGCTACGTGCCAGTCGATAATCGGCGCCATAGATTTTGATATGTGCATTCGCGTTCCACTCGATGTATTGTAACGAGGACGTTGTGGTAGATTTTCTCTCACAATTCCACCGTACATCTACAGTTAAAAAACCATTTATCACAACATTTGTCAAACGAATGAGCGGTATCTATCGATGCAGTCCCTCAAAAACTTTATCACAGGTGTTTCCAATTACAAACGGTTTTCCGTCTCTCTGATTGTCATAACACTGCATTGGTGCTCAGGTGTGCTTTTAACAAAAAATAACTTGAATACTTCGAGCATTAGAGTAATTGACTTCAATGGAAATAAACCACATATATAATTCATTTGTTGTCACCTAACGTAACATGGAAAAAAAACAGTTATCTGACGCCAAATTGTTTTAAAACTGCTGGAGAACTATGTTTGTGCGATTTACGTTTGTTCGTAAGCGGTATAAACTATCGGCCGTCGACAATAGCGACAGGATAATGTGGCTGAAGTTGAATTGTGTACGGAGCGTTGGTGTAATATAAATGACGCCACCTCTAACAAAACACTCATCAGAAGACACCCAAGCGGCAAAAATAATTTTAGTAAAAGAAAACAAAGCCAGATCTTATCAACTATGAAGAGACAACATTTCGAATACTTCATCTAGCTTATCCGATCTCACCTAACAATAACCATTTATTAATTATATAGATCAGTGGTGGCCATCCTGCATCCTGCAGCGGGCCGCAGCCTGAGTTGAAAAAAAATCATATGAGCGGAATTAAGAATATATTTGAAAATTCTTCCATACATTTGAATAAAAATAACTTTGTGAGTAATTCTTGTAAATCATATGTATCAAAGTTGATCAATTTCTATTTTCTTTTCGTTTTTCCGTGATAATTTAATCTTCTGAAAATTGTTCTCGTTAGTACTGAAAGGACTTTTTTCATGTTTTGGTTCTATAATGCTCACACTCGCATAAATTCGTGTAAGTAACGGCAGTAAAAACGGGTTTAAAGAGATGCTTTTGAATCCGGACGATTTTTAATCCGGACACTTTTTCATTACGTTCAATATCATGCCAAAACCATGACAATTTTTGCTTGTAGAATTAATGTGACTGATAGTTACTATTGTTACTGTTAACAAAAAAATGTAAAAAATCAAAAATCAATGTGAGTTTCACAAACCCATGTCCGGAATAAAATGCACATTCAGAAAATGATTTTGAACCCGGACGGATCAAAAGTTGACGATTAAATTTCTCATTGAAGGAGTTGCATAAGGGCATGTTAGAAGCCTTAGTATGGAGTATGCAGTGTGGAACAAAGATTTTCGATCCTAGAAACCGCAAAACTCATCGGTGTACAGGACGGGGTCGATTATACGATCCGTTTGTATGTACGTGGGTAACTTTGTCTGTAGCGCTGTCTCACATTAATAGAAATTTAACCCCCTCCCTGTTAATTGATTGAACTGAAATTTGGAACACACCTTTATCTCTGCAGTCATTATAAAATTGCGTATTTCATGATCTTTAAAATCCAAAATGGCGGCCGCTACAAAAAGGCGGATTTCTTATTTTCCCTAAACCCCATCAATATATCAAATGAAATGGCTTGACTAGTAGAATACAGTTATTTATGAAAAATTCAAATCCAAAATGGCGCCATATATATATTTTTTCCAAACGTTATCAATATGGGTATCAAATGATGGGGTTTTGAGAAAATATGTAATCTGCTAGTTTGTAGTGCCTCCATCTTGTAGTCATCTCTCATCAATCATTTCGTAAAAAAATACAATAAATAATTGAATTAGTATAACACTTTTGTACCAAACATGTTTCATTTAGTCCCGCTACTAATGACGAACCCGTTCTACAATAATTAATAAATATTTTTTCTCAAAGAAATGCAAAGAAAACACGTGTCCGGAATTAAAAGCAAAAGTGTCCGGATTTCAAATTGTGAGGGGTCAATGTACCCCACGTCATGAGAGTAGCTCAGTTAGCACCTGGCATCACTTTATGGAAAGGAATTAATATCACATCTGGCAACACGCTTCCTCCGTGGTAGGGCACTTGATTGACAAGGGCTCTTTCGATACTTAACTGACCATGAGGTAAGACGTGCAATATCAAGCTCCAATTGACCCAGTGATTCCCGTAGTAAATACAGGACACACACAAATCATGATTAAAAAAGTGTATATATATATATATATAAAGGGTGTGTCACATCAATTATATTTCAGCTTTCGCTTATAATCAGATAAGAGTGTATAGATCACGTTGGCCATGCTTCACTGTCAATTTTTCGTAAATTTGGAAAAATGTCGTCGAACGAAAAAGAGCGTCGTGAATTAATCCTGCGCACTCATTTCGAGAATCCGGAGTTGTCACATCGGGACATCGGTAAGATGCTGGGAATCGTTCAATCCACGGTCAGCAGAGTACTAAAACGATACTTCGAGAACCTAACCATCGACCGGAAGGTGAAGAACGGCAAAAATGGATGCTCCGTCAGTGAAAAAGATCACAAGCGCGTAGTTAAGCAGTTTAGACGTGATCCGAGAAGTTCGGTCCGGGATGTCGCCGATAAGCTGAATTTGTCAAGTTCATTCGTCCAGCGGACCAAGCAGCGGGAGGGCCTGCGTACATACAAGGTTCAGAAGGCTCCTAACCGCGAAGAAAGGCAAAACATGGTGGGGAAGACGCGAGCCCGGAAGCTGTACACCGAAATGCTGACGAAGCCGCATTGTCTGGTAATGGACGACGAAACCCCTACCGCAAAGCGGACTTTCGTCAGCTGCCGGACCTGTTGTTCTTCTCCGCAGAGGACAAATTCAGCGTTCCGGAGGAGATTCGCAAGCAGAAACTATCCAAGTTTGCCAAAAAGTACATGGTGTGGCAAGCGATCTACTCTTGCGGAAAGCGGAGCGCCCCCTTCGTGATGACCGGCACGGTAAACGGGCAGGTTTACCTTAAGGAGTGCCTACAGAAGCGCTTATTACCACTATTGAAGCAGCACGAGGGCCCGACCATCTTCTGGCCGGATCTCGCTTCGTGCCACTATTCAAAGGACGTGTTGGAGTGGTACGAAGCCAACGGGGTCACCTTCGTGCCAAAGGAAATGAACTCGCCCAACGCGCCGGAGCTTCGCCCAATAGAGAAATATTGGGCGATTATGAAGCAGGCCCTCTGGAAGAACCCAAAAGTTGTCAAATCGGAGGTGGACTTCAAGAGAAAATGGATTTCTGTTAAAAAAAAAACTACAACCTGACGTTGTACAGAACCTTATGGACGGGGGAAAGAGGAAGGTGCGAGCATACGGGCTTGGGCTCGAAGTATGAATAAAAAGAAAATGCCAAAAGTTATTTTTTTTAAATCATTTATGTCCCCGGAATGCAGACGCGGTACTTGACACCGCCAACGTGTCGTCGGTGCAACGTAATCAATTTTAGGCTTTAGTGACAGGGCAGACAGGCTTTGTAATATTCTTAATAAATCAGTTCAGTTTTGACCATCAATCTTCTTCTTCTTCAATGGCACAAACGTTCCTAGAGGAACTCCGCCGTCTCAACGTAGTATTACTTGCGTCATTTTTATTAGTACTTAGTTGAGATTTCTATGCCAAATAACACGCCTTGAATGCATTCTGAGTTACCGATGTCCCGATGTGATGTGATGTCAAGTACCGCGTCTGCATTCCGGCCGGTGCCACTGGATATTGCTGAGAGTGTTCGCGTGTTCGATCCTGCTGACCACGCTTTCCCGCTGTATGCTGTTGATGATGGAATTATAGGTGATAATGTTGCTGAGTCTGAAGTTCCAATTTCGGTCGGGACTGCTAAGTTCGTTTCGCGCTTAACTTATATATATATATATATATATATATATATATATATATATATATATATATATATATATATATATATATATATATATATATATATATATGGATTTCTTTCTGACTGTCTGTCTAATTCTTGTGGACTCGGAATCTACGGAACCTAAGGACGGGCTGCCATGCAAATTACACACAAATTTCTGCATTAATCGAGAGTTAATCATGCAAATGAAACCAAATTTGGCATGTAGAGGTTTTAGGGTACAATATATGTTTTTACGGTGGTTGGATACTCCACCTCCCTCTTTAAGGGGGGGGATGGCGCTGCCATAAAAATTAAATTCCAATTTCTACGTAATTCGAAAACAAACCAAGAAAATGGAGCCAAATTTGTCATGAGATTTTTTTTTGGGGACAAGAAGCGTTTCCATGGTAAACATTCCTTCCCTCTCGTTCTGAATGGGGGGGACTCCCATACAAATGAAGCATACATTTCTGCATAATTCAAGAACTAATCAAGCAAACTGAACCAAATTTGGCATGTCAAAATTTTAGGGGGCAAGAAACATTTCTAAGGTGGTTCATCACCCCCCTCTTTAAGGGGGGGGGGGGTCTGGTGGTTTGTCGTACAAATGAAACACAAATTTCTGCATAACTCCAGAACTAATCAAGCAAATGGAACCAAATTTGGCATGTGGAGGTTTCAGGGTGCAATAAATGTTTTTATGGTGGTTTGACACCAGTAGTGAGGAATTATGGATATTCCAGCCGTGAAGCAGATGACCGACTGTTGCCTCTCGGTCCTCCCCAAACAGCTCCCGCAGGTGAGTGTGGACACGATTCGGCCGACAGTGGTCTGGCTGACACAATGTAGTTATGAAGAAATCAAATTACCTAAAATCTGTCGGTGTCCATGTGCTATATGAAACGTCCCATAACAGAAAAACAAAAAGAAGAAAAAACGAAGCAGTGGACCAAAATAGAAAGAATAAATATGAAAAAAAAACTAACATTTAGTTCAGCAAATATGCTAAAAGTGTAGGAGAAGATAATGGAAAATATCTATCAGTGTGTTAAAAAAAACATGACAATTGAAAATTCTCAGAAAACTCTGAAGGAAAAAGGGAAAATTCGGAAAATTAAATTCCCATATGTTCTACAATTTCATAGTGACAAGTGCTGTTAGTCCATTTGATGTTTGCGCTAGCGAAATTGATCTTTGTTCGAAACTGGAATGGGTTTTAATGTGATGAAACGCACTCCTATATCTTCTTCTATCTATACCAATAAAAAAGTATCACCGAATGTGTTGATAAGAGCAGAACTCGAGGATGGAATTGTCCGATTTAGGGCTGTCTTTGTTTGTCTGGCTTCATATTTTCTGTATGAAACATTTTTTCCATGCAACGAAGAAACATGTGGTTGAAAAATCTTGAACGAGAATTGTTTTTCTTTTTAAATCATTTATTTTCAACTGGCTCAGCAACGTTAAGCATCAATGAGCCGTGTTTGTGAATAGGGAAAAGCCCTTGTGAGTAGAACTATGCAAATGTTCTTTCTCAAAAAGGCATAAAAACCCTGTTTTCAAGAAATGATACAATATAAATAATTATATAACAATACATAATAAAATAATATTTGAGGCTTCTTCTTGAGGATTTTTTGATAGAGATAACCACCTCCTTGAAGATTGCGTGCGAATGCGAAACGAGAATTGTGTCTGTAAATAATTTGATAGTATAATGATGAGTTTTATTAGAAATACTAGGAATTTTACAGTAAAAGGTAAATTCGACGGGGTAGATTAGAAGATCAATCAATGAACAGTTATGCGATTGGACCCATGAACTTGCTCTAGTAAGAAAACATGAATGTTTGAAGGTATTGATAACAAAAAAACAAATTTTAGGCGGGACGAAGTTTGCCGGGTCAGCTAGTACTCATTAATTCTTTTACATATCCGGTCTTCACCCGAAGGAATATATACTCTGTTTTTGGTGGGATTTAGAATAGATTCTGTATTATGAGCTACTACCGAGCAACCTGTTTCTCACATATTTGGCTAGCGGCAGTTTTCGACGAGGAAGCATGTTCTGGGAGGATATAATATTTCAACAGTGTGTAATATGGCGAAAGATTGTGAAACAGAACTATGGATATAAAATTAAACTATAATGCTTTGATTGAAAATGATGTTTTTGTTTTCCCAAAAATCGATATTAACTCTTCGGACAACCCAATATAAGCTATCCTGATTTATCCTGATTTTTATTCCCATTCTTCCTGATTTTTTTAAATTATAGTTGGCAACCCTAAGCGTCCGAATGCATTAAGCCAGATTTAGACGTTGTGAGTTACTCGGTTGCGAGTAAACGTCAATCGATCCGAAGAATTACGAACGCACCCATACCACGAAACTTGACATTTGATTTGTATGTATGGAGCTACTCGCACGTTTAAAAGCAAAACAAAAAACTTTGAAGTAGCTCTGCTGTGAGTAGTCCCATACACGCAATTAAAATGTCAAATTTCGTGGTATGAGTACGTTCGTAAATCTTCGGATCGATTGACATTCACTCGCAAGCTTTACTATATACGTTGTCCGTTACTCGGTTGCGAGTAAACGTCAAACGATCCGAAAAATTACGAACGTACTCATACCATGAAATTTGACATTCGATTTGTATGTATGGGGTAAACGGACGAGTAGCCGAAAAGCGTTGACGTAGCTCGTTTATTTTGGGTTTGGGAGAAAATTCATTCGGTTTTGCTGTGCTCTCGCCATTGGAGGGCTCGAGAGAACTCACAATTTCAGTGTCTATTGGCAATCCATTTTTTATCGCTGTAGCGTGCGTTGTGTAAATTGAAGCAAAATGGAAGCCTACACTTTAATCTGAAACGAAAATATGAGTCGAAACATGCGTCAAAAATAATTGAAAAATTGGCTTAGCTAGACGCGAAAATTGTTGGTTTGAAAGTTTGAAAGAACGAGCTGCTGACTAGGTTTTTTATCCTGTGGTGATAGATGAGCGTCGAATTTCGAAGTTACCGATGAATTGGCTTGTCTTTTTCGTATGAATGTAGATTCGAGGATGTATTGAAGAATATTGTCCAAATCATCAATCAACTCGCATGCATCGGATCATCGTAAGTTCCAAACTTCTTGTCTTTATTCGTTTTTTTTTTTTCATTAGAAAACAAACTCAAGTTCAAACAACAAATGGGACACTTTAATTTTACCCATTTTCTGACATTGAGAATTTCTCTAATTTCGACATCTAGGAAAAATGTTGATACACTTCAGTCGATTAATGCTCATTTTGACGTAGGACTACGTCTAACCGGAAGATATAGGGGGTGAAATGGAAATCTAGGCACTGAACAAGTAGGAAAAAATGCAAGATTTGGAACGCTTATAACTCGAGCATTTCTCAATAGATCGCAAAGGTTTATTGCATCAATTGATAGGAAATATATCTACGCATCTATCATGACGAATAACATTTCATTTTTCTTGAGATGAATAATTGAATAATTGTGAAATATCAAGCATTGTCCAAATGCACTATGTGCCCATTTTTGATTGGTCCATTTTGTGCTCCTCAAATCGTACCGCCCAAAACGGGCAACCAGAGCAGCAACGAAATAGAATGAAGCACGATTGGAAAGGAAAAAGAAAAAAAAGAACGAAACATTGGTGGCAGTCTCACACATGCGTAATTCTCGAGCCAGCCAGTCAGCTTAAAAATCTCCGCTCCGCTGCCGTAACAATCATTCTCATTCAAACCGTACACCACATCGGTTCGCATCACAACACATCAACAAACCAACACAAGCAGCCATGTCTGGACATGGCAAAGGAGGAATAGTGAAGGAAAAGGCAAAATCCCGCTCGAACCGTGTTGATCTGGAGTTCCCCGCAAGGGTAGCTAGGCTGAGCGCGTTAGTACCAGTGCACCAGTCCACCTAGCCGGCGTTATATAGTTTCGGTCGCCGAAGTGATCGAGTTAGCTGGCAAAGCTGCTCGCGACGATAAGAAAACCCGCATTCGGAACAGAACACATTCGGTTCGGTGGACATCAAGACAACAGGCAGTTTCAGTGAGTGGCGAGTGGCAAACGCAATCGCTAAACAGAAAGGTTTAGCCGAACAAGATGGGGATATCGAGTGATAACAAAACAATAAACTCTTTAGATTGAAGATAATTGTGTGATCCTGAAAAGGACCCTTTTTAGCCTGCATGTAAATCCAACGAGCGAACAAATCGTAATGAATGTATTTTTTTGCCATCGCTGCCTTTTAACGCTCATTCGTTCGTCTCGTTGGACTCGCCCCTTTGGCTGAGTCTGCCGATTTGTCTCTATCCTGTGAGCGTGTACCGCTAAAGTACAAAACGCGCGGATCCACTGTGTTTCACATCACATCGCATCAACGGATTGGTGCCGGAGCACCAGTATACCTAATAGCGGTTATAGAATTTCGGCCGCCGGAGTGCTCGAGTTGGCTTGCAAAGCTGCTCACGACAATAAGAAAACCCGCCTACAGAACAGAGCATATTCGGTTCGGTGGCAACAACTAGTTTCAGCGAGTGGCAAACGCAATCGCAAAACGGCAGTAGGTAGAAGAAGGAAAAAGTTTGTTTATACAGACTGATTTGGTGGCAAAACCAGCCACCGTAAAACACGGCGCTTTTCAGGGCCATTAAACAAAGAAGAGTTATTCAAAGTTTTTCACAATACCAATGCATTCTAAAGTGACATAATATGACATATAATATAAACTGATTTATTTTGTTTATGATAGTTCTTGAACTTATTGGTGGTTGGGGTCTTTTGAATTGATCATTCTGTTTTCACAAACCCAAGCATGGTTTCCGAATTAAAAGTGGCTTCAAATTACAACACATTGTATGCAAGATGGCATTAACGAATTTTCTCGGTAGCAAGAACTGCTTTCTTTGGTTGATAACTGATGTTGAAAATTGACTGACGTTACATCTGCATTGTATAGAAAAATAACTAAGGAGCAACATGATGAGCTATGTATTTCCTACTGCTCTGTTCTTATTTTAAAGGACTTTAATCTGAAGGTCATCCGTCCCTGTATTTACTGTTGGTTTTTCAGAACGCTTATAGCTCGTTTATTTCTCGACAGATCGAAGAGTTCGTCTCCAAAACCTCAGTTCTTTTTCATTTTTATTTACTTTGTTTTCGGAGACTACAAATCTTACAATTCATTCGTCTCCGAAACCACAGTTTAAGGTACGGTAATGTGTTCAATAGTGAAATATATGATAGTGAATGAGCTGATGATCACCTATGCATTCCCTATCACAGCCATCATTTTGATTGTACGATATGTGCATACGCCAAAAGATGTCCGGCGTTGAACATTTAATAAGTACAAAACCTTCAGAAAAAAATCAAGAATCAAGGTTGTAAAAAAACGCAAAAACACAACACCAAAGGTTCTTTTCAGAACCCCCAATATGTTCATAAAGAGTAAACAGTAAACTAATCCAATTTTCAGGTAGATAGGTAGGTATTCACGTAGGAGAAGAAAATAAAACAATATATTTAAAATATATATTTAGCAAAAGCTGTCCCCTTTGTATAGTCCTACGTCACTCCGGTTATGTCCCCGACATTACCCACCCGTCTTTTTCTCATAGTTTTTGGTACTTCAAAGCACATGAAAGAATTCTCAAAATTGTATCTATCCCATTCAGTTTCGATGATGTACGTTAGGGTGCCAATGAATGTATGTGAAAAATTCGACCCTAAAATTTACAAAACCCTATACAAAATGTTCACCACATCGAAAAAACACCCTATGCCGAATTTCAGCTCAATCGGACTTATGAGAGAATGGTGCAAAGCGGTCAATGTTTGAGTTTTTTGAAAATCGATAAATCACCCGGGAAATCCGGGTTTTCGAAAAAAAAATAATGCCAAAGGTCTTAAAATTGCATGAAACGTCGAGATCTAGTGTCATCTCGAAATTTTTTTTGTGTCAAAAGTCGGCATTCTGGGACTTATTTTTTTCGGAGTACGAAACGAAAAGTATTGGCACCCAATAAAAATAGTTATCTTGATTTTTCATTCGGAACTTGCCACGAAATGTTGATTTACACGATAATATACCCTATGCAAAATATTAGCTCATTCGGACTTCATTTACTGGTGTCACAGACGTTGAAATTAAAGTTTTTTGAAAACCAAAAAAATCACCGGAAATCGGGGTTTAAAAAAATTGATGCCAGATGTCTTAAAATTGCATACTACGTCGAGATCTACAGTTATGTCAAAACAATTTTTTTGTCGAAAATCAATTTTTCAAGCAGAAAAATGACTATAAAAAGTGCCAAAAAACATTGTATTTTTGACCAAAAAAAATCCGAGATAACTGTAAATCTCGACGATTAATGCAATTTTAAGACATTTAGAACCGAACATTTTTATGAAAACCTCGATTTTCGGTGATTCTTCGTTTTTCATAAAAATTCAAATTTTAACGTTGGTGACACCAGTAAATGAAGTCCGAATGAGCTAATATTTTGCATAGGTTATATTATAGTGCAAATCAACATTTCGTTGCAAGTTCCGATTAAAAAAATCGAGATAACTATTTTTATTGGCACGCAAAAACATACTTTTCGTTTTGAGGAGCGTGTCTGTGGACGGTCTAATTGGTATTACCAATCGTTGACGAATTCTATCGAGAAGCTGCAGCGATTGACGATTGGCTTTAGCGTTTTAGACTCGGCGCGAAGAAGAGATGGTCAAATAAATTTGCCAAAAATGTTGATTCTGGATACTTTTATACCTTCAATGAAAGTTTTGGGTTTTTATCGCGTTTTGCTCTTGAGTTATGAATTTTACAGGTATAGAACTGAATTCTTTCTAATTTAAAATAAAAAGTGAGTCAAAGAAAGTACCAGTTAAATACGTATATTTTATATTTCATTATGGCAAGTAGTGAGAAAAAAATGATTGCGGCCCGCGGCTATAATGAAAATTCTAATGCGACCCGCACCATGGTTATACCTGGCCACCACTAATCTAGATTATTTCCTATGCGAGAGACGAAAACAATATTGCAGGAAATATAAAACCAAATATGATGTTGGCACGTTAAAATAAAAGATTGTATTAAATTAGAACTATTTAATAAATAAGATTTCTGTTATCCAACGAATTGCATATTGTTGGTAAATTAATACAATACCATCAGCTTTTAGTTTTTCTAACGAGATAATTCCGCTAAACGTGGGACCTTTCATTTGGAAGAAAAATCCATCATTCTCGCAAACCAACTCCCACTCCATTCCTACTTCTTGCAAGGCTTCTATATAGCCGCACAGGTGATTCTTTGGCGGGTAAAATGTATCTGCTCTGTTCAGGCCGTCTCCTTGTTTACGCTATTTCAATGACCTTATTGATGGTACTTTTAGAAAATTACTTCCCATTATAGGCCTGACAATTGGCGTGCAAAAGACGTTTCGCTGCTCTGCGGCTCCGTTTGGGCTCACGACGACTTTCCGTGGAAACGAGCAAGCATCCTTCTTTCTCCATTGTCTGACAGAGAGAGGGAGCTAAGGGATTTGCGAGGATAATGGGCCTCTTTCGCGATACTTGCTATTGTGCGGCGCGGAACTCTTTCACCAGAGTCGGCTAGAAGTCGCACAAGTATGTCACTCAAGTACCCTCCCGAGATCGACGAAAGTTAATTGATTTGCGAATCGCAACGGTTGTTGTCGATTTCCCTTACGGAGCTCTTTATAAAGACAATTTATCGTGATGCCCACTCTTAACGTTATACATTTCGATTTGATCAAGACTCCAAATTAAAGGTTGTGAAAAAACCATGAGAAATAATCATTGATCTGAAGTTCCTTCATCGTTATAATCGACCACAGCAAATCTGGTCATCGTTAAACGTCAGGCGTGAAACCAACAGGAGTTTTCCCGCGATAATAACCGCCAGCGCAGCGCTAGAAACAAAATAAATACACGAGCAAAATTAAGGACAAACTTTTTGTGTCCACAAAACTCTCTGTTTGATCTACGTTCCCATCCATATAGGTGCCTACATACCCATGTACATATGGAAGAAAAATGAAATGGTTGACTCTGCTCTTTTATCTGCTCATTCTTCTTCTGAGACAAATCCCCTTTGCGAGGAGGAGTGGGGTCCGCTAGTCACAGATACGGCCGGGTGTCCCAACATACGGCGGGCTTAGACGATGATGACGGTGAACGTGAGATGACACAACTGGGGAGAATCTTTCACTGTACCTCCGGGGTCCGCTAAGGATCACACAAGCTGTCGAAGCACTCTAGAGGTCGGTTGTGGAAGAAATATAATTTCAACAGATGGAAAGCAAAAACAAAACAAATTAATACGTGGTCTAGCCTCGTTAGAGTAAAATCACGAGCAGAATTAGCAAGTAGGTGCGCATACCACGAAGCTGGATGGATGGGAGGGAAGCAAATCTTGGACTGAAGAAAATATCAAAACCATTCCATCGTAAACATGTTTGGACCTCTCTCTCGCTATCTTGAGCCATAATGGAGGTTTTGGCATTCGTCATTTGTAATATTTGTAATTTTTTTTGGAAAAGGGATCATTGAAAACGAAGTGACAATTTATTGTATGCAAATAATACATAAATGTTGTAATTTCTGTAATTTGTAATCTTTGTTCATTATAAGATGTATGTTAGGATGGTCATCTCTAATTTCAAAAAGTTATCTCATAAAAAATGTTCACCACCTCGAGAAAATACCCTATGCAAAATATAAGCTCAATCGGACTTAAGGGAGTGCCGAAAAAAAATATTTTTTTTCTGACAAAATTTTTTTTTTTTTTTGAGAAAATAGTAAATCTCGACAAGTAATGTAATTTTAAGGTATTTGGCACCAATAATTTTTTTAACACCCCTATTTTCGACGGTCTTTCGTCTTTCAAAAAAAACAATTTTTGACATCCGCGACACTAGTAAATTAAGTCCGAATTAGCTTATATTTTGCATAGGGTATATTATCGTGCAAATCAACATTTCGCAGCAAGTTCCGAATGCAAAATCGAGATTACTATTTTCATTGGGACCCAAAACCATACTTTTCGTCTCGCATTCCGAAAAAAAAACTAAATCCCAGAGTGTCGATTTTTGACAAAATTTTTTTTTTCGAGATGACACTAGATCTCGACGTTTCATGCAATTTTAAGACATTTGGCATCAACATTTTTTCCGAAAACCTCGATTTCCTTTACTCCTTGTGTGATTTTTCGATTTTTATAAAACTCAATCTTTGACCGCTTTGCGCCACTCTCCCTTTTGTCCGATTGAACTGGAATTTTGCATAAGGTGTTTTTCCGAGGTGGTGAACATTCTGTATAGGGTAACTTTTTGAAATTTTAGGGTCCATTTTTTCTCATACATTAATTGGCACCCTAATGTATCACCCAGATCTAGGTGAACCTGAACGTGAACGGGTGTATTTCCTGGGATGCCCCGTCACCCAGAAGTGAAATCAAAAACATAAAAATATAGTTTTTGTACTATACTTTAAAACGGTTTTATTTAGCATTACCTACTGTAAATATGTTTGTATGTTTATCTGCAGGGTTGTCCCACATCAATAGAAATTTAACCTCCTTCCTGTTGACCGATCGATCTGAAATTTGGAGCTCGTCTTCATCTCTGCTGTCGTTGCAAAACTACATATTCTATGATCTTGAAACTCCAAGATGGCGGCCGCTACAAAATGGCGGACTACATATTTTATCAAAACCCCATCAATATGGGTATCGAATGAAAGGGCTTGACAAGTAGAACACAGTTATTTATGAAAAATGTAAATCCAAAATGATCGCCATCACAAAATGGGACATTTTTTTTCAATTCATCAATATGGGTATCGAACGAAATGGCTTGACTAGTAGAACATACTTATTTGTGAAAAATCACATTTTTATGGATGAAAAAAGACACATGTGTGCTTATATATATATATATATATATATATATATATATATATATATATATATATATATATATATATATATATATATATATATATATATAAAGTTAACGCAAGCAACATCATTTTTCCCACAGGAACAGAACCGATCACTGTGGAACAGTTTATCGGTAGCATCAATTCGCGAACGCAAGCGAAACAACAATTTAGGACACCAACGTAAAACATCGATTCGGACTCTGTACCTGACGCGACAACGGACTGGATAGAATGTGCAGCGTAAGGACTTTAGGTAAATGGCTAGGCTTCATGATGTAAAATTGATAATAATAAAATCAGTCTAACTTGTACTCTCTGTGAAACCGGTCTTTCCATTTTAAAAACTCTTCGATATCCTCATGTAACATAATTTATATATAATAAACATATTGTTTTTTGTAATAAACAGGGGCTTCTCCACGTTGCGCAATTATTATTCTCATACTCAGAAAAAAAAACTTGAAACTTGCTTCTTCTTTTAACTTTTCAACTACCAAGCGCAAAGAACGATGGGAACGATTTACGTGAAAAATCGGAGTTGCCAAATGTGATATAGTTTATGACGATTATTTTCCCACAAATGTGACATATGTTCTTAGTATGATATATTCACAGATTCGTCGCAATCGATTGAACAGAATATTCCATATTCTTCAATAAAATTGTAGTTATTCATCGCCATCGAATATAGTATATAAAGCATGTACGTTCGGTTGTATTTCATTTTGACGTAGGACTACGTCTAACCGGAAGATATAGGGGGTGAAATGGAAATCTAGGCACTGAACAAGTAGAAAAAAATGCAAGATTTGGAACGCTTATAACTCGAGCATATCTCAATAGATCGCAAAGTTTTTTGCATCAATTGATAGGAAATATATCTACGCATCTATCATAATGAATAACATTTCATTTTTCATGAGATAAATAATTGAATAATTGTGAAATATCAAGCATTGTCAAAATGCACTATGTGCCCATTTTTGATTGGTCCATTTTGTGCTCCTCAAATCGTACCAACCAAAACGGGCAACCAGAGCAGCAGCGGAATACAACGCAGCACGATTGGAAAGGAAAAAGAAAAAAAATGAACGAAACATTGGTCGCAGTCTCACACATGCGTAATTCTCGAGCCAGCCAGTCAGCTTAAAAATCCCCGCTCCGCTGCCGTAACGATCATTCTTTGTGTGGACACCGACTGGACAACATCGTTGCTGGACGAGCTGGACGGCGAGGGATCGAGCGCCTTTCTCAAGGCAAGAGGGCGGAGGTGGTAGCGCTGGAGTAGAATAGAGTAGAGTTTTCAAAGGGCCTTTCTCAAGGCTAGAGACGAATGAACTGCAAAAGTTTAAAGTCTCTATAATACAATACCTTCCTTCCTCCAGTGACGATCATTCTCATTCAAACCGTACGCCACATCGGTTCGCATCACAACACATCAACAAACCAACCCAAGCAGCCATGTCTGGACATGGTAAAGGAGGAAAAGTGAAGGGAAAGGCAAAATCCCGCTCGAACCGTGTTGGTCTGGAGTTCCCCGCAAGGGTAGCTAGGCCGAGCGCGTTAGTACCAGTGCACCAGTCCACATAGCCGGCGTTATATAGTTTCGGCCGCCGAAGTGATCGAGTTAGCTGGCAAAGCTGCTCGCGACGATAAGAAAACCCGCATTCGGAACAGAACACATTCGGTTCGGTGGACATCAAGACAACAGGCAGTTGCAGCGAGTGGCGAGTGGCAAACGCAATCGCAAAACGGCATCAGGTAGCAGAAGAAAAAAGTTTGTTCTTTATATAAACTGCTTTGATGGCAAATCCAAAACAAGGCGGCATCGAGGGCGTTCGAAATTTTTTTTTTAAACCACGAGTACTAAGTTTTCTAAATTGGAATCATTCCATAAAACAAGACGATTCTCAGGGCCATTAAACCTTCCAAAAAAGAGTTTAGGAAATACAGTTCAATGCTTTCTAAAACATTATCCAAAATAATAATAAAACACAAATTGATTTTTTCATAATTTGTTTGCCAGGATCTGATGAGTATGTGAATTTGGCAGTTGTTCTGAGCTTATTGATAGTTGGGGACTTTCCTGATTATTCAATTTTCACCAATTCTTAAATTGTTTCCAGATTGAAAGTACAGTAATTTACAATTAGTTGGACATTTAGCTAATTGGACGGACATGTAATGCGACATATTTAGTTGAACATTTTTGTAAACATAGAGTTAGGGGTCCAAATTATGACCCCACATTGAAAGTCGACACTGTACCACTGTCATCGCAAATGTTCAATTACAGGTTAAAATTACCTCCAATCCGACACTGAGTGATGTTAATGCGACGTGCCATTGAATGTAATTTACTGTACAATATGTCACAAGCTGGATGGGAAGAAATTTTCCAACTGTGAAAGCTGTGGCGAGTGGCAACAAATCGCTAAACAGGAAGGTTTAGCCGAACAAGATGGGGATATCGAGTGATAACAAAACAATAAACTCTTTAGATTGAAGATAATTTTGTGATCCTGAAAAGGACCCTTTTTAGCCTGCATGTGAATCCAACGAGCGAACAAATCGTAATGAATGTATTTTTTTTGCCATCGCTCCATTTTAACGCTCATTCGTTCGTCTCGTTGGACTCGCCCCTTTGGCTGAGTCGGCCGATTTGTCTCTATCCTGTGAGTGTGTACCGCTAGAGTATAAAACACGCGGATCCCAAAAAAATATGTTATTTTCTTTCAAACCGTAAACCCGTTTGGTTGTACGGCATCGGCATCGTGGACGTAACAAAGGAGGACAAGTTAAGGGAAAGGCAAAGTCTCACTCGAACCGTGCAGGTCTCCAGTTCCCTGTTGGTCGCATTCACTGATTGCTCCGCAAGGATAACTAGGCCGAACGGATTGGTGCCGGAGCACCAGTATACCTAACAGCGATTATAGAGTTTCGGCCGTCGGAGTGCTCGAGTTGGCTTGCAAAGCTGCTCACGACAATCAGAAAACCCGCATCAAGAACAGAGCAGATTCGGTTCGGCGCTCATCAAGGCAACAATTAGTTTCAGTGAGTGGCAAAGTGTTTCTCCGGCACGTCGCATTAAATGTAATTTACTGAACAACATGCCACAAGCTGGATGGGAAGAAATTTACCAACTGTGAAAGCTGTGGCGAGTGGCAAACACAATAGCTAAAAAGGAAGGTTCAACCGAACAAGATGGGAATATCGAGTGATAACTAAAACACAACACCAAAGGATCTTTTCAGAACCATCAATATATTCATAAAGAGTAAACAGTAAACTAATCCATTTTTCAGGTAGATAGGTAGGTATTCACGTAGGAGAAGAAAATAAAACAATATATTTAACAAAAGCTGTCCCCTTTGTATAGTCCTACGTCACTCCGGTTATGTCCCCGACATTACCCACCCATCTTTTTTTATTATCATTTCCAACACTGTATAATTGACTGAATACTTAGTTTTATAAGTTTTCTAATCAGCAGTCGGTTGATTTCATTCGGATTCAACAGAAATGTAGTTCTGAATCGAATCCGAATTCATTATTATCGTTGCCGGCTTATTTCTCTAGCGCACTGACAGTTGAATTTGGGCCCCGTAAGAAACTCAACCGAATCGCTCTGGGCGACTAAGGTGATAAAGCTTAAAGTGCATCACGAGAAAAAACTTTGTTTTCCATTTTATTTGACCATGAAAATGACATTCGAATGAAATAAGGAAAGGGAAATAGAAAAAAATAGTCAGTCATGGTGTGTTAAAACATGTGCGAGTTGTTGGAAATACGAAAGATACAAGAAAATATCCTTTTCCAATCAGAGAGTCACACACTTGCCTCTTAGATAAAATAAATTTTATTTCTATTTAAGTCAATATATTTCTCACATCTATACATATTCGAGTTTAAACCAATAACGTATACAGAAGTGTTTTTGGATCATCAATGGTTCATTCGTGCTGGATAGTGATGAATTTGCGCAATGAGTGGCAAAGTGCTAGCGATAGGGTAAGTGGGGTCGATTTGGACCCAACTATTCAAATCGCCTAATATTTTCGAACCAATACGGTATAAATAAAAAAAGTCACATTGTACACTGAGCTACACTTGTTTTCTCTCAATCAATCATGTATACGTATATCACAAGCTTCAAACTACAAAATATGTAATAAAATAAAAGAGGTGATTTTTTAACATTAAAATTTGATGTGGAGTTGTTTGGACCGTCTCTGGGGTGATTTGGTTCAATGTATGTTTCATCGAAAAAAAAACATACTTATGTTTATGTAAAGTAATTCAAGATAATATAACAATCAGTAACAGTGTTCTGGGATAGATACCAGATGTCTTGGCCAGATTCCATCCCAGAAAAATGGCATTGAGACCCTTTCAAATTCTGCATGTATCTTCTAATGTTGCTCGATCATTTCCAAACACGATGCTTGTATGCTTTGTACAAATAAAATCCATCCTTGATGGCCTGCGTTGCTCTTTTAAGTTCTTCCTTCTTCCAAACGTTGTCTGTCCATCCTTTTTTTGTAATTCCGCGTAATTTGGAACCAATTTAATAGGTCAAAGAAAAGTCTCAAACCTGTATGACCAATTCACCTCACAGAAAAAGGACCAAATCACCCCACACATCATGCAAAAGTAAAAATGCAATTTATTTCATTTATTGTTATCAAACTTGCAGTTTCGCGGCATCAAATGGTTCCTCTTCTGTAGGTGAACAGAACATAACTACACTATACACGAATAGTTTATTTAATCAACGGAAAAAAACGCTTAAAACCACGATCGAAAGACTTACATGTTTTGCAATCAAAGTACTTTCTTTGTTCATACTACCGTTTCCCTCCACCTATCGAATTGTTGTTGTTGTTATTATTTAACGTTAGGTACATACGATTCAACAATAAAAAGAGATTACAATATAAAAAAATCCAAGTTGAGCCGTACTTTTTGAAATAAAGGGGTGGTATGTCCAACTCACCTAGACTTATCCTACTGTTGTTTGGAATTTCGTCGACTCCAATGGCGTGGTCCTGGAGCTACTCACAAGAAATCTGAGACCCAGCAGCCTACCTAGGGGAAGACATATGAATTGTCCCCCGACCGAATTACGCGGAACTTCGAAAATAGGATTGGTTTCAAAACAAGTGAATGGATCAAATTACCTTGAGAACAAATTCACTACCTCAGAATCAAACACTCGATCACATTCGAACTGGTGGTAGAACAGCACTTATTGTTTTCGAAAAAGGTGGAACAGCATTATTGATTGTTCACGTAGTGTAAAGTAATTAACCACGCGGTCTTCGCGTATGTTTTGCTGCTGGAGACGCAGCATGTGTGACATTAGAGCAAATGACAAAACATGAGTCTTTCCGATTCGAATAAAGGTTTGTATTTGTTTTAGACTAGAGGAAATATGAATTTTCCACATAAATTGGTACCATTTCGACTCGAGAGTAACTTTTCAAAAGGGCGCATCGATGTTAGCGAGAGAAATATTTTATTAATTCCATTTCAAAAACTAAATTTACTAAACTTTTATGTTATAAATAATTGAATAATGAAAACACAGACATTCTTTGAGGTATAGACTTCATTTGACATCATTTACAGGTATCGATACAGCCTATGACAGTCGAAACCAATGATAAAATGTTTGCGTTAACAAATTCCGTACAAAACAAGCATCGTTCATTTTTCAGTTTTTTTAGTTGTTTCAACTATTTTGTTTGTTGTTTTAATGTTGAGTGCTAGAGAATGTAAGAATCTACGATAACTGGATGAAGAAAGTAATATTTTATGCAGAAATCTTCATTAAAATTAATATTGAATTAGTGTTCGGATTATGAATCAATTTTCTACGCATGATTCAAATTCCGAACACCTCTTTTCAAATGTAAATTTACTGAACCTTAATGTTATAAATGATTGAATAATCAAAACATTGAAATTCTTTGGGTTGTAGTCTCTATTTTAACATCATTTACAGGTATCGATACAGCCTAGAATTTATAATATTAAGCATTTGCAAAAAAGGGACAGTCAAAATCAATGATAAAATGTTTGCGTTAGCAAATTCCGTACAAAACAAGCATTGTTCATTTTTCAGTTTTTTTAGTTGTTTCAGTTGAATTAGTGTTCGGAATATGAATCAAGTTTCTACGCATGATTCAAATTCCGAATACTTCTTTTCAAACGTAAATTTACTGAACCTTAATGGTATAAATGATTGAATAATCAAAACATTGAAATTCTTTGGGTTGTAGTCTCCATTATAACATCATTTACAGGTATCGATACAGCCTATAATTTATAATATTGAGCATTTGTAAAAAAATGACAGTCAAAACCAATGATATATTGTTTGCGTTAGCAAATTCTGTAAAAAACAAGTATCGTTAATTTTTCAGTTTCTATAGTTTTATCAACTATTTTGTTTGTTGTTTTCATGTTCAGTGCTAGAAATGATAAGAATCTGAAGTAAATGGATGAAAAAAAATGATATTTTAAGCAGAAATTTCATTAAAATTAGTGTTCGGAATATGAATCAAGTTTCTACGCACGATTCAAATTGCGAACATTTCATTTTTAAATGTGAATTTACTGAACTTTAATGTTATAAATAATTTAATAACCAAAACCCTGACATTCTTTGGGTTATAGACTTAATTTTAACATCGTTTACAGGTATCGATATCGATATAGCGCCCTTGGTCCCGAAACCATGTGAATTATAAGAAACAAATACAATCAATAATTACAAAAGGAAAATCAATTTTTTTTGCGTTCATAATATTTTTCCAAAAAGACTAGCTAATTGACTTTAATTTGATATATCGATCATATGAATCCGTCGTGTAGATTAAATTGCATTTTAGAAATGAGAAATTGCATTTTTGCTGTTCGGAATTTGAGACAAAAGTGTTTGGAATATGAGTCAGTGACAAAAATGTTGTTCGGAATTTGAGGCAAAAGTGATTAAACATATTTTTAGTTTTTCACCATGAATATGTATTTGTGAATCAATTTTATTGAAGCCAAATGAGAAAGAAGGCTCTATTGTATCCAAAAATCAAATTAATTATGCGAAAGAGTACCATTTTGAGTAATAAGACACTGTTTAATGGCCATCAAAGCTTAAGTGTTCGGAATTTGAGACAAAACGGTAAATTCGACTTGACGGCATTCTGCATCGTGTGTGCGGCTTCGTGCTGCTTCGTGCACCCGATAGAGCTTCAGATTCGTGCACCCGATGGGGCGTCCACATTACATAACGAACCTAGTATGGCGCCTGTAGTGATCCCCGATTTTTGAAATTAATCGTTCATTAGCTAATCGAATACTTTTCAGCAGTTTGTTATTCGATACGATTAATCGTCCCAAATAATCGATTAATCGATTAATCGTCACATTGAGAGAAATAATTAGTTAGACTAATATTTCACATTTGCTTAAAAACAATCTGGAATCAAAAAAGTGTTCATTCTGCCTGAAAATCAATTATTATCGATTTTGGCCCCCTCTAAACTCTTAAGCGAAGCTCAATGAAGTCAACGCGAATTAAGCTTCGTTTACGATTTCAGGGGAGTGTCAAAGATAATGATTGAATTTCAGGATAAAACTGCAGCTGCCGTACGTTTTTTCCCTGGATTTGGATCGATTAATCGACGTAAATTATTCGTTCGCTTTGATTATTGGTTGCGTAGTATTCGTTCGATTAATAATCGATTTCTTTGGGAAGTATTCGTATTGGGATTATTAGTATTGGGATTAATCGATTAATCGGACGATTATCGGGGATCACTAGCCGCCTGGTACAGACCGATCGACATCATTCGGCATAATGTGGACGCGCATTCAGAAAGAGTTGTAGCGAATCGATGTTTACAATGAGAATACAATGAGAAAAATTAGTACTTTTTTCTATTTACGAATTAGATATAGTTAGGGTAAATGATCTTGGTTTGTCCGATTTAGGTTGTTTTCACGCAACTAGTAAAAAAATCAAATTTTCTTCATGAAAATCACATATAATCAATACGAGTTTGGGTTTGTTGGAAAGCCCCAAGTTTCTAGTTGTTGATACTAAGGCGTTGAAATTATTCAAATCTTGATGTTTTTTAACGATTTTGCTCAAAGATAAATTATTATCATGGTTTGTCCACCTCTGATCATGGTTTGTCCAAAAAAATTATCATGATTTGTCCGGTTTTAGAAATCATTATTTTTGAATGAAAGAATTCGAATTGTCAGGTAGATGTTGCATTTGTTGAGTTTACTGTAATCATATTGATTCATTCATAATTTAGGGTTTCTTCAGAATGTTGCCTTTTCTTGGGCATTTTAAAAGTGTTCACCTCAACACACCCAACACAGAGAAACTTTATTTCTACTATGCGCGAAGGACACCTTAAAAAACTGCAGCGCGCCAAGCGATTGCCATGGAAATCATGTGAACAAAACAACATAAGTGAATCGGGCAACTCATGATCAGAATTGAGGTAATCGAAATACGTTAATTTAATGGTTTAGCCATGCATATCTGATGCAAATGGTGTGCAATCATGATGTTTACAATATTTGTTAGTGTTTTAATCCAGAAAAGGTCTGAATACGTGCCAAACAATCATCTGCTGATTGATTAAAAGTTAGCTCAAATGAGGTGGATTTTATAATCCTTCAAAACATGTGAATCCGTGAAAATATACTATAAAACTGCTGTAAATAATGAACAAGACAATTTTCTTTATATGTTTTGTAACATTCGAATACCTGATTTAACACAGATGCACTGAATTATAGCATTCAAAAAAGTGGACAAACCATGATCATATTTCCGACTGGACAAAAAAAAACATTTACCGTATTATTGATCAGACGTTATTGATAGGAACCACGGAAAGTCAGCAAGCATGATGGCAGCTGTGGAGTCGGAGAAAAATTTCTCTACTCCGACTCCGACTTCAACTCCTCAAAATTGTATCGGTTCCGCCTTCGACTCCTACTGAAAAAAATAAACAATTCGAAACCAGAATTTTCATTAGAACGTTTAATTTATGATTTTTCCTGATTAGACAAGAAAAATAAACATCAAAATTTAGAATTGCTTTTCCTAAAGAAAAAATGTCATTCTTCTGAACTCGAGTAATCGGTTTCCTACCTCATTAACCTTAGAGTTGAGGAAAATGTTGATATATGCTAGTAAAAATATAGTTGGGAGTTTGGCTAGTAAAAATATAGTTGGGAGTTTGGCTCGTAAAAACAAAATTGCTTCAGCCAAATCTTCCCTCAGGCTCGAAGATCTGATTTTACAATTTTCAAAGCAGAGAATAGCCTTTGTACGCTAACTTGAGTTGGTGGCATGGCAGTAATCATCCACGATGAGCTCAGGAAACATTGGAATCACTTGTACTGTCATCTTGCACGATTGGTCGTATTTTTCAATATTTGGCAAACAAGTGAGGATTTCACTTCAAAAGATGTTCATCAGCAGGTTTTCCTTCATATTCTCTTTTCCGAGGTGACATCGTTCTGCTTTTTCAGGTAAGCATCGAAATCTGTGCTCTCTGATGAAGATGAAGACTCACGATTATCGCTGCAAGATTCGCTGACAGGTTCATTATCCTCCTTCGTCAACAACAAACTTTTCATCCAGTCCGTTGCTTCATATAGTGCTTCCGTGGTCATCATTAATTGGCTCTCGTTAAGTAAAATCTGGCTCCATGGACCGTACAAATCAATCTGAAAATGGTCATTCTATCTTACTGAGGCGGAAAAACAGACTTCTTCATTACAACATAAAGTTTTCGGGTGCCAGTTATTCAAGTTGAAAGGTTTTAGTTAAGTTGAAGGGTTGAAATAGGAGCATCTCCAGATCAATCACTTTTAAGTATTCTCCTTATTCAGATCATTTATGAAATTTCTAAGTTCAATCAGTCGCTGAATCGTGAGATATGTGCTCCTTTAGCGAGTGGTTGATCTAAAATTCCTTCTTTTCCTGTTCTTTTTTTAACACTCCTATACTCGCGCATTGGTCTGTTAGACCGAGAAATCAATAATTCGTTCATTTCTCAGAAAATATCAACACTACGACTTTGCGATTCTCTCTAGCTTCGTTATTCGCCGTTCGTCATCGTTTAGCGTATCGCATGTGTTGGTACAAAGGGGTGTGCCACTTTTTTAACACTTTCGGTCTTATACACCGACGCGAGTATAGGAGTAACTTTTTTGGACAAGTGCCTTTTTTCATATTCTAGAATATTGTTGAATGAAATGTATAAATTAATGTTAGTGGCGTAGAATATTTATTGAATATAATGCATAAGATCATTACCGGACTATTCTTATTTGATATCAGTCCCTTTTGTAACTGGATTGAACGGATCCATATATTAACTATTCGTCGTTAGATTCATACGTTCAAAAGCAAAATATGAATGTTTGACTTTCGTATAGTTATTCGCTAAATATAATGGTCATACATATACACACTTGTGAAAGAGTTTCACTTGTGGAAGAATTGTAAACAGTAAATTATCAACTAATCGGTAGCTTATGGTAATTTTTAACAGTTACAGTTTCGGGGATATTTTTTTTGTAATGGACAATATGTACAAGAAAACAAGAAAAAGGAAAGGAAGTTCCTAGAAATCCTTCTATATAATCTTTTTATGCCCCAACTAAAAAAAAAGGCTTAAATTCTTCGTTCACCAAGAAAACAGAGACAAAGAATATTAGAAATATGCAAACTTTATATTCCAGAACATTTATCATCTGGTAATTATCTATAAGGGCGTTATACATTCTTCTCTTCGATAAAAGACCCGAAAAACACGCAACAACTGCATGAAATGTGAAAAATATGTTTGTTTCGAGCATGCAGTTATGCGATGTTCTGATTTTTAATCCAATGAAACCACAATCGATCAATACCTTTTTATGTTATTTTATAGCTCTTTATACTTCCATGAATTATATTAAGTTTGCATACTTTTAATCAATAACAGTAAAAACTTCTAATTTCGTTACTTGTGTTGGAGTATCAAAAATTACTCTATTTTGAGGAGGCTAAATTAGATGACTATTAAAACATAATAAAGACGAAGAAAACATATTTTTTGGAGTTTTTTCATTCAATCATACCCTCTTCTTCAAATAAATGCCGATAAAGCCTGAAAAATACACAATGTCAACATTACAGAGAAGTTCAATTTTCGGTCTGTGACACCGTGCGCGAGTATACGTGTTACGATTTTGCACGCGAGTACAGGAGGGTTAAGAACTGATTCCGTTTTCGGGGTTCTAGCAGCTATAGTAACTTGGCTCAATTTACCAATCAAGGTAGTATCAGAACGATCATTCAGTCCGTCACGAATCATCAACTGGATATCAAATTAATTTCAACGAATTCAACTCTCACTTGCGCAAGTCTACCTTTAAGTGTTTGCTTCTTTTATCACCATGCTACTGATGATTTGGTTTTGAAGATAAATTCCAAGTTTTCTTGCCATTTCCCGGTTTAAAGCCATGAAAGCTGAATGTGACCAAAATATCAGTGGGATGCTGTTTTTCACGACCATATCCACAATGCTCTTCTTGAGAATTTCAGCAGGCATGCTAACCGTTATCTTGTCGCTTATAAAGAAAGTAGAGAGCTGTGGTTAACCAACACACAAGCGAATGATTCGGACGTGAATAGGAAATTAATGAGATCATGAAATAAAATTTTGTTTAATGAGCAAAATCTCCAAAATCTCCAAAGTCTGGAAAGGACAGTTTGCTCATGTTTATAAAGGAAAAAAAATAATTTGTTCGGTACCGTAAACCGGGGGCAAATCGATCACGATTTTCAGAAAAATGTGAATGTTGCCGAAATGTTTTGTTTAATATATAACCAATTATTTTCGAAAGCCAGTACTGGTGCCAAGATCACAAAATGTAATGAAATGTTTTGTTGAAAAAATAGCGGAAGATTTCAAAACACACCTTTGGGGTGAAATTGATCAATCTATTTTATTATTTTTTTTTTTTCTAGTGTAAAATGCAAGAGAATGTATATGAATTCACTGATTTCTTTACCTATGGTAATATAAATAAGGGTTTGAGAATACCGAATCTGATTTAATCCATCTAAAGCTGTAGGTACCTTTCTCATATCTGGATCTACAGTTTGAGCAGTAGATCATCCGGAGATCGTAGTTTGATACCATGGAGCTTGATATCCCAAATTGCGGGGTTTATGTTTTTTTGGGTTCTGGAATTTATGGCCACTGAATTTGTTATCGCGATATCTCCGGAACCCTTGGACCGATTCCGAGAAAACTCAAATGAAACAAAATGGGGTTTGAAATGAAACTTGTCGCGTCCAATTCGGTTCAGCCGTTTCCGAGAAAACTGAGCCACAATATTGGTTGTCTGGTTAAGAAAAAAGTTGTATTTCATGGTGCTTATTTGTAAAATAGATTTTTCTCACTTGTTTTAAAATATTTGAAGCTATCTGATTACTACTTCAACTCGTAAAGAATCAGCTGAGTGTGAATTAAAATGTTTTGAGTCTATAATTATCGTTTTGATGTGTTGAAAATATGTTTCTTTACCATGCTTAAAAATGTAAAAGTAAATGCGGTTCAGAAAAAGATATTTTTTATGCAATTTAAAAAGAGATTCGATGAGAGCCACTGACGAAAATAACCTATAGATGAGAATTGAACGTGTCATATAAAAAAAGTTGTAGATTTAGCTGAATAATACCTTCAAAAATTTCAGTTTGTTTACATTAATACGTTTGATCAATTACACCTCGGTGATCGATTTGCACCCGGATGACGGTACTTATATATTAACGCCACCGCAACACTATTTTTATTACAAATTTATCTATTCGTAATGAATATTATTTTGAAGGAACTGAGGCGGCACCAACTAAAGAATTTCTTTCATTAACCCTATACAACAAAACAAACTGGTTTTACGATTCGAAACAGTATTTTAATTATTAAAAATAATCGATTTGCATCACCTTAAAACTGCTTAACAACATTTTATCTAGATAATCATTCTTGTAGTCATCCAGCTTTAAATTTTCGTCGGAAGTACAATATTCTTCAGAAAAATATTTGATTTCGAAGTCGGAGTCACTACTACATTCTGAATAAGATTTTCCCTGTAATTTACATTGAAGATTGATAATTTTCAATAATGTGTTCAGTCAGAATGAACCAAGGCCAATTCTTGATTGTCTAAGAAAAACATAACTCAACGGCAAACGGGTTAGGGAGATTGAAAAAACAGTACTTGCATTCAATGAAAGACCACGGCTGGATTTGAAAACGATCATGAAAAGTTTAGTAATTATTTTTTTTAACTTAATGACACTCTCTCCACTGTCTCTAAATATAATAATAATATATTCGATCAACTTTTTAACCCTCCTATACTCGCGCATACGATCTGACAGTCCGAGAATCAATGAGGTGGCTGAATTCAATGAATCTGAATGAAGTTAAAGAAAAAATATTTTCAAGAGTTTTTTCATTCAATTATATCTTTTTCATTGAATGAATACCAATAAATCCTGAAAATTCACAATAGCAATATTACAAAGACGCACAAAGTCTGTGAGTAGCATATACAATGTGTTTTAGTATGAGATACTTTCCCGCGTTCATTGAAAGAATCTTCTGATGCGAAAAATCCAACTTTTCAATTACAATTCCTCCCATTTTGTGGTTGTCAGAAAAACCTGGCTTCTCTCTAGTCGCTATGGTCATATGCACTTGGTCCACTCTGACTGCATACTTTTATCAATTTTTGCTGATCATTCAGAATAAAGTTATGCACCTGGCTGTTTGTAACATTAGCGTGATCTGATGAAGGTAGAATGTAGGTTAAGAAATTCTTGATTGTCTTCTACCATCAACTCATTTATTCTTATTTTGTTACTTAATCCACACATTTTTACACATTTTTGGAGTAAATTAAAAATTGAAAATTAGGTCAGGAGTACGTGTCGATGAATATATCAGGTAGGGTTAATTATCCAAGGCGTATTCCACAATAACTCATACGCTATTCACAATAATACATTCTAGAGACACAACCATTCAACTAATGTCAATCCAACTACAGATTGAAGCCAAAACATGCAAGCCACACTAACCTTGTTAGTTCAAACTTTCAAGGATAACCAACTGTGGAATGGTCCCTCGCTGCTCCTCAACCGAATCAGTTGCATTTGATTGATTGTTCCAACCCCAAACCCGAAAATGGTTTCCCTCACTCGATTGAAATACTTGTAATACTCTCACGTAGCATCGCTCATTAGGAAGAACGCCAGGAATGAACAAACAAAACTTTGCTCGGTCGAACCGGAGTTAAATTTCCAGCTCACATTCGAAGACTTTACGGCACAATCAAGAAACGAGAAGTTGAGAGCGAGCTCGAATGTTGCTTCTTGGTATCCAAATTATGTTGATCCATTTTAATCGAATAAAAGATGAAAGAATGATAACAACATTCTTCATCCATTTCAGTTTAAATATTGAAATAACAGGAACGTAAAATTAACCAAATTTTTCCACGTTCTAAGTAGCATCACTATATGATATTGGGTTGTCAAATTTCGTTGATTTTCCACGAGATGTAAACGGTAAAAAAATGTAAAGTACACTTCATCTCCTGCGAAAATAAGATGTCACAGCGGTGAATTACGCCATCCGTCCTCCGTTACTTTTCTCGACCGCACGGTCGCGATGTCAACTCAGCCGTGAAATTGGAATCTCTTATCCTTCACTCAGTTTCACGGAACGACCCGATGGCAGCTTTCTTCGCTCCACTCCATCTTAAACTGAATCTCATTAGCAAATTATCAAATAAAAAAAAACATTAAACCAAAAGGTAATGAATTTTTTTCCTATTCGCGAAATCCCCAGCGGGAACTTTCACTTTCTATCTTCCTCTGTCGACATCCAGGTCGGATCTTAAATAGCTACAAATAGTCATACGACTCATATTCTGCGAAATATAAGGAAAAAAACAGCACGCGGAAAGGAATATTCAAACCAGTGACTAAGGCGACACGCGTTATGTAGTCAAGGGAAATTTGCAAAACAAATACAATACTCACAATTCGAATTAATGTTCTGCTGATCCTAAAGCGGAAAACAGAATAGGGAGAATAAATTCTGACTTACGCGGAAGAAGGAAGAAATCCGTCTCGCGTCCGGCAATCCCATCCCTAAACAGAGGAGGAAGACCGCCCCCAGATCGCTACGAGAGCAGAAGGTGATTACAGTTGTTCTTTTCTTTTTGCCGTCCTGTTGCGCTCACCGCTTCTCCCATGATGATTGCTTATTTAATAACAAGAATTGTTGAAAGTTCACAGTCAATGTGGTCAGCAATGGAGTGTCTTTCATCACCCGCGGAGTATGCTACGTAGGGCAAACACAAAAAAAGGTAAATTCACTGAACGAAACAATCTGCACCAGCTCCAGGTGGTTTCAAAGGTAAGTAAGTAAGAAAATAGCTGGATATTGAAAATGCATTTTTAATGAACTGTAGGAAAAGGCTCTCTAGTTTTTGTTAGCGATTTGTCTTCACAAAGGAATGTTACAACGTCAGCTAAATTCAATAAGTGAATCACTTCTTACGATAATGGTAAATAATTTGCGTCATACAAATATCACCCAAAAATCTGCGGAAGTCAACTTCCGTGTTTTTGACGTAAGACTACGTCTTACATTAAGGGTGCCAAATCAGAAAACAGGTCACGTTTCTATGAAATGAAGTCAACGTTAATAACTATTTTTCCTGCGAACTGATTTTAACGATTTGCATATGGTTTAAATTGATGAAAATTGGAAGCATTCCCATTTCCCCATACATTTGTTCTGTCCATTTGTCTGCTTTCCCGAACAGAGCTGTCAATAACGGGCAACTTATGCAGTCGCTAGAATAGAAACAACGAAGGGGGATAGCCACAATAGAATATTTGCGAAGTAAACTCCACCCTTGCATAGTAAGTAAGCTATCGCTAGCGTGTAAGCACTGCATCTCCTCTGAGTAAAATTCTCAGAATCTTTCTGTGTCCGAAACAACAATGGTCGCTTATTCTGCTCATTTTGTGTTCTATGTTTCCCCTCGCTAGCGTTCCGAGCCAACCATCCGAGCCATGGCGAAGCAGGCGAAAAATGAGAAGAGGGCAAATGATTATAGGTCGCTTCTAGCCATCAGTGTTTGGCTTTGTGCGTGTTGCTTGTTTTCGTTGTGCGAAACTTAGAACTTGTTAATTTTCTGTACATGTGAATAGCACACCTTCGATACTTTTAGTTGCCATTCGTATTTGCTCTCGTGTGCATCGGCTGTATTCTGATGCAACAAACTCCTAGCTTTGTTGTCGGTTTTAACCGAGAGTCAAGAAACTATTTTTTTCATAAACGGTCATTCTCGCGATGTTTCATTTTTATCGTTAAATACTCAGTGCAACGTGTACATTGATATGAAGAAACAAATTGCGAAAGAATCGTTGCTTCTCGAAATGGTTCTACAAAACCACGCAAGCCATTAAAGCTTTTCTGGGTTTTTTTATGAAATGTCGACGTTTTCGTAAATAATATCCGAAATAATAAACCAACAAATTTAAAAAAAACATTGCGTAGTCCTACGTCTCAAGCGGTCGTGTCTCGGATACAACCTCCGAATTTTTTTCGAGTATATCAAAATTATATTAATCTGCACTTCTATCTCAACCAGGGCTCAACAAAGTCATATTCAACTGGGGAAAAATTCGCCTTCGTATTCCATTGGAAATGAGTTTTGGCTCCAGCAGTTTCTTCGTTATAATGACTCAACACTCATTCGGGCTTTTAGTTGCTATCTCACTCTACGACTCGACCATCTCATTTCATTCTTCCCCGTCAAATGGACTTCATTGCATATTGAAGTGACGCCTCCCAAAATGAATTCGTTTCTCTATCTCATGTATCACGTATGCGTGTATCGATGGTTGAGTTTAACGTGATTTGACATAAACTACAGGTAAGCTTGATTTGTTTGTATGGTACACGAAAATCACTCACACATATAAAATAGTATGCAGTGTTGTGTTCAGAAACACTGAAAAATTTGTGTTTTTTTTGTTTTAAACTGTATGTTTTATTCACAAAATTGAACTCGGAGACAAAATGAACTAAATTTTTGTTTAGAATTCCTCCCAAACTGCACGCTATTTTGCATGCTATTTACTAATACTAACACGAGGACCATTATAGCATACCTGATAACTGTCTAAGTTCATTGGTTTGAGTTCACATTAGGCAGACAATCAACCGTCCATTAACAGTGAAACTATTCGTATCAGGGGGAAGTAGAAGTGTGGATTGAAGTCACACCGAAATGTATTTCCCTAACATGGAATTCAAAACCAGGTTACCTAGAGGAATCCGCTCTGCAAAAACATGCAAATTGAGGGTAGTTTTGTTCCCATCGAAATGTGTCCTTCAAAACAAAGGTGCCTGGGGGATCTAGGTATCTCGAAGTTTGTCGAAGTTGTCAAGTGATAGGGAATATTTTTGCGCGTATATCACAATTAATAAAATGTTATTTTTCATGAGATGAACAATTGAATAATTGTAAAATGTCAAGCATTATCTAAACGCCCTAACTGCCAAGTTTTGATTGGCCCGATTTACGGTTTCCCCAACACAGACTTCAAAATCGATGTCCCAGTGGAAATCCCCTCTGTAAATATACATGCAAGTCGGGGGTATTTTTTCCCACTGAGCTGTGTTTCCCTAACACGGGGTTATTTTTGTTGTTGTGTACTTTTGTACTCGATTGTCGTTGTGCAGATCGGAATATGTTTCCACAAAACGTACTTCTAAACTGAGAAGCCTGGGAAAATCGTCATTTGAGATACTAGAGGCGAATGAACCTTCGCCGTTCGAGAACTACGTACATGAGATATTGCAATAATTTCAGAGGGAAAAGTAAAATACAATGATCGTTTGACAATTCTTCCGTTCACATATTTTGGTAGTCCTAGGCATCTAACGTAAAAGGACGATCATCAAATTTATTTGTAACGAAGAACATAATCTATTACAAAAATTTCGATGTATTCTAAAATAATATTCGAAGTGGTAAACAAGTGGATTGCATAATATAATTGCGTAGTTCTACGTCGAAATATGCGGTCGTGTCCTAGATACAACCCCTTGCATTTTTTTTATTGTAGAATCCTTAGACGATAGTTGTTTGATGATTCATTCTTGTGCTCGCAGAACTATACATGCTCGAGATGAGCGCAGCTTTCATCCTTAGTGGGGAAAGTTTTGCTACTGGCAAGTGAAACCAAATCACATACAACATTCCAGAACAACATTTACTTTCTTGGTGATTGAATAACGTGTCCACTGCACGCGAACCCAAATAAATTAATGACTTATTATAACTTATTGAATATCTTGGTATTCCCCAAATAATTTTTTTGTGCACAACCTTAACACCTGCTTTACCATATGGTCAAAACCCCTACATACCAATTTAATGTCCATCGGTTCAGTAGTTTCCGAGTCCATAAGAATCAGACAGACAGAAAGACAAAAACAGAAAGGCAGACAGACATCACTCCATTTATATATATATATATATATATATATATATATATATATATATATATATATATATATATATATAGATTTATTTATTTATCGTAGACCGATACATTATTAATATCACTTAAAACTACTTACTTAAAACTAAAAAAAAAACTTAAGAGAGCTGGCTGGATAATTTATCAAAAGAGGATTTTAACAAGTTACATAATCAAAACATTTTTATTTATTTATTTATTTCGTCAAACCAGCGTATACTAAATGTGCTGCCCAAATATTACAGTGAAATTTTACTATATCTTATTCTATTCAGATAGTCTTTAAGCATTGACCATGTCAAGGTCATCAATTCAATTCACATCAACATCACATTAATTATTTCACTGTGTCCGTTACAGAGGCTCATCATACGATTAATAGGACTATATTTGGCCTAATTCGTTTTTCGGTAATCTATGTAGAAAATGTTAGGGTTCCTCAGGTGCCTGATCGGTGCGTCAAATTTAGGTTTCCTAATATTTCTTCTGAGTCCACTCGTTGTAATATGATGTCAATAATAAATAGAATCTTGGCAGAGTTCCGACGTTCTTCTAAGCTTTTCATATTTATTAGCATGCAACGTGCCACATATGGAGGGAGATTATATGAAGACCAGCCTAGTTTACGAAGTGCAAATAATAAAAAATGTTTTTGTAAAGATTCTATTCTTTCTTCGTGTGAAGTTTGAAAATTTCCCATTAAATCTTACCATTTGCGTGCGGTTAGCCAAATATGATTCTAACCATTTCAATAGCTTGACTTCTATCCCTATTATTTGAATTTTAAGAAGAAGTAAGGATCATGATCGAATAGAGCATCAACTTGATTACCATTGTCCATTGCATTCAAAGTGAATGTGACAAATTCCAGCAAATTTGTTGTTGTTGATCGTCCTTTGAAAAAACCGTGTTGCTTATTCGTAATTCGTGTCTTTAGTTGTTGAAAAAGTTTTTGGTATCTTATGGCTTCAAAGAGTCTTGGAATGCAAGGAATAATGGCTACTCCACGATAATTTCTTACATCGGATCTATTACCGGATTTAAATATTGGTAATATTGGTATTTTTTTTCATATTTTTGGGAACCTTTCTGATTCCAATGACTTATTGAAAAGCCATAAAAGTGGAAGAGTTAATTCAGATGCCATTTTTTTATAAAAACCGATGGAATTCCGTCAGGACCTGACCCTTTCAAGACATCGAGCTTATTAAATGCGTCAAAAATTGCAATGTAAGTTAGTTTTCGGACTCCAACATCACATGGAAATTCTAGAAAGAAGTCACGATCTCGGCCCTTCTCAACAGTTTCAATATAAACTTCTTGAAAAAATATTGCAAAGAGGTTGCAATTTTTTTCTGGGTCTGGCTCTTTATAATAATCAAAACTAGGTATCTCAGCTTAGAACAACGATGTTGTGTGCTAAAACTGGGTAACTAGAAGTTAGACATGAAAAACGGTATCATACACAACTAGCCACATCATCAAACGGTAAGCTCGTCTGTTCTTCGTTCGATCTACATAAAGTTTTGCTTGTACCTTATGAGCCGAAGAACAATGTTCTCTTTCACAAGCGTTGACTTGCGACGTATAACTTCACGATTTACAATATGATCAGTAAGCAAGAAAATTGTTTCATGTGGAATAAAGCCAAAGGAGGTCAAGACAGTTGTGAAATCGCCAGCAGCATTCATGTCTTCTTGATGTCGCTTCCTGTAAAAACGTTAGAAGTTACGTTCTACAGTGATCGATGTATTTGAACAAGTTCGTTGTTGCTATGTTCATGCTAATCGTACAGGTGAGAGACCACATCGAGAAAATTGATGATAAATTCCTTGTGTCTGGTCACAGTGAAATGGAATGCAATTCTATGCAGTCCCGACCTGAAGCGCTTTAGTGAAACTTCGTGGCCTGAGGAATTAAAGCAAATAGCTCGTACTGCGAGAAGGGAGAACAATGAACCTTGTTCGGTTCATGATTTGAGCCAGGAGCAGATCAAAGATTCCAAAATCTTCTTCGAACAACAAATGACTATGCGTAAAAAGGATACCCGAGAAGATATCGTTTTGTGACCTAAGATGGTATGTATGTGTTTCTTGAAATTTGAGCCATATGAAATGCCATGAAGAAGATTTTCGTTACAATGATTTTAACTGGCGGAACAAAAGATAATTGCAGAAGCCACTACAGCAGCTTTACCGCTCACCAATTCCTATCTCGACCGCGAAATACGACTACAAATCTCTCTTCACCTTGAAACCATTTGCACTTAAGGATTGCTACAAACTTTTCTATTTTAATCGGTCACACAACGATAGAGCCAATATATCTACAGAACTGGCAAATGAACAAATACATAAATTTTTAACTCAAGAACTTTCATTGACATATTCCTGAAATGGCTATCTCAGAAAACCACTCCAAAAAATCAGGCTTGTTTTGCATTCTACAACTAGGTAACTATGGATCTTTCAAAATAATTGCCTCCCACCCTCTAAAAACACCACAGATATAAAAATTTATCCATCCAGAAATAAGCATAGTTTTAGTGTCCGGTTCTTTGAAAAAATACTATATTAAAGCTTTCTTGGACGCCAGTTCATGTTCTTGAAACAAGGTCAAACCTTCAAAGCCATTTTTCTCAAAACATCGATATTAAAGTTACCTATTTGTAGCATTAAGGGGACGATTTATTATTTGATTGTTTGACATAGTTTTCCCCTTCTGGCAGAATATTATCGTTTTGTGATTTCATGGGACTTTGAATATTAAACAGATCAGAGACCAAAATTATTCATACATACATAGCATCCGATATCTGATGCTTTCGAATGTTTCAAAATTGATGAAAAATGATTTCCCATGAGATCGCACCCTTTTGATGCTTTTGATCTTGTCTCACACCAAAAGCACATTTTCCCACATACCAGCTTTAAAAACAACCACATTGTGATAAATTTCACTTTTATGAAGTGCTTCAGTACTTGAAAAGCAATTACATCTGGTGTATTTTCGCCACTAGTTATGTACATAAAACGCGACATTGGCACTGCCATAAAGTTCAGCGTCCTGGATCTTATCAGCGCTTTAGCGCAGCGTAAGGAAAAGCACACTAGACAACAACTGTTTTATTCGCCTTTTACAACCTCAAACCAGTCGCAGCAATAAACTTTTCTGTACAATGTCCAAAAGAATGCTCTCGGCTTCTTTTCGTAAGGAAACTACCATAGTTTGGAATGAACGTATCGGAGCTCCCGAAGTTGTATCCCAACAACGAATGCACACAGGCGAAGCAACGTGGCACAAATGCAAACGAAAGCGAATAAGACACTCCACCTCGTGCCAGGATTGGGAAAAATATGATTTAATTACCCCGGTGATGCTTTTTCTCCGAATTCAGTCAGCTTTCCGTGTGAATGTATGCGACGAATGTTGGGCCTGGGCCCGCTGGATCGACAAAAGCGCGGAATTGTTGCTGTAATAATTTATGGTCTTATTATTGTGAGTGTAAGAAGGGAGGAACTTCCGTCCACTCGAGGGGAAACAATCCGGATACGGGAGACAGCTGCGGAGACTCGCATTTAGATAATCGCTGCTGCTGGATAAGCCTAAGTTGACCTGTAATAAACATGATAGAACGGAACAATTTGTGAAAAAAAAATGTTTCACCGAAATTAAAATTGCTCATAATGTAAAGTGTCCTTCGATTGGATAACTGAAAATCATTGTCATCGGAATGATTTTTTTATTCTATTATACAGTGTGTTTAAGAAAAAATAACTTTAAATTGAAATAAAACACAAACACTAATAATAACTGTTAATTTCCGTGAATTTTAAATCACAAATGAAGATATTCTCATTCTGAGAAACTTGAGAATGCAGTGGAATACTGTATATTTTCCAAGAAATGTTCATGAATTACCTAATGCTTTCAGGAGAGAGATTGCTATGAGAAATCGTGACATTTTCTAGAGTTATTGTAGAAAACATAAGTAGTAGATTTCCATCTGATTTTATAGTTATGAAACACCGGCATTTTGGGTTTTCGAATGTGCGGCGCCTGAAGAAAACAATACAGTCTATAATGTTTGTTCTATAAACGATTATTTCGTTTATTATTTCTTACGCTATATATCTCATTTCAGCCGGGATCTTACATATCCCCGAATAGTCAAAAATAAATAATAAACCTATAAGAATAACGCTTTAGATTTTTGTTGCTATTGAACGGTTCTTCAACAGTGCAACAGTAATCCTCCGAAAATAAACACGTATCTTTCCTGCACATCATCTCTTCATCCTCGTCCATGTGCTTTGCATCAATGGAAAGCAAATTCCGTACCTCTCTCTCTGCACACACCCATACCCACACCCATACATCCCCAGTCACATCCGCGCGCACAGTTCACCCTCCGACAATCAACATCCGGTTAGAGTACGTAAACAAATAAAGTCCTTGATTTGAAGACAGCTTGTTTCCTATGCAACAATTCCTCGCCGTGCTATTTTCGCCGGATCAAATGCTGTTGATTTCTTTATACTACCCCAACCCCGGTAGAACCCAACCCGGGAATGTTTCGGTGTCGAAACGTACGGGGGAAAAAAAGAAGCCAATTGAAGCCCATCCGAGACAACAAAACAACCCGAAGTCTGCTGCGCGGATCTGCACAATTGTATAGAATTAAGACGAAATCAGCCCTATATTCTGTTCAGATTTCCGGAGGAGAACATGGCATGCCTGTCTTCGCTTGTTATTAAGTTTGGGGATTTGAAAATAACACATCTTTGAAGTTTTCTTTCGATCGGTGGATTGATTTATTCGCACGAATTTAAAGATACTACACATGGTTTAACATTCTTACTTCAGGTATTAAACAGTATAATGATAAGACGAGTCCAACTTCCGTGAACAAACTGACAATGACGAGCTAAACTCGCCATTATTGATTATTATAATTATTGAGGTTTGATGCTTTTAAGATAGCAGTATCTGTAAGTCATACCAATTTGAGCAAAAAAAACCGTAAGTTTCTATATCAATCCCTCCTTTTAGAACTAAAAAAATTAGATCATCTGCCAGAGTAGTGCTGACTGAAAATAAATTGTCGTTAAGGGGTTAAATTTCAATTTTAAACTTTTGAATTTTATGTAAAAATATGACCCACCTTCAATGATGTATAGATAATGAAAAAAATCCATGGAGGACGATAAATTTTCGTTCGTAAATAGTTCATGAAACAAGTAAATTGATGAAAGGTACATAAACGTTGTATGTGGAACTTTAAAATATTTCGTTCAAATGAAAAAATAATTCAAAACTAAAACAAATTGACAGACTATCTATCTATCTATGTATATAAAAATGGATTTCTGTCTGTCTGTCTGTCTGATTCTTATGGACTCGGAAACTACTGAACCGATCAACATGATCAACATGAAAAATGTTTCTATAATGGTATGACACTTCTTCTGGAATGGTCCCATAAAGGGTCCCATAAAAATATTACACATATTTCAAACCGAAAATATTTCAACTTAACATGACGATTGAAAATTTTCGGAAAACTCTGAAGGAAAAAGGGAAAATTCGAAAAACTAAATTGTTCTACAATTACATAGTGACAAGAGCTGTTAATCCATTTGATGTTTGCACTAGCGAAATTGATCTTTGTTCGAAACTGGAAATGGATTTTAATGTGATGAAACGCACTCCTATATCTTCTTCTATCTATACCAAAAAAAAAAAAGGATCGTCGGATGTGTTGATAAGAGCAGAACTCGAGGAAGGTATTTAACGATTTAGGGCTGTCTTTATTCTATCATATTTTCTGTATAAAGCATTTATTTCATATAACGGAGAAACATGTTATTTGTAAGTGGTTGAAAAATTTTGAACGAGAATTGTGCCTGAAAATAATCTGATATTATAATGATGAGTTTTATTAGGAATACTAGGAATTTTATAGTAAAAGGTAAATTCAACGGGGTCGATTAGAAGATCAATCAATGAACAGTTCTGCGATTGGACCCATGAACTTGCTCATAGTAAGAAAACGTGGATGTTTGAAGGTATTGATAACAAAACACAACATTTGAGCGGAACGAAGTTTGCAGGGTCAGCTAGTGTAGAATAAATATACACACACCAGGATTGTCATAAAAAATCTTAATTTCATTTCATAAAATCTACATTAATATCTTTATTAAATTTAAAAGCCTAATTATTAAGAACAATCTTAGCTTAATTAACATTGATTGACATAGTTATTACTGATTTGCCGACGAAGATGACATATGTATAGCGCCAGTAACAGTAAATACAGTGTTCCATTGAGCTTTAGCGGAAAATTACATAGTCATCAGGGTATGCTTGTTTACATTGCGCTACTTAAATACGCTTATTGTAATATATTTTTGATAGACACACAGAAATGTAATGCTTGTCAAGAATTAAGTTGTAGTAAATAAGGTAACAATTCTAGAACATGTAAAAAGGGAATTTTATGGGAACATGAAAAACGAACATAAAGTTGGTATGAATCCATGTGCTTAGCAAACAGATAGGTTTTGATAGAATTGTTGATGTAGGATTACATCTTTCAGAAACATATTGAGATTGTAAATTTAAATTGAAAAAACAAAAAAATCGTTCGAAAACTGAAAATTGTACAATTCCGAGCGCTTAATGCTCAGATATTTCCTGATCGATTTACGAGATATTTGTATTAATCGATTTAGGCACTCCCTAACAATTTTATGTAATGAAGGAAATTCTATATATTCTATGAAACTAACTGTCAAAAAATTAATAAATGTTAAGCATTATCAGACAGAAAAAACCGCGTTCTGATTGGTCAAGCAAGTTATGCTCTTTCAGGAGCAAGCGGCGATCAATTGTGCCAGTACCGGGGCCTCGACAACCCTATACCAACCAACTCAAATTGAGCGTGGGCAACATAAAGCTAGGGCTCGCGTGGAACTCACGCATTGTTTATTGTTTGGAATCAATATTGATGCAAATATGTTTAGCATTTGCAATGACCTGTAGCCAAAGAGTACGTTGGATTACGTTACTGATGCCAGGATGTAGTTTAAGTCGAAAATATTCTCTTCGCGTTATCCCCTTCGTTGTTTTTAGTCTCGCGGCTGCATGAGTTGCCCGTTATTAACATACAAAATGCAAAAAATACCTAACGTACCCCTATGTTACCAATGCGGTCGTGCCTCGGACACATCCCTAAATTTTAATTGACTTATGACACCATGAAAATATAATTCAACAAAAAAAATGGTTTCTGTACAACATACAAAATATGTTGCCAGTGAATATTGTGAAACAGTTCAATATCAAATTTCGGAAGGTCTTATATATGTGATTCGATCAAACGACTTGTGATACCTTGAAAATAGTTACGACTGAAATCTGTTTTCAATGGGAAATATTTTTGAAAATATATGTGAATAAAAACAATCATTATTCAGCAACACTACTCTTAGACATCAAATATCAAAAAACTTTTAACTGCACCTGGATGATCTGTACATAACATCAGTTCTGGATATAAGGTAAAAGGTATAAGGTTACAACCGAATCGTTGGTAAGTACTGAAATCGTCAAATAGGTTCATGTTGGCCACCAAGTAAAAGACTCGTTTATAACTATAGGAGAAAGAAATGTCGTATTTCTGATCGAAATTTGACGCTTTATTTAACATACTTAAAATTATTCAATTTAAGTCAAATATGCGCCGTTTTGTTCGCCAACTTGTTGCCATTTAGAAGGCAACTTCGTTATCCCCCCTAATAAAACCCCCCTCCTTATTTGCAAAAAAAATCCCAGACAGCCAGTTTTCGCAAGTCTCTT
Organism: Toxorhynchites rutilus septentrionalis; assembly: GCF_029784135.1. Classification (NCBI taxonomy): domain Eukaryota; kingdom Metazoa; phylum Arthropoda; class Insecta; order Diptera; family Culicidae; genus Toxorhynchites; species Toxorhynchites rutilus. Next base: position 157,157,052 of record NC_073746.1, on the reverse strand, counting down.
TTGAGGCCAACTTAGTATCACCAAGAGCGTTTTGCATGGACCGGAAGAGATGATAATCACTTGGAGTCAGGTCCGGACTATACGGTGGGTGCAATAGGACATCCCATCCGAGCTCCCGTAGCTTCTGGCGGGTCATCAAAGATGTGTGAGGCCGTGCGTTGTCCTGGTGGAAAACAACACCATTCCTATTGATCATTTCTGGTCGCTTCTGGTCAATCGCCTGCTTCAAACGATCAAGCTGCTCACAGTAAAGAACCGAGTTGAGGATCTGGCCATAGTTGAGCAGCTCGTAGTGAATGATTCCCTTCCAATCCCACCAAACACACAGCAAAACCTTCCTGGCCGTCGATCCGGGCTTGGCGATGGTTTGGGCCGGCTCACCGCGCTTCGACCACGACTTTTTTCGTTTTAGGTTGTCGTACGTGATGCACCTTCCATCACCAGTCACCATCTTCTTCAAAAATGGGTTGAGTTCGTTCCGTTTCAGCAGTGCATCGCAGGCGTTGATTCGGTCTAAAAGATGTTTTTTGCGTCAACTCGTGTGGCACCCATACATCCAGCTTTTTTTGGAATCCAATCTTCTGCAAATGGTTCCAAACGGTTTTATGGTCTATACGCAGTTCCTGGCCAATCGAGCGAGTGCTCACATGCCGGTCTACTTGGATGATTTCAACGATTTTATCGGTTTCCACGACGATTGGCCTACCAGTACGGGGTGTATCTTCGACAGCCACTACACCAGATCTAAATTGATCAAACCAACGCTGTGCTGTGCGAATCGTTACAGTATCGGGTCCATAAACTACACGATTTTCGTTTCGTTGCAGTTTTACCTCGCAGGTAGTAAAAACGAAAATTATGACGAATTTCTTGCTTGGTGGACTCCATCTTTGACGCGCTATAACTTGAGACTGAAAATGACAATCACAACACTGTCAAAACGACACTTGTAGCACAGATTCTTGTCTTTAAATAGCCGTATAGTATGACCCGATGCGATAAGTACAACACAAGATATCTTTAAGTGTTGCCATATATTGACAATATACAATATTTCTTTTTCCCCAACCCAATATAAAACATAATTCGTTCCGTTCCCACAAGATGGCCCATTGTGCTATTAATAGTCCGGCCAACAAGGAACATCAACACCGAAGACAAATATCCACAATGCTCAAGTGATGCACTGTATTTGGTGCGATCAAAAGGTGTGATCCACTATAAGCTGCTAAAACCTCGCCAAGCGATCAATGGAGACTTCGACAGGCGACAGTTGATTCGTTATAGCCGCTTATTGCCGAAAACGTTCAGATTATCCGACCAGACGCGAGTCGATGATATTCCATCAAAACAACGCTCGACCTCATGTCATGTTCGAGTTAAAAACGATTTTAAAAATAGCGGATGGGAAATTTTGGTTCACCCACCTTGTAACACTTTGTAACACCTTGTACACAAACCCCTTCCGACTACCATTGATTTCGATCGAAGCAAAACGCTTTGAGTGGAATACACTTTACTTCAAAACATGGCAACAACAATTGACTGAATTTTTTGACGTAGGATTACGTCTTTCAGGAACATATTGGGGTACAAATTGGAAATCGAAAATCGAACACATCGTGAAAATTGTCCAATTTCAAATGCTTACTGCTCAGTTATTTCATGATGGATTGATGAAATGTTTGTGTCAATCGATTTCGGCACTCCATAAAGTTTTTTTATATTGAATAAAATAATATATGTCATGAAACAAACTATCGAACAATTGAAAAATCTCAACGCCTATCCTAACGGAAATATCCACTTCTAATTGGTCGAATTTGACGACATATGCGGCGGTTCCCTAACAGAGACATCAAAACCAAGCTGCCTGGGGGAAATCGGCATTGCAAATAAACCCATACCTCGCTTTACGGCCTAGATACGTTCCTGGGCCGCTAAGAAAAAAGCCGTATAACGAATCAATTATTCCAATACAAATTCATATAAACTCTATCGGATCGGTTCCAAGCTTGTTCAACAAAAAGCCGTATAAAGAGCGGCCGAATAGCGAGGTATGGGTGTTCATAAATGTAGGGGGAGCTTTTGTTCCCACCGAAATGTGTTCCGTAACAGAGACATCAAAACCAAGGTGCTCGAGGGAAATCGGCATTGCAAATATATGCAAGCCGGGGGTATTTTTATATTAGATAGGGTGAGTGTATTGTGAAAAATTTAGCACGAGTATAATTTTAAAATTGTATATGGTAGCAGTTGTGTTAAAAATAACTTGATATATGAAACGATTTATTTCAATTTTCATAAACAAAAAACCAAGGTGTGTTCCCGCTCGAGAACGGGCGTTCGGTTTAAGCTGTCTGTTTTGTTGTGTTAATTTTCACCCAAGAAAAGTTCATGCGGCGAGAAAAAATTGGAAAAGTGAAGAAATATTCGAAAAAGTGATTTCTCATATACTCTACATATAGTATTAGGTGTTGTTAGTCCAATTAAAATTCGCATTGGGTTGAAGAAACACTCAGGAAGCAAAAATTACCTTTTCCATTTCAAATATGTTTTCTCTATATTAAAGTAACATGTTTTCACTGATGAGAAAAATTAATAATTGTGTTCGGTATTGGTCATTATCTTATATTACATTATTACATTGGTGAGTTTTTTTTTTCATTATTTCATCCGTACATAACACAGGAGGCATCTCGTCTAGGGTCACAGAGGGCGGTTTTCATCATATCTCATTCCACTTCGGCATCTTCTATCTGATACACACCACCCAACGACTGTTTACCATATTTCTGTAATCATCATTATCACCAAATCATCAAATAGTTTAACGATGTAATTCTTCAAACAAATCCAAAATCAACAGATACTCTCACGGAATCCTACGTCAACTATGCGGTCGTGTCTCGGACACAACCTTCCTGTAACTTTTCTTGGCGTTCTAGAAATGAACGCTTCTTTCGCGACCAAGCGATGGCCAATACATTGAACAATGAATTTATTTAATTATTCAAATATGCAACCATTCTATGCCAAACCGATATAGTGGTTCTTAGATTTTCGTGAAAAGTGGTAATTTTGTTCCTTATCACAAAATATTAGACCAATATTTTCTATTTTTTTACAAATACAAATACCGTTCTGAATCATATTTCGGACGCGTGAGGCATATGATGATATTGAAACCAAGGATTACACTAAAGAAGCAATTGTGATATTAATTTTATAGTTGTATCATCAGTGCATTAAGCATTTCAAGATATTAGAACAAAGTGTCCGAAATATGATGTTGTCCGAAATATGATTCAGAACGGTACAATGATTAATTACGAAAGCAAAATCCAATTTTTTTCGCAAGATTAGAAAAGTTATTTTTTATTCATAACTAGTTGACCCGGCAAACTTCGTCCCGCCCAAAATTTGTGTTTTGTTATCAGTACCTTCAAACATTCACGTTTTTTTACTATGAGCAAGTTCATGGGTCCAATCACAGAACTGTTCCTTGATTGATCTTCTAATCGATCCCGTTGAAATTACCTTTTACTATTAAATTCCTAGTATTCATAATTAAACTCATCATTATAATATCAGATTATTTACAGACACAATTCTCGATTTTTCAACCACATACAAATAACATGTTTCTCCTTTACATGGAATAAATGTTTTATACAGAAAATATGATAGAATGAAGACAGCCCTAAATCGTTGAATTCCTTCCTCGAGTTTTGCTCTTATCAACACATTCGGCGATCATTTTTCTTGGTATAGATAGAAGAAGATATAGGAGTGCGTTTCATCACATTAAAATCCATTTCCAGTTTCGAACAAATATCAATTTCGCTAGCGCAAACAACAAATGGACTAACATCCCTTGTCACTATGTAATTGTAGAACATATGGGAATTGAATTTTCCGAATTTTCCCTTTTTCCTTCAGAGTTTTCCGAAAATTTTCAATTGTCATGTTTGATTGGAATATTTTTATGGGACCATTCCAGAGGAGGGAGGGTGTCATACCATTAGAGAAATATTTATTGCACCCTAGAACCTTTACATGCAAAATTTGGTTTCATTTGCTTGATTAATTCTCGAACATCGTTAATTTGTGTTTCATTTTTATGGCAACCCCCTTAGAGAGGGTTCTAACCATCATAGAAACATTTATTACACCATAAAACCTCCATACGCCTAATTTGATTCCATTTGTTTGATTAGTTCTCGCCCCCCCCCTTCCTCCTCAGAAAGGTGGGAGGAGTGTTGAACCACCTTAGAAATGTTTCATGCCCCTAAAACGTCCACATGCCAAATTTGGTTCAGTTTGCTTGATAAATTCTTGAATTATGCATAAACTAGCTGACCCGGCAAACGTTGTTTTACCATTTAAATTATTGCTAATGAATATTTAGCAGTTTAATAAAAAAAAAACTAATGGATGAATGGAATGATATGAGCAAAAGTGTGTTTGATGGTTATATGCTTTGTCATTCGATAAACAAACGTAAAACGTTCGTTCGTTCGCTGACCGTGTATGGCGTTGCACCGTGGCGGGATAATAGTCTGTGAGTATAAAGACGGTCAATTTTTCTATGAACATCAAACGAATCTGTGAGGATAGAGTCTATGACATACAGTGGAATGGAGCGTTATAGACGATGAAGATTATTCATAATCCAATGTGTTTCATCAACGTAACCAACGTGTTGGATTTCTCAAAAATCAGATGCAAAGTGAAAAAATATGTTTTTTTTTATTGTCGTTGAGTCGAAAATTGCAAAAAAGAGAATCAACATTAATTTCGTTCAATTGTTGGTGAAAAATACGCTCTTGCCATTTTCAAGATGGACGGCAAAATTCATAGATTTGAGATGATAAACGTATATGAGAACAGAAGATATGCCAGAAAACTTCGGGAAATTATACTATCGATTTTCCTCGGGCATATTTTGTCCACTAACCAAACTAAAAATGTGTGTATGATCTTCGCTTTTGTCGTTAAACTAAACACATCCAACAACGTTTGGGGTCGAATACGTGTAATATTGTAATGAATTCCATTAAAGACATTTTTGAACACACGTGCTGTAATGTCATGACTATGCTTGCGATTTGTTCGGGTAATAGTAAAGACTGCGTCGGCGTTGCTCATGGTAGTGTCTCGCAAGAGAATGTATTTTTCTCGCGCCGTCGATTGTATCATAGGAAGACATTTGCTCTCTACCATCACGCAAATGTCAACCATGAATTGTTTGCACATTTCACGACATTGTAGAATGACGTCGTCCTGGCGCGTCGAATCATCATACGATACACATAAAAATCTATCGAGCGCTCTCTCCCGTTTGTTTCGTCTCCTTTATCACCTCGGTTTTCTAGGTTTACGCAGTATTCGTCTTGTCCTTTCAGAACGGTCGAAAGATTTTATGACAAAATCTTACGTTAGGAACGTTAGAGCCATTGAAAAAGAAGATGGAGAGCGTCGTACGGACGGTGTCTGTCGATGATTAACATCCAGGTTATTGTTACTGCTTCGAATCACAATTTCTCGCGACGTTGTGCAGTCGCCTACCTTGATTCATGCAATGTCTTCAACAACATGCACGTTGGATCTACAAACGTGCTCTCCACCTGGCGTTTTATCAGTAGTGATGAAAACAGCTTGATTTTATTTTGTAATCCGATAATATGTGTTTTGATGAATTCCATTTTCTATATTCATAATCAAGTTTCAATTCAATATCGAAAAATATTAGATGAAATTTCGAGTTTTTATGCATTTTTTAAATCTAAAATGAGGAAAAAAAACACAAAAGTAAATTGTTGATTTTATTATGATAGAGCCGCCCTAATTGGTATGAAATATACGGTAATCGATATTCTAGCGGTATCATATATAGTTTACGACCTATTATCAAGCCTACCAAGTTTTTTGTGTATAATTTCATAACAATCGGTCGAGCCGTTTCAGAGGAGTTCGACCACGAACATCGTGACACGAGATTTCTATATATATATATATAGATGTATGCTTCATTTGTATGGCAGTCCCCCCCCCCTCAGAGAGAAGGGAGGAGTGTCTATTCACCATGAAAACGTTTCGTGTCCCCTAAAACATTTGTATGACAAATTTGGCTCCATTTGCTTGATTAGTTTTTGAGTTATGCAGAAATTTGTCTTCCATTTGTATGGCAGCTCCCTCTTAAAGAAGGGAGTGGAGTGTTTTACCACCGTAAAAACATTGATTGCACCCTAAAACCTCCACATGCCAAATTTGGTTTCATTTGCTTGATTAATTCTCGAGTAATGCAGAAATTTGTGTTTCATTTGTATGGCAGCCCCCTTTTAGAGAGGGGGTGGAGATTCTAACCACCTTAGTAACATTCATTGCACCCTAAAATCTTCAGATGCCAAACTTGGTTTCATTTGCTTGAATAATTCTCGAGTAATGCAGAAATTTGTGTTTCATTTGTATGGCGTCTAACCACCATATAAACATTTATTGCACCCTAAAACCTCAAAATGCCTAATTTTGTTTCATTTTCTTGAATAATTCTCGAGTAATGCAGGAATTTGTATTTCATTTGTATTGCAGACCTCCTGACCATTGGGCAATGGAATCGGTAATTCTCTAAGATTTGTTTTATATGCTATTTGTTACAATTCCTTAATCTCAAAACGGTTTAAATTAATGAAAAGTGGAAGCATTGCAATTTTCCCATACATTTGTTCTCCCGATTTGTATGCTTACCTTCCCGTACCGTCAATAACGAGCAATTAAAACTTCCGTTTTTGTCCATTTTCAATAAAACCAACAAACAAACAGCGAAATTTGAACGAGCATATTCCACTCTACTTGAGTAAGATTAAGATGTTGTTCTGCATCGCAGAATGTAGTTCCTGTAGGTTAGAGCAAAAAAACGTTTTTTTATGGTCACCCTAATGCAACTTAGATAGAAAGCGCTAAATCGATTATAATTTGGAGCAAAAAAAAAATTTTTTTTTTTCATGGTGACCCTCACGCAACTTAGGAAAATAGCACTATAACTATAAAATAGCGCGTTCCGCAAAGTTGTTTATAATAACTGGAGCTATAACATTGTCGAATTATATTTACCTCTATCTATAAAGATAAAAAAAGTTAGATTAACATAGTTAGATGACATAAAAATGAGCGCTATATCATATGTAAAAACTTTATCGAAGACAGATTTTGTCTAGAGAATAACTGTCGAACTCTGGATGCTAATTTCCACTTAAATGCATCTCCTGGACCTTTGTGCATTGTTATGAAAATCATCAGAATTCTTTCGTTGTGAAAATAGTTATTAACGTTAACTTTATTTCAAAAAACGTGACCTGTTTTTTGATTTGGCATCCTTCCTGAAAGACTTAGTTCTACGTCAAAAAATACAGGTTTAATATTTTGCGATAAGGAACAAAATTACCACTTTTCTCGAAAATCTGAGAACCACTACATATATCGGTTTGGTATGGAATGGCTGTTTATGTGTTTTTCATGCAAAAAAACGAACGAATTAAGTTGCACACCCAGTATCTAAACCTACATCTGTGTACTAAAGTGCGTAGTATCTCTGTTGACGAAAGTTCTGAAAGTTCTGTAAGTTCTGGATATATGTATTTCCGAATTTTAATTCATTAGGTTACCAAAACATTTGACTTTCAAAAAGTTGTTTTTGTAGGAGATTTTAATCAACACTTGAAACTCTTATTGAACCGGTATCTATTTTGGATTTTTATATATTGAACCGGTGTCTATTTTGGATTTTTCATACTTTGACTACAAATATTTTAGGCTGAAATAACTGAACAAAACTGTAAGGCTTCTATGGAGAAGGGTGTGTTATTTTACAATTCAAAAAAAAAAACATTTCAAAGATGGAATCTGTGTGGGCCCAAGCATGTCGACGAAATGTTTCGCCCGTCAAAAATCCCCCCAGCAGATTTTCCCCACTTCCGAATGTGACACCCGTGACGCTCCGGAATAGATGCAATCTGGTAAACCAAATAAACACCATGTTATTTGGCATGTAATGTTTTGGAAACACATGCCGCACACGTTTGGCTGAAAACCGCAAATTTGCTGGTCCTTTTTGCTGCTGCTGAATTCGTTCCACCATTTGTATGGGAGCTGGGAGTCTGACAAACACAGAGAGCATCACGAGCACCATGAACTGTCCGGTGTAAACTTGTTCCGGCTCTAAGCCGTAGGCCTTGAATTTAGATTCCTTCTCACCCAATGGTTGCACCGCTGTGCGGAGGACACCAACCGGTGCTATTAAATGAGAAGAGTGAGCAAGTTTAGGAGCCCTTCGTGGTATATCTGATCTCCCAGTCGGTTAAAAGGTTGCAGTCGATTTTGTAGGGAACGGTCCGGGAATGGGGAGTGTGAAGTTGCGGTGGATGCTGTTTGTGTGGCTTTTTTGGTTCATCATAGATGGGTTGATATTCGACTGGATGTCGACCCCCGCCCGATGCTAAGTGATGCGAAACGAGGGTGGTGCTGTGAGGGAGCAAAGGGAAAAGTGGTGGAAGCATACGTGCATTCACATGAGTTCGACAACGATAAAAACCGCGTGGCAGCAAAGATGTCCACGTGTATGTTGTATGTAAGAGTGCAAACTGAAAATGAAAGTTATTTGCGGAAAGTTGGTCCGACTGCTGTGACCTTGTCTTTGGGTGGAATTTTCAGAGTGGAAGGTAATTGCATAGGCAAACAAGTGCTTTAAATGTGGACGCTAAACTTTTCAAGGACTTTACAAATTACCTCAGACTGAGCAGATTAAAGTTACTTCGTATTCTAGGAAACACAATACTCGGAAGCACCCCAAGCTTCCGAATCGGTGCTCGGTACGGACAATGTGAATGTTATACTCGAAATCGGACTTTGGTATCAATACTGTTCGTGTTGTCGTTAATCTTCGGAGCAATATTTTATTTTTGTCACCCGTCTTCTCTTACCTGCTATCTGGTAATCCGGCATTGGTGACGTTGAAGAGACAGTCGATTTTTCCAAATTCGAATTACGCTTTTTCCATTCTACTTGCGCTTCCCATTGATATCCCATCATTCGCAGCTTCTTCGGAAAATCTTCGCCATTTGATAGCTGTTCTTATTCAAATCCACTTGCAAAGGAGAAAGCTGAAAATAAATTCGCAGCGTGAAACCAGAGACTCGTGGAATGCTTTTTAGTGCTATTTTTCGTGCAGTCCACAAGAAACCATATTCGGTTCTCCGTTCGCAAGCTTCCTCCTCTGCTATGTTCACCCAGCCCAACTTCCCCGGCTGGGGCTTCGTCAGAATACGGATGGAAATTTAAACACAATTGTACTGTGATAATGCTGCTGGAAAAGACGGAGAAATCTCAGAAAACGACACTCTGGGGTTTGTCAATCCAAAAAAGATTGAGAATGTCTTCTTTAGACGGAGAGCTTTTTTAGTATATTGTTATCACAGAGACAGTTGAAGAATGAAATTGATAATGCTTTCATTGATCCTGGTGTAGAAACAGGAAAAAAATGTGTTTAACTATAAAATAAATTGATTCAAAAGAAAAATTAGGTTTGCGATACTTCATTAACATACTTATTCTCAATTTAACCAGATAGTTTTATTACTTACTCTGTATTTTAATTGCTCCCATCAAAATCTTGCGTTAATCTTTCCATCAGCAATTTTCCATCATCTTGTTTTTCCCCTAATCACAACAGCCTAACCACAAGACATCCAGAGGCATTAAAAGGAACGATCCAGGAAAAGCTGCAGACATTCAACGGAGCCTGAAATTCAAATCATTTCATCATGGGCGGTAAAACCAATCATTCCTGCTGGCGACGAACAGGCAAGCAAATTTTACGGAAGACGATTTGGCCATAGATCAATTATTGGGAAAAAAAGCTTTCGCTGATCGGAAAATTCACGCTGTCTCGGAAACAAAAACATGTTCCATTGGGATGATCCCATCGTAATCAATTTGGAGCCGTTTAGGGAGGAATTATGATGCCATAGTCGAACGAGGCTTCGCAAAAGGAAAAAAAACACACACACACACACTAAGCGTTTATGGCAGGGCGCAAAAGGATTAAACCCGCTGATGCACTAGTAGTGGCAGGAGAATCGAAGACAACAAAACCAGCTCAATTGAATTACAACCCGTTCGGCGGCATTAAGCTTTATTCCCAGCATCAGGGCATCGAGTGGTAGGGCCTTCTCTAAAAATTCACATAAAAGTTAAATTCTACGGCCTGGTCTGCATTTGCGCTCGATGCCGGGAGTTGTTTTTGATGATAAACGCGCGATGCCTGTTAACGGCTTCGATTATAAAAGCGCAATTTCACAGGCGATTACGTTGCACAAACAAAACCGTTTTGGCGTCTATTTTCATTCGGCAGCGGATTTGCTCCTGCACCCTGACGACTTGGCGGGCTTCATATTGTCTAGTTTCGTACGTCATCGGTTTGCATGTATGTATCTCGTTGTATGGATTCCAACGCCGATGATACTGAACAACAAGCGGCAAATGGTGGCATGATGATAAAAAAAAAAGATTTACATAATAAATCACAAACTCAAAAACAGAATTAACCTCGCTGGAAACTTCATAATTTGTTCTTATTACAATGTGAGAAATACATTTCAATACTATTCAAATATTTTGAAATATAATGCTGTTTTTATCGATCTAAATATTAGGTTGGGGAAAAAGTAATCCATTATTTTTGGGTGAAATTCAAAACTATTTTTAATATGCGCATAGACGCAGGGCATTCCTTAGGAATAGATTAAACAGACGTTTCACAGTCCATCTCACTCCCACTGGCAGTTATCCGTTTCACCCCACCAGTACAATTATTTGAATAATTTCATTTTTCACTCAAAAATGAATTTACTTTTCCGTACAAACCTAATATCGCTTCTCTGTTAACTCACAAATCGAAATATAACCATCAGCAAATTGAATTTTGATATTAAACCACTCGAAATGCTTAATATCGAAGTAGCTAAAAGTATATCCACACGCGGAACCATGCATGATTTTCGGTTTTTGTTTCCCTTTTCCACTTTTGATCAATATTTATTGCCATAGGGTGGCTTAAATATTATAGAATAACATGTAGAAGGTGTTCTCATTAACAGAAGTGTGAAATTCAAAATGTGACAATACAAATTAACCACCTGCCCTTATTACCACCACTGTCCGTATTACCCGCGGCTCCCCTACGGATTGTTTTGTATCATAGTCCACGACAATTTCCCTTATGAAATACGCATGCCTTCAACCTGATTTTTTTGGGCGGTCTTTCCACTTGGTATTATTATGGCATTTTTTGAACATATAGCATAACTTCAACATGTTTCATGAACAAAATTCAGAAGAATTTCCATTTGGAGATAAAGGATATCATACATACAAAGTATAGAATTAACATTGATACTCGAGATGAAACGAATATCCGGCTTATCCGTCAAATATTTGCTAAAATTCACAATTTCTCATTAACACAACATAAATAACGGACGGCGTAAAATCTCTGGTTACGTCATCTTCCGGAACGAAAATAAAAGTAGTAGTCCCGACTCATGAGCCGGTGAGTCTGATAGGTAGGAACAAGTGTAATCGCCTCCCTGATGTCGGTGATTGGCACTGAAGTGGCCAAAATAGGTCTACAAAAATAAACCAACATAAAAAAAACCTAAATTATAACAAAATAACTCATTAGCAAAACCGTTTATTCATAATTAAAAATAAGGTTTGATTACTGAAATGTCTTTTTTTTTAATTAAATTAATAAAAACTCATAACAGTAATTTATTATCAGTACTCAAAATTACCCTGTTGTTAATATTATCTATTCTATATATAATAAATATATATATATATATATATATATATATATATATATATATATATATTTTGTTAAATAAATTATAATATATTAAATATAATATAAATATAATTATAAAACAAAAAAAAAAAAAAAAAAAATATATATATATATATATATATATATATATATATATATATATATATATATATATATATATATATATATATATATAGTTCGAAACTGGAAATGAATTTTAAAGTGATGAAACGCACTAGTATATCTTCTTCTATCTATAGGGTTTATATTGACTTTACCTCCCTCCCTGTTGTCCACGTTCATTTTTCTCTCTTTTTTCTCTCTTTACTTTTACGTTTTTGGGAAGCTTATCTGCCGTTCTACGCATAGTTGTCCAATGTTACTTCTTCACGATGTTTTTATGCCTAATCTTCCAGAAAACCACAAAAAAAACTCATTGTTTGTTTCTAGCTTTTCAAAAAGCTTTTCAAATTGTCCATGTTGATATTCTAAGCATAACTGTCCCACCATGTATTTTTGAACCGTAATCAAGCTTGATTGATTCAAGTGAGGGGAACTTTTCACATTTCATGAAACAATAGTTTACTTCTTATACAAAACCCGGTGTTTTGCCAAACAGAAATGCTCCTGGTAGATAAATATGCTAGAAAACTTTGATTGTGTTTTTCTCAGTTGCTGATTTTGGTACATGGGACAACCATGCGTAGAACGGCAGTTATACCCTCAGAAATATTATCCTATAAGGATTTTTCGATATTTGATTTCGTTGAAAAGTTACAGCCAAAAATATGAGCCCATCTCAAGGGATATAGTACACTCTGTCCAACTTCTATAAGACCGGGTGATGAACTTGCTGCTTTGTGTCATTGTAAACAAAGAATGCTTAAATTTATATTCTAGCTTCAATTTATATTCTAGTATATTCTAGGTATTGGTGACTACCATACACTGCATGATTTTAATATATGTGTGTGCAAGCGCTGAGCGTGAGCGAATGTTTTTGTATTTTTCAAGTGTCAAGTATCTATAAGATTTACTTTTTTTTTACAATTACATTTTCCGTTGTTTTAGTTGTTTTGATCAATTAATCTGGCAAAAGGGCCGAAGGGAAAAGTGCTCACGGAGAGAGAAGAAAGACAAATCGATGCATTAGTATCAGAAAAATTGCTTGTCAGATTGGACGATCCCATCAAGTAATGCTCAATTATTTGGCGAATCCTCAAGGATACGGTAAGAAGGAGAGAGCTCCACGTAAATCGAAAATAGCTAGAACAGCTTCGAATACCTCAAAATTGCTTATGCAAATAAAGCAATATGTTTAAATGTTTCTCTGGTGACAAATCGTCAAGTATTGGAAGAAAATCCTCAAATAAAGAGGGGATTAGAAGGTTGAAGCTTCTCATCTTACAACATCTCACATCGGAAGACGTCTGGGTTTTGCCAAAGCTCACATGAACCGACAGTGGGATATGGCATGTTGTGACAAAGATTGTTTCCAAAAGAATACATTTTAACGAACAGTTTTTCAATGTATAGGTTATTATCACTAACAGAAAAAGTTCAATTCGGATGGTTTTGATGATTCCAACGGGTACTGGCGTGATCCACGGAAGGAGGAACAGTATTTTTCAACCAGGAGTTTCGGTGGAGGCTCGTGCATGGTTTGGGCGGGATTCTGTGCAACCGGAAAGCTCAAGATAACTTTCACATCATTCAAGGATTACATATATGTTCTGGAATCCTCTCTCTTACCGATTTTGCGTGGATATCGTCACAAATAATTCACATTCCAGCAAAATAATGCTACTATTCATACCAGCAAGGAAACTAAGCAATGGATTAACGACTGAAAACTTATTTTTTGGACTGGCCGGCTCGCTCTCCAGACTTGAATCCTGGTTAAGATCTCCTTGTAAGAAGAATCTATGCTGAGGGAAAACGGTACACCACGATTTAAGAGCTCAAGGTCGCAATTTCAGAAACATGGAAAAATATCGAGAAATCCGTTAAGCAGTATTTGGTAAATAGTATTTCAACACGAATTTTCCTGGTTCATAGCCGAAATGGCAAGATTGACAATTATTGACATGTAAATCAGCCGATCGTTTTGAGTTTTTCATTGATAATACTTATGAATTTTGAAATGGTCTTCTAGAAACTATTAGAAATTATGAGAAAATTAATAAAATTCCATGAACATGACGGTATAACACGACAAACATATTAAAAGGGCCTATTTACTATTAAAAGACAATAAATTAGAAATATTTTTTAAATATCTCGAGAATGGCTGCATTTGGAAGGAGATTAATAATGATTTTTTTTTATTCCAAATCACATCAGGATTCATAATTTGTGGCTAACGTACAAAATATAAAAAATTTATAGAAATTCGATATTCCGCGTAACAAAGTTTGTCAAAAATAGTTTTATCATCTTGGGATTATTTTTTGAATTTTTTACATGACTCCTATTTTATGTGATTTTTTTAAGGGGTTGTATCCGAGACACGACCGCTTAGGGCTTAGGACTACGCAATTTTTTTTTTAATTTGTTGGTTTATCATTTCGAATATTATTCGCGAATACGTCGAAATTTCATAAATAACTCTTTAGTAAAAAGTTACGGGGACCCTGAAAAGGTTTAATGGCTTACGTGATTTAGTAAAATCATTTCAAGAAGCAACGATTCTTTCTTGTCTTTGCGAGAACAATACACTTATTGGACATGTGTCGCAATTTGTTTCTTTATATCAATGCACGCATTGCACTGATTATTTAACGAAGGCATCTTCCGTGCATCGCCGTTCAACAAGCATTAAAAACGCATCTAACAGATGCACACAGTTGCAGCGATAAAAATGAAACATCGCGAGAATCACCTTTTATGAAAAATCGTTTCTCGACTCCGAATCAAAAGCTCTGTTCGGGAAAGCACACAAATGGACAGAACAATTTATCCAATTTTTCATCAATTTAAACCATATACAGACTATGGGATTGTAACGTATAGCATATCAAACAAATCATAGAAAATTCCCGATTCGATTGGTATGCAAATTGGTCAAATCCGTTCGAAGCAAAAAATAGTTACTAACGTTAACTTTATTTCATAAAAACGTGACCTGTTTTCTGAGTTGAAACCCTTATTGTAATCCATAATCCTACGTCAAAACATTAAAAAACATAGATTTTAGATCTTGCAAATTAAAAGTTTT
The DNA here is from genome assembly GCF_029784135.1 of Toxorhynchites rutilus septentrionalis. Lineage (NCBI taxonomy): Eukaryota > Metazoa > Arthropoda > Insecta > Diptera > Culicidae > Toxorhynchites > Toxorhynchites rutilus. The sequence goes on along the minus strand of NC_073746.1, from coordinate 157,141,951 downwards.
TTTTCGTAAATACAACAAATGGTACCATTTTTTTTTCATAATGTATATTTTTTTTCACGTTTAAACATCAACACTCTATAACTCTTTCTGAGACACTGTTTCGGTACGACTCATAGTTTTTGAGATATAAATTCTCAGTTATTTCTCCTACTAAAATCGATACGCCCTTTTGAAAAGTTACACTTGAGTCAAAATATCCCCAATTGCTGTGGCAAACTCATATTTCCTCCAACCAAAACAGAAAACAAACTTTCATTCGAATCAAAAACATGATTTTGAAATCTGCATTTTTAGGACGATTTCATTTGAAATTGCCTTTTTACAGAATCATTTAACGATGTTGAGGGTAATAATAAGCTTACGCAGTTACCAGTGTGTTTACGATGGGCTACGTGATTGTAGCATATTAGGTTGGGGAAAAAATTATCCATTATTCTTTCGGTAACTGGCTTTAGTGATCAATATCTCTTGTAAAATCGATCATACAATTTCAAGTTTAGGCTCGTTGTAAAGGTAACATTCCGCAATAAAAATAATTCTTTTTACCATTACCACCGTTGCAAAACTTCCTGAGTGATAAGAATTTGGGTTCAAGAGTAGATTGTGAATATCGATTACTAGAGTTTATCGCCATAAAGAACCAAGACTTCTATGAGAGAGGCATTCTGAAGCTACCTTTCAAGTGGCAACAAATTATGCAGCAAAATGATGTATATTTGACCCAAATCGGGCAATCCGAAATATCTCGAATAAAGTTTTTAATTTCACGCAAAAATAATGGATTCCTTTTGATCCCTACCATTCGACGATCAGTAATACATATACATTTACATCTACATAATGCAGTCATGTAAATTGCACGCAAACATTGTCTGGACTCTGTATATATTCTAAAACCATGAAATTGTAGGACCTTCGTTGCGACTCTTCATTTAGTGAAAACGAGTTCCTCAATACAGGACGCCACACATAAAAACGGTCCGAGGAATCAGTTTTATTAGATTACCAGTAATCGCAGGAGAAACAAGCACACAATAATTCTTCGTCATTGCAGAATTTCCTGCAAACGAAAGAAAGCGCAGCATATATGCAGCTCCACCCAATGGCACCCCGCACATACTGGAATGCCTCATGGAAACATTCGAACTACTGCATCCTTCTGCCGCGGTTTGCTCCCTTTCAACTTAATTCAGCCAAGCTCTCCTGGTTCGCCTGTCTCGTCTTTGGCCGAGTGCCAATAAATTGGCCGACTCTGGTGGTAAAAACAGTCCCTAAATGGTTCCCGCCGTCTGTTCCGCTCACCGGTTTCAGCTCACCAATTGTTAATCAGCACAATGCGTTCGTGAATTTTCGGAACATTTCACATAATTTGCTTTATTGTAATTGGAATAATCAATCAAAGTAAGGAACAGATTTATTGTTAAAATATAAGCCTTATAACATAAAAATTACCTCTGTGTTCACATTCCTCAAGGCAAGTCTGCCAGTGCATCATCTAGCTGATGTCGGAATGCTATCGCAGCGATTGAATGGCTTCTCGGATCGAATACCAATTTGTTCCCTCGATTCACCCCATCCCTCATCGGAAAGCCGGCTCCGTCTCTTATTTTTGGCACCGAAAATGCCAAAATACTATAGCCTACCTGATTGTTATTCAATAGGCGGTGCGCTTGGTTGTTTGATCTTTGCAAAATTTCTTAAAAATTAACTTCAGCTGCCGTTGCCATCCGGTCTTTTAGTTTCCTTTTGGAGCGAAGAAAAAATAATCCAAAGAGCATACCGCAGCGTGACATAACCGCAATCAACAACCCCCTTTGGGCGCAAGTCGTGGCGTTCATCCGAAACTGTTTCGTTCAGTTCCAATCGGCAGGATATTTGATGTATCGACGGGTATTGGTATTCTGGGAAGACGAGTGCACCCAAAATGTGACTGCGGCTCTATACTGAAGCGGATATAGTTTAATCTAATTCTAAATAAGCCTGCGCAAAGTCAGGTAATTGCCGTGAAGTCACTTGTTATCAGTTGAGGCATAAAATGCGGCGGTCTCATTTATCGATTGCTAGTTTTATCATTATGAATCCGTTGTGTATTGAACATTAAACGTTAAACTCACAATCAAGCAATATTCAAACCATTCCAATAGCTTCCAGTGCTTACCACAAAGAATGATATGAATTTAATATAAGTAGCGGTTACTGTAAATTTGACAATTAACAGTTCGAGTGAAAACTTTATAAGGTAACACAGTAAAACGTTTTTTTTTGTGCAAAATTCAATTTTATTATTCAACATAATTGCCATCAAGGCGATACAGAGATTATAGGGATCTTGCAACTTGATACCATTTTTATAGTACTCTTTCGGTTTTTCCTCAGAATGAGCCTCAGTTTCTGTTATCACTTCATCGTTAGTCTTAAATTTCTTGCCACCGAGCATTCTCTTCAGGTCTGCGAACAGAAAATAGTCGCTGGGGACTAGATCTGGAGACTACGGCGGATGCGGAAGCAATTCGAAGCCCAATTCATGCTATTTTGCCATCGTTTTCATTGAAAAATCACAATTTCCATTTACAAAAGTTGCTTCACTCTCAATGCTGTAACTCACGAACCAATCGATCAATTGCTGTCAAATTTTGAACCGTATCCATTGAAAGATTGTGCTTTGTGCTTTGTGCAAGTAGATTTTTGCAAGAGGCGTCATCAAGACGTCAACCTTATGAGCTGTTACAATTATTTTTCTACAATGATTTTTCTTTCTTTCTTTATTTTCTTCTAAGCATTGGATGAAATTGAAATCGCAAACTCGTATTGATGGTCCACCAATGAGTTTCTGGTTGAACGATCAACAAAAATTACATGTGCGTCAACTATTCATCACAACTGGTCAACGAGATCGTATGCCCCATCAGCATTGGATTATTTCCTCAGATGAGACATGTTACGTGAGTTCAGTTGGTTACATCTTTGGTTCGAATTTTTATAAACAACTGTTTCAATTCGTCTATGCTTTTAAAAAATAAAGCTTTACTAGCTGTACCCTACCACGCTTTGCTGTGGCACATTGTGGTTGCATGGTTGTGTTAAATTTTTCATTTTTTTATGTTGTAACAACAATCCTAGATGTGTTTGGTTGTTTTGTATATTGTATCATAGTTTGAGCTCAGTCGGTTCCGTACTTTTCGAGTTTTTAACGCGCACAAAAACGAACAGAAAACTTATATATATAAGTTAAAGAAGTTAGGCCTTTGGGAAGGTTTTTTAAAAATTATAAACGAACTACCTCACTTGAACATCGAATTATGACTGACTTTATTCCTTACTAATTAGCCTGAGCTGAGTTCCCTAACGCGGCGTACGGTTATGCTGATTCTCCAGTTTGGTTCCGGTGAGCTCGATCGTGGTGGACTTCGACCTGGCCAAAGCGCTGAGCCTTAGGATTGTGTATCGAACGATAGGTCGATGTTTCGATGGGTCGTTGGTATCGATGATGTTGACGGTGCAAATATTCAGGTCGATGCGCCGTCAATGATGATGCGCTGTTTGTTCATGTGTCGCCCGGAGAACTGATGCGTTAGCTCTATTGGAAGTGGGTCACCGCTGTTGTTCGGTGGTTAGTTGATCTGTTCATGTAGTACATGGGGATGTGGGTGTTAACTACTCTCTCCCTAATGAAGATTCGTCTCGAATCTTAAGTTGTTTTCTTCGGAGGTACAATTCGATGAGGCTGCTAGAATTGAAACCGCTGTTGTTGATTGTTGCATAGATGAACTTCTGCGAGTATCGTTGAAGTTGTTTGTGCTGGGTTTTCTAGTGATTTGTCTTGTTGGGTTTGATCTGAGGAGAGGGAAGATGTCATGCTTTTTGTGTTAGCATAGGGTTTTACCTCTGTTGATACATTTCGTGGTGTGGTGTATACTCCAATATGTTTCTTCAGGCTCATGATTGCCAATCCTATGATCATGGCTGCGAGTGGAATCAGGAATCCAATCGTAGTATGTTGCAGTGTTATGTGGTCTCTTTGCAGTTTATGGATGTGGTCTCGGTTTTCAATTCTAAGCAGGTTTACTTGTTGCAGATCAGGTTGGTTGAAGATTACTGTTGGCTGAAAGTTCACTCCAATTGTTGAAATAGTTCTGATCTCGTGATGATTAATTGTCCTCTTGTCGTCGTATTTGCTTCCATTGATTGAAACAGAGCAGTTTGGATATTTGATCAGTAGAGTTCCCGTTATCTGTCTCGATTTGATGTTGCAATTTGAATCCAGAAGAACGGATTTATCAGCGTTTCTCACGATCAGCGTGTGGTCGTCGATGGGCTTAATGTCCATTCCGATGCGATGTTCCTCGTAGGGGCAAGATGCGTTGATTCCTCTTAATGCGTTGTCGATACAACCGTCGCCTGTTAAATTCGTGAGCTCCTGTCTTTGGCAAATTCTATAATTTTCAACAATTGTACATTCGTTATTTATTCCTAGTGTCAGTGTTTTACTCAGAACAGCTGAGTTGTAGGGTGTCGATATAATTCTGTTTTTTCTTGGTAATGTTTCAAATCTAATATATTGGAACTTTTCTGACATAAATATTGGGATCTTGATCACAAATATTATTTTTGTACTTTCATGATGTGTTTCTATACTAAGAAATTCATAAATTTGGTCAATATTGTTAATGTGAATATTTTGTTCTTCTAACTTTTCTAGTACAAACTCTGTTTCATTATTGTTTAATATTGCCCTAGATAAAATCCCTATTTTCGATAGTTGTACAATTTCAAAAATGTCTCTTAGTTGGTTGTTTAGTAGATCTAGATTGAAAAATAGATCGTGAACTATTCCTTTTAAATGATTTTCATATTCTGTGTTTACGTTATTGGCAATTCTCGATATTCTTCTTAAAACCTCAATTTGGTTTTCATTTACGTGGCTAATTAAATTGTTAATTTTAGCTTCGAATTCCTGATTGATTCTGATTTGTCGGTTGTTGTTGTCAATAAGTGTGTTGGTTTTGGTTTTTGAATTTTCTATCGTTTGTCGGATTAATTGTAAATCGTCGTCGTCTAAATTGCCGGTCAATGATTTGATAAACGTTCCTAATGGGTTTAAGAGTCCTCGTTTCTGTCGGTGTATGGGTTTCAACTGTTTGTAATTGTCGGAAATTTGTTTCATCCTAATGTCCAATGTTTTAAGGTATGGTTTCGTGAAATTTTGTCGTTCGAACTGGTGTAACGTATACTGGAGGTTGGTGAAACTACTTTCGAACTTTTCCAAATCCACGATGTGGAGATGGAAATGTTGAGATGTGATAATCTTCGCTTCTCTCTCGCTAAATGCTATTATTCCATCATGTCGTGAGAGGTCTGTTATCGTCACTTCTGCTGTAACATCAAGGGCTAATCTGGAATAGAGAAATATGTGAGTACTACTTTGGGTTTCGAGACGTCATTTTCTTTGACGTCTTATTTTTGTTTTATGTATCGTTCTTCCATTCTGATCTTGGAAGGTTTTTGTGTTATCTCTTGCGATTTGATATCGTTTATACTTATCCTTTGTTTTACTTTTGACCCCTTGGCGCGCGACGTATACAGTTTCGTCCACTTCCAGTGATGGGTCAGCTTCCTTGTTTTTGTTGTGGTGCTGTAAATCTTGTTTTTGTTTTTTAATGAGAGCTAATGTTGCTTCATTGTATATTTCATTCCTTTTCCTAACAATTTCTTCAATGTTACTCGGTCTCACCTCTCCCTCTTTTATTCCAAAGAATACTTCTTTGGGTCGCATCTTGGTTGAAGAGTGAATAGTGTCGTTATAAAGTGCTACAGTGACTCTAAACAACTCTTTCTTACTTAATCCCTCATGTTTCGATCTACAACAGCGAAACATTTCTGCAATTGTTGAGTGAAATCGTTCAACGATTCCATTCACTTCGCTTTTATTAGATGGTGTGAAATATGTTTCAATTCCTAGTTCTTCTAACATGCCTCTTACTTCAACAGACTTTAGTGCTGGTTCATTGTCACTGACCAAAAGTCTGGGTATCCCATATGTTGAGAAGAATTTTGTCAGTCCTGAACGGACGTCAGGAATCGATCTCGATTTAATTGGAAAAAGCATTCCGAACTTCGATAATTTGTCTACCACGGATATGAACGTGTTTGGTTGACATATGAATATATCAACATGAACTATGTCTAGCGGCTTTTTAGGTATTGGAGTTTGGGCTAGGTTCAATTTATAAGGATGTCGCTCATATTTAGCAGTTTTACACGTATTGCACAATGTGACGTGTGTTCTAACTTTCCTTTTCATGTTCGGGAAGTAGAATTTCTGGCTGATAGCCATCAGATTTTCTTCGATGCCTCTGTGAGCTCTTGTATGTGTTGTATTTATGACTTCATTCTGTTCTTCTTCAGTTTTTAAGTCAATTAAGAACTTTTGTGAAATAACTACTTTAAACGTTTTGACGCGAGAAAAATAGTTTTTATACACAATTTGAAGGGTGTTGATGAGATTTTCTGGGCAGTAAATGCAATTTACTCTTTTAGGATCCATGAATTCTTTGAATATTCTTAGTAATATTGGTACACCAAAATTCACTTTTGTAAACGTGTGTCTTAGGACTTTGGGAAAAACTTGTTCTCCGGTGGTCTCACTCTCAGTTCCATCTATTTTCAAAATGATCTGATTGGAAAAAGTGTTTACCGGTTTTTCGGTACATGCGATAAATTCCGAGTCATCGGTGTCTGCCGAATGTTGCGTAGCAGCGTCTGATGAAGAATCATTTTGTTCTTCATTCAGATTTAAATTTTGGGGAATTCTAGAGAGGCCATCGGCAACGACATTTTGTTTTCCGGCACGATATCTTATATCGTAGGAATAGTCCATTAAAGCAATCATCCATCTGGCAATTTTACTTGATGGATCTTTCAAGTTCACGGCGCAAGTAAGCGGCTTGTGATCTGTGTATAAAATGAATTTATTTCCGAAAAGGTACGGTCGGAAATATTTGGTTGCCCAATAAATAGCTAGTAACTCCTTCTCAATAGTGGAGTACTTTTCTTCGGTTTGACTGAGTGTTCTCGATGCAAAAGCAACAGGTTTATCTCTTCCGATTGGACCTTGTGAGAGAACAGCTCCTATTGCGTATTTGGATGCATCTGTTGTCAATATGAAGGTTTTTTCGAAATCTGGGTGTATTAGAATAGCGCTGCTAGAAAGTATCTGTTTGCACTTGTTGAATGCTTTTAGAAATTCTGGAGTATGTTCTACTTTCTCATTTTTCCGAAGACATTGTGTTAGCGGTTTCGTTATCCGGCTGAAATCCTTTATGAATTTTCTATAGTATCCCAGTGTTCCTAAGAAGGATTTAATGTCCTTCTCGGTTTTGGGAATTGGCCAATTTTGGATAACTTCAATTTTTTCTGGGTTTGGTTTTACACCTTCTTCATTCACCACGTGACCGAGGAAGGAGACCTCTTTCTTCAAAAATTCACTTTTGTCGAGCTGTATTTTTAAGTTGGCTTTTTTAAGAGCAGCGAAAATTTTATTTAAGTTGTTGCAGTGTTCTTGTAAACTGCTGCTGAATACAATGATATCGTCCATATACACTAGGCAGATAAATCCGGCTAGGCCTACCAGCACAGCATTCATTGTTCTCTGAAATGTTGCCGGGGCGTTTTTCAGCCCGAATGGCATTCTTAGATATTCGTAGTGGCCGTTCTCAGTTGAAAATGCAGTTTTTTGAATATCGTCTTTTTCCATCAGAATTTGGTGGAATCCCGAAGCTAAATCTAGGGTTGTAAAATATTTACTTCTCCCTAATTTATCTAGGATATCCGTGATATTCGGTATGGGGAATTTATCATCCACAGTTTTAGCATTGAGCTTTCTGTAATCAACGACGATTCTCCATTTTTGAATACCTGCAGCATCCGCTTTCTTCGGAACGACCCAAATGGGTGAATTCCATGGTGACGTAGAAGGACGAATTATGTTTTCATCAAGCATTTTCTGAATTTGTTTGCCGACTTCCTCTTTATGGCAATGAGGATACCTATAGCTTTTCTGATACACAGGTATCTCATCATGGGTCAAAATTTTATGTTTCACAACATTAGTAGCTGTAAGGGGTTCGTTGTCGAGGTGAAAAATATCTTGATTTTCCTCAATGACATTGATCAAACTATTTTTCTCTTCTCTGTTTAAATGATCCAGACGAAGTTGGTCCATAAGTTTTCTGAATCTGTCAGGACGAGCTTCCAAAAAATTGAATTCGTTTTGCTCAACCAAGCATTCAAAGTTATTAAGAGTGATCTCAAGTGGATAATCTAATGAAAGTGTTTGATTCTCAGTTGAACTGTTCTTGAGACTGACAATGGCTTTATGACCTACTGCTTGGTATAAACCAGCACATATGAAAAGGTTTGTATTGATTTCGAGATCATCTTCTAGTAAAAAATCACCTGATTGCTCGGAAACTGGTATCTCTATATTATGAATGGTTTCTCTTGAAATTTCCTTTGAGAAAGGTTCTGGATGTTTTCTGAGCATCTGAAGTTTTGTTCCTAATATGGTTATGGAATTGTCATCTGTTTCAATCTTCGCTTTAAGTTCCTGAAGCGTTTCATACCCAATAAGGCCGTGGAAAAAATTATGAAAATCAAAAATATGAAATTTGAACGATTTATCAGTTAAGTCGGGAAATGGATTGAAGTCGACATATCGTTCAATTTTGTGAGTGCCTGAGATGTTGGAGACAACAGTTGGTGTAGGCAGCGCAAAGGATTTTTTCACAAATCGGGGGCATAAATAATTTTTGTTAGCTCCCGTATCTATCAATAATTTCAATCCAAACCCTTGACGTGTGGGAATTTCCATGTAAGGGATGAAATTTTTTGAGTTTACCTGGGGAAATGGGATGTGCTTTCCAGTTGAAAATTTAGGTTATCGACTGCTTCGCTAGAAGTTTCTTGTTCGTAGGTCTCATTGGAAGTTTCTTGCTCATTTTCTAAATGTATTTCTGAATGGTCTTCTTCGTATGAATAATTATCCATTGGCGTTGGGTAGTAATCGTGGTGATAACTTGCCAAGGGATAACATTGATACTCGTATTGATACTCTTGAGCGTTTTGTTGAGTTTGTTCAATATTTCTTAATTCCGTTATCCGTGCTGGTCTCGGTGGGACAGCAGGAAAGAATTGGCTTCTTGCATTATAATTATGCGGTGGTCTATTAACGTAATTTACATATTTAGAGCGAATGGATTTATCAGCATTCATTGGACTCGGTAATGCTTTCCGAAGTTGTCCATTGTTGGTATTATTGCCCTGAGGTGGAGCTGGAAAACGAGGCGTAAAGTTTGGTCTGGTTGGAATACTTTCATGCTGATATGATTGATATGGTTGACGGGGAATAAATGGTCGATGATTAAACATCGGTTGACGAGTTTGTAATTGAGGATAAAAATGTATTGGTTTGGGTAAACGTGGTGTTAAAGTCGGTTTACTTAAGCCCGTACGACTTTGATAGTTACGTTCTTCTACCGCAGCATCAAATGCTTGTTTTATATTTCTGGGTTGACGTGCACGCACGTTCCCTCCAATCGGCTCTTTCAGCCCTGCTAGGAAAACCTGTAGAGCATTTTCCTTATGCGTCGAGTTTCTATCATTTTTAATATTCTCTTCTCTTGGAGAAATATTAGTATTATTAATTAGTAAGGATAGAAGATTTTGTACTTGTCCAAAAAATTGTTCAACTGATCCGTTTTGCTGAAGTTGAAACAGCTCGCGGGTAAGTGTGACTGAGTCACGTTTATCATTATAATAAGCGATGAGATTTGCTTTAATCTCATCCCAGTTGAGAGAAGTTCCATAAGTTTCTAGGACTTGGTCCGCTTCATTAATTATTTTGCTTCTTATAGCTTGAAGCCAAATTTGCTCGAAAGGTGTATTTTTAATAGGTTCCATGAATGGCATAAAATGTTCGACGGACCTAATGAAACTATGCAACTTAACGGGATTGCCGTCGAATGGTTGCAGTTCTCTCACCGCTTGGGGTGTTTGGAGAGATTTCGTAATCTTTTCAGCCTGTTCGAATATTCTGTTTGTTTCTTCAATTCGATTCATGTTCTGTCTAGGGGGTAGTAAAGGATTCGGTTGAGGTGGAGGAGGAGGTATTGGGTTAGGAGAATTGTTCATTTCCGTGTTCATTTCTCGATTTCTTAAATTATAGGGATGGAAACGGTCCATCAAATCCTATATCTCGGGGGTGAAGAAATTTGATTAGTTTTTCTTTAGAATTTTCTTAAATCTAAACGCGATATTTTATATGGCGATTGTTTCTTACAATCTAAACGCGGCTGGCTACACACGGCGCAGATCTTAAATCTAAACGCGATATTTTATATGGCGATTGTTTCTTACAATCTAAACGCGGCTGGCTACACACGGCGCAGATATTCTCTCTGCTGTGTAGACACTGTGCTTTCGACCGGGGGAAATCTTATTGTACCGATCGCATCTACCACAGATATTCACTCTGCTATGCGATCAGTCTCCTACGCGGTGTGAGATTAGCACTTCACCGTTGGATGGTCTGATAAGAACTTTCCGCACTAGTGGAACTACAGATATGCTCTCTGTTTGTTACACACTAGTTACTCGCTACGCGAGGTGGTCTACTTGCACATACGTTTAATTTCTTTTGATAATGATATTATTAATATTTATGCAGATATCAATTCTGCCACATTGGGTGTTTTAACTTTAGTTATATAGAAGGTATAAGATAATAATTGTGGAGAATTACTTACATGGAGAATAAAACTAATATTCGCAGAGTGGTTCTTCCCGATAGCACCTTCATTGATTGATCTGATAAATTTCTTCTTTGAAACAAACATTAGTAATGTTCAAGTCTTTTTCGAAGCACACGTATTGTCTTTTGTATTTGGGCCTCTTTTTCTCGTTATTCAGTTAAACTTCACTTTGCACTAGATTATTTCTATTTTCTGTTAATCCGATATTGTTCTGCACTTAATCAATTCGATCACTATTTCATATCTATTTCGAAACACTTGAGCGGTAATCGCATCCTACCGACTGCGCCAGTTAAAGAAGTTAGGCCTTTGGGAAGGTTTTTTAAAAATTATAAACGAACTACCTCACTTGAACATCGAATTATGACTGACTTTATTCCTTACTAATTAGCCTGAGCTGAGTTCCCTAACGCGGCGTACGGTTATGCTGATTCTCCAGTTTGGTTCCGGTGAGCTCGATCGTGGTGGACTTCGACCTGGCCAAAGCGCTGAGCCTTAGGATTGTGTATCGAACGATAGGTCGATGTTTCGATGGGTCGTTGGTATCGATGATGTTGACGGTGCAAATATTCAGGTCGATGCGCCGTCAATGATGATGCGCTGTTTGTTCATGTGTCGCCCGGAGAACTGATGCGTTAGCTCTATTGGAAGTGGGTCACCGCTGTTGTTCGGTGGTTAGTTGATCTGTTCATGTAGTACATGGGGATGTGGGTGTTAACTTATATATATATATATATATATATATATATATATATATATATATATATATATATATATATATATATATATATATATATATATATAGAGATAGATGAGGGGAATCGATAAATTTTGAATCACTTCGAAACACAATTTCAGTTCATAATTTTGCCAAACACGTGGAAAAAAGATGTTTCCTTCATATAGAATACATATTCATTACTGAATAGTCGATTTTCATTAGAAGCTCAATTTCAGAAACGCACTCTGGTCATATATGAGGGGCTTAGAATGAAAGGGGTGTAAGTGATTTGATCCATTTCTCTACATCGACTCTCTCTTCTGGTCATAACTTAGCTGCAAATACATTCCCAGTTGTATTTGACAATGTTGAAGATAGGTCAGAACCTCATCTATCGGATTCTATAGCGAACTTAAATTGGAACTTTTTTGCAGTTGAGTTATTAACTAAAGAAAAAGTTGATGAAGAGAAATCGATCAAGTCACTTACACCCCTTGCATTCTAAGGCCCTCATATAAAATCATTTTTATTCCAATTTTCCAATTTTTTATGCCGTAACAACACTTCTTGAAGTGGATTGTATATTGCGTCCAACTTTGAGCTCAATCGGTTCCGCACTTTTCGAGTTTTTGACGCGTACACAAACGAACAGAACATTTATATATATATAGAGATAATTTAGGGGCTTAGAATGAAAGGGGTGTAAGTGATTTAATCGATTTCTCTACATCGACTCTCTCTTTTGGTCATAACTTAGCTGCAAAAACATTAGTTAGCTGCATTACACTTAGTTACAATATTAATTTAGCAAACTTACAGTCCCAGATCACGACGATACAGAAAATATGAGAGCATAACACCATTGTACGATTTTATGAGCTAGGTATTCAGGTATGAAATATTTAGGTTTAAATACCAGGCGTATAAATATGTAACCAAGTTTTTTTTTTATCAAAATAAACGATTACTGCTCTCGAATAGTTCAACATATTATATCTATTAGGTGTACCGGTAAGTTTCTTCGGTTTTACAACAGATGGCGTAATTTGATTATTATTCTAGTGAATCAAAATTCCAGACATTCGTTGGAAAGCTACTGTCATTGCACGTATTTTTCAGTATATATCAAAAAGTTGAAGCGTAAACAACATAGGTTTGCCACTTCGAATATGTCGAATTTCGTACCAACGAGAGTGTTTTTTGCGGGGAGTGTTACTTCATTACTTCAATATGAAGCAAAAAGCTGCGGAAAATCATCGTTTTTTGGTGGAAGTTTATGGTGACAATGCTCCAACTGAGCGAACGTGTCAGACGTGATTTGCACGGATTAAATGTGGTAATTTTGACTTGGAAGTTTGAAGATGAAGAATTGGAGGCTGTACTCGATCAAGATCCGTCACAAACGCAACAAAAACTTGCAGATACACTTGGAGTAGCTCAGCAAACCACATCCGATCGTTTAAAAGCAATGGGAATGATCCAAAAGATAGGACATTGGGTGCCGTATAAATTTAAGCCACGAGACGTCGAACGCCGTTTTTTTACGTGCGAACAACTGCTCCAACGGCATAAAAGAAAGGGTTTTTTTCATCGAATCGTTACTGGCGATGAAAAGTGGGTCCATTACGATAATCCCAAACGTCGGGCAACGTATGGATACCCATGCATCCATACGTTGCCCGACGACACAATACGAGCCAAGACACCATAAACTTATTTTGCAGCACGACAATGCTCAGCCGCATGTCGCGGAACGGAGGCGATCTGGCGTAGTGGTAACATCCATTCATCTCACGCTAAAGGTCACGAGTTCAATTCTCACTCCCGACATTCTTCCAAAAATGGAAGTAAAAGTGACGAACCAGCCGAATGAGTTGAAAGTCACTATAATACAGATAAAAAAAAATGTCGCGGAACCGGTCAAAACATACTTGGAAACGCTGAAACGGGAGGTCCTATCCAACCTGCCGTATTCTCCAGACATTGCTCCGTCCTATTACTACCTTTTTCGATCGATGCAACATGATCTGGTTGACCAGCACTACTCCAATTTTGACGAAGTCAAAAATTTGGATCGATTTGTGGTTAGCCCGGCCGATTATTTCCGCAAAGGGATCCGTGAATTGCCAGAAAGATGGGAAAAAGTTGTGATGGGCATTATTTTTTGAAAAAAAACCAAGAAACTTACCGGTACTCCTATTAAAATAACATCGAATGACGCAAATAATTCGTTTGAGAACGCAGTTGAAAAGCGTAATATGATTTTATTTCCTGATTTCCTTAATTTTTCAATACCATTCAGATCCACTAGGATCCAGCGCATCTTCAGAGTTTCCTCCGGAATAGCACGAAAAAGTAAACAAATAAGCTAATAAACCATTAAACTTCTGCGGTTGCTTTTTCCCGTTCCCTCTCGTCCCAGCAGCGATTTAATGCTCGGATCATTTTTCGGTAATCTAATCTGCTTCTCCCCAGCATCCCCTCCCGAACCCGAAGCGCACGAAAACATACTTCCACGTTGGGAACGTGAAGGCATGATTTCAACCGGAGAAAACACGACATATTTGTCAGATAACAATTGGCAAGAGCATTCATTGTGGTGCCTCGAATGGTCGCAAGGATACCGGTAGGAGCGGGGAGCGGCGATAACACATCAGAAAGCACATGAATTCAGATGAGGAATCTATTTTTCTCTCCGAGTCACTTTCACCGATTTCGATCCAAAGTGGCTGCAAATGGACAACAGCAGAATGGGTACAGGCAACAACACAAAAAAAAGAGCTAAAAAGGCTAAACGATAGACAAAGAGGCGAACAATGTGATTTATGGCATTTTATTGTGTTTTGCTCGGATCCTGAGATACTCGGAAATGATAAATATTGTTATGATTTTGACAAATTGAGTACAAACAGAAAGTTTCTGCGTGGAGTAGATTTTTGTCGAGCAAGACGAGCAGGACGTATTCGTTTTCAATTTGTGTCAATTAGAGTCAGAGACAGAGCTGATTTAGATTTTTTTTGTAATACATGGAATAAAAATATTTAACGGAAACATCGATTTAACCCAAAAACCAAAAAAAAAAGACATTTTAGGGCAAATAATTTCTGTGTTTTCCGAGGCAAATTTTGTGCAAGTAACTTTTACCATTTCTCGATTTAGTTGTGGCATATTTTCCGAGATACAGCAAGCTAATCACGATTACTTGACACGCAAATACCCCGGAGACATGAAACGAAAACGACTCGTGTCGGATAAGAAGTGAAACGAACCTCAAACCAGAAGAACCAGCACCGGCTCTTCTTACATGCACACGGTTCAATTTACATCCATATTCCTCCTAGAGTAAGGATGCGTTTCAATATTCAAAAACCGTTCCACGTCTCCACACCGCCGGCAAACTTTTCACTCATCAACGAACACAACTGTGACTCCTAATCTGGCAGACCCAGTCGTACAATCTTGGTGCCGAAAGTGCAAAGGCTCTGTGGTTCGTCTTTTGAGGGAGAGAGAGCGCGTCTGAAAAATTGTTTCCACTTTCTGTTGACTTCGGTTGAAAAGTTTAAACGTATCATCTTTTTTAGATAAAAATCCTTCGCAGCAAACTTAGGCAAATTTTTACTCGCAGCGCGCACAATATTTTACGCCCGAATTATCCGTGGTTCTCTTTTGCACTTTGGCCTGGATTTTGGAGCCGGGCCGGGGGAAGCTGCTTTTTTAGGACGCCCGGTGTGTCGTCGTCATCATCATCATCCTCCTCCCTGCCCCCGAAGCTGCCTGCCATCCGACGCAGTATCGTCGTTGCTGTAATGAAATTCAAGAACATGTTTCGGTACGAAAATGAAAAATACGATTAGATGTAGATAAAGCAGAAACTCTATATTATAATAAAATATTTTGTCGGTCTACCCGGAGGTGATTTTATAACATGAAAATATTATAATTTTTCAAGCACAACAGAAGCGATCGTCTCGTAGGAGACGGAAACGGTTCAAGCGTTACTTTGGAACAGGCTACCTATCGTTCTGTCATCATCGCACCTCTCGCAATGTTCTCTTCAACCCCTTCCACATCGAGTCGGGATTCACTGACGAAGGTGTGATGCTTAAATCACACCTGACGCAGTTGAGAATAACTCAAGCATACATGTGTTGGCTAGGTCGACACAAGAAAAAAACTTAGAATTTTTATCAATTAATTATTTAATTACCTATTATCGTTATATTTGTTTATGATTTTCTTTTTCTTTTTCCTTTAACCTTTCTATACTAATTATATCTTTTCTTTAAAGAAAAACCAACAACGCCTAAAGATACACAATAGCAATATTACAGAGACACACACAGTCTGTGGGGATACGAGTTACGATTTTTCGCGCGAGTATAGGAGAGTTAAATTCTGAAAAACCATTTTTCACCACCTTTCGTTCCGCTTCTATAATCCGTGGATTATATTTAAGATTAAAGAGTTTTTTTTAAAGAAAAACGCAAGCGCAATATTTTTTGACGTTGAACTACGTCTTTCATTAAGGGTGTCAAATCAGAAAACATGTCACGTTTTTATGAAATAAAGTTAACGTTAATAACAATTTTTGCCGCGAACGGATTTTGGCGATTTACATACTCAACGAATCGGTAATTCCGTAAGATTTGTTTAATATGCTATACATTAGAATCCCCTTGTTAGTAAATGGTTAAAATTCATGAAAACTTTAAGTGTTTCTATTTTTCCATACATTTGTTCTGTCCATTTGAGTGCTTTCCCGAACAGAGCTATCAATAACGAGCAACTTATCGACGACCAACGGAGGGGAAATCGTAGGATTTAAAGTCTCCGTGAACAAAGGAAAAGAAGAAGAATGAAAGGGAATACTTGCCTAGAGTATAAACAGTGGATCTCGCTGAGGCAAATGGTAGAGGCGAATGAACTTCAAAGTTTAAAGCCTTTTAAAAAAAAGAAAGAAAGAAATGAGGCAAACTTTCATTCGGCATCGGACTGTTGAGTAATCCAGTTCACTTTGCTTTCGCTGCGCTTCTAGATTGGACCCTACCAGTGGTAATCCAACTTGGAAATCGTCGTTTGATTTTTCTGTTCGTTTTTCGCGTTATTCGTATCGTGTGTTCTTCTTTCCGCGTCATAAATTGGACGCTTCGCGTAGTGTGCGATAAGCAAGAAGAAGAGGAAGGCAGGCTCAAGCCCTGCAAAAAACGAACGCATTGCCAGGGGCAATGAAATTTCGAGGTAAGCGTCTTCTAATGATGCACGCGGTGTTGGTGCAGTGAAAAGCGCTCACACTGAACCGAGCCTTCGCGAATGTGACACCGCACCGAGCAACAGCGAAGTAGGCGATATCGGCGCGTCGATCGAAAATGTAAACGCCCAGGCAGCAACCAAAATGAAGCTCCCACCGCTGGTGGTAAAGGTGGTCGCTCTTGACAAACTCATCAGCGAATTCGCATCGATGGGTGTTACAGCAGAGTACAAGCTGTGTGGCATAATTCGGTATTTTTCCAAGCAGTTAACATTGTTTATTTTCCGTCTTCATAAGGGCTTCGTTTGTGCATTTGAGAATGCATCAATGCATTAAACTGACGTTATGGCGAAGCAGACGTTAAGGTTGTGCACCAAAAAATTATTTGGGAATACTAAGCATCTTGAATATCTTACTGGAATGTTATAAGTTATTTGGGTTCGAGTGCCAGTCGCAAAACTACCTTCAACTAGGATTGCATTTGCGCTAATATTGATCATAATGAAGCATTGCTACTGTTTTCGAGGTTGTTATTCACAAAAACTTCCTCCACTAAGGGAGACAGCTGCGTTTATCTCGAGCATGAGAAAGTAATGCAACTCTTTTCGAGGCCAGTAATATTAACAGAAGCGTTTCTTTTGAGAATAGCGCAAAATGATGAGAAATGTTTATATTGCTAGTAGTTTCAAGCCACCAATGTATGGCTCTGTATGCATGCTATGGTGAACGCTTGTTTGGCGCTTGATTTACGCTTAGTTTGTACGAACGATATCTAGATTCCTTTGAGGCACTACTAAATAACATGTAGCATGATATTTGATACTTGCAAGTGTTGTCATTGTTGTTGTTTACATGCGGTGCCAAAGATATATTGATGTAGTTATGAGATATGGAATAATGGTGCTGGTTCTTCTTCTTCTTTAATGGCACTAACGTTCCTAGAGGAACTTCGCCGTCTCAACGTAGTATTACTTGCGTCATTTTTATTAGTACTTAGTTGAGATTTCTATGCCAAATGACACGCCTTGCAATGCATTCTGAGTGGCAAGCTCTAGAATACGCGTGATCACAGTGCAAGTCGGAGGAAATTTCTTTGACGAAAAATTCCCCCAACCAGAACGGGAATCGAACCCGAACACCCGGCATGTTAGTTATGACGCTAACCACTCGGCCACGGGAGCACATAATGGTGCTGGTGCAACATGTATATAATCGACTGTAGCCGAGTCTATTACAATTTCGAAAAAGGCCACCGGAATAGCTTTCGAGGTAAATATTCAATGCATTGACATGAAATAAATTGCTACATACGATTGCTTTGCGAGGGCAAGAATGAATCATCAATCAATTATCGTCAACTGATTCTACAATGAAGCAGTTGTTTCTAAAAATTCACAGCATTATAGAATAATATCCGAAGGTATAAACAAGCGACTTATATAAAATAACAGCGTAGTTCTACGTCAACAATGCGGTCGTATCTTGGACACAACCTCCTATAGTTTTTTTTAGTTTTTTATTATTTTGAAGGTTTATTTTATTTATATAAAAATGTGTTCGAACGTGTTCCATTTTTTTTATTTTGAGCCCTATACAATATTTTCCATAGATCTGGTGATTTGGTTTGGGGGCGCTTTTTACTTGCTTTCCCAGACAGCCTTTTGACGTAGAGCTATGTCTTTCAGGAAGGGTGCCAAATCAGAAAACAGATCACGTTTTTATGAAATAAAGTTAACGTTAATATCTATTTTCACTGTGAACGAATTCTCATGATTTGCATACCAACCTAATCGGAAATTCTCTAAGATTTGTTTGATATGCTATACATTACAATTCGCTAATCTCTAAATGGTTCAAATTCATGAAAACTAGAAGAACTTCCTTTTTTCCCATACATTTGTTCTACCGATTTATGTGCGAACCCGAATTTCTAATGCTTATAACTCGAACATTTCTTAACTGATCGGAAAGATGGTTGCATCAATTGATAGGGAATATTTCGTCTATCACAATTAATGAAATGTTATTTTTCATGAGATGGACAAATGAAATGTCAAGCGTTATCTAAACGCCCTAACTGACAAGTTTTGATTGGCCCGATTTACGGTTTCCCCTACAGAGACTTCAAAATCGATGTACCTGTGGAAATCCGCTTTTCAAATAAGCATGAAACTCGGGGGTGTTTTTGTTCCCACCGAGCTGTGTTACCCTAACACGGACTTCTAAATGAATGTGCCTGGGGGAATACGCTATGTCAAAACATACAAGTCGGGGTATTTTTTCCAACTGTGTTTCCCACTTTCCCACTGTGTTTCCCTAACACGAACTTCAAAATTAGTGTGCCTGGGTGAATCCGCTTTGCAAATACATGCAAGTCGGCAAGAGGTATTTTTGATGTTGAGTACTTTTGTACTCGCTTGTCTTTGTGCAGACCGGAATATGTTTCCTTGAAACGTTATTTCGTAATTTTAGACAGCAGAGGTGAATGAGTTTTTGCGGATCGAGAACTACGTAAACATGAGATGTGCAATAATTTCAGAGGAAAATGTAAAATACAATATCGTTTGACAATTATTCCGTGCACATATTATGGTAGTCCTAGGCATAGTATCAAACGTAAAAGACGTTCATCAAATTTATTTGTAACGAAGAAAAAAAACTAGGGCGAGTTATTTCGAAGTTCAACTTAAAAATTATCTCAAAAAATCACTAAATTACGAAATTGAAATCTGTTTGCAGCATATACAAGATATGACAGATGACTGTTGATAAAAAAAATAGGGATTCACACTGGATGTTCTGAAAATATTAATTTTGTAAATGTTCAGTTTTCATATGCATTGTTTAAATTTGCCCGCAGAACGAAGTAAGTTGAAACGTGAAAGTTATGTGCGGTTTTGCTTCTCGAACTATCTACAACTAATTTATACTACACTACTAATTTGAAGGAATTACATATATACATTTGGAATGAAGGGTTCTTATATAGAGCCATAATAAATAACTCAAAAACGTAGGTTACATTAATTTATCGTGTTGCTGTTTGGGTAAGGTTAATGCATAAATTCAACGAGAAAACGAAGCCAGGTTTCCTCGTGATTTTTCCCTTCGTACTGTTGATTAAAGCTTGATTCACTTAGAATCTGGAATCACAAAAGCAGTTGTATTTCGGGATTGGTTAAAGGCACAAAACATTAAAATACAGATAAATTATTGTTCTGACAGAAAAAAATATAAAAAAATAATCTTTTACACTACATACTGTGTGTACGTTATATCAAGGTAAAATGTAAGTTATATTATATGGAAGTTACCCTGTACTAGGAATTGATATACGAAACAAGAACATCAAGAATACTATTGTAGAAGCTTCCATGTCAGAATAGAGCCTCCCAAAACGGCCACTGATGAGGTTTATGGGCTCATTCAAATATTCAAATGTTACGTAACGCACTCTGGAAGGGAGGAGGGGATACCCTGTGGATGCTTGTTTAGAAATAAATCCAAATAAGTTTAAACATTTTTATGCAAATGACCATAGGAAAAGGGAAAAGGGAGTAAAAGTAAACAAATTGCGTTACGTAATATTTGGACGATCCCTAGTTACAAAATTACCAAATTTGACTTCTTTTATGTATGTGTATTCATAAAATATGTAGAACATACTGAGGAACGAAATATGAATGATTCTTATTATTTTTTTTTTGAATTTATCATCATTCATTCATACAGAAATCACCGACAAATAACGTCCGGTATCTGCAGCAACTGGTTTCACTGGTTTCAATTTACCAAAGGGTTGAAAAAACATGAGGAGAGTTAAAGTGCTCAGAGCTATACGGAAAAAGATTTTTTAGTATAGTTTTCTAAACCACTACACTTGATTGTTATTATTTAATTACCTGACGTGTAATTATGGCGATATTTTCGAAAAAATCAGTGTTTTCGGATCGATTGAGTCAGCGCGCAAAAAGGTTTGTTTTGATTACACGGAACAAGGAAAAGTAAACATTCGAATATTTTGGTAATGGGGCTTGATAGATAATGGTTACCATATATATTTTTATCACATCAATCCATTATTCCTCGTATGTGTTATTGCTTCCGTTTTAATCTACCCCGAATTTCAACTTGACCCGGTGTACCTTGTTTATTTCCATATGAGCGACGTTTTTTCAGACGATTTGTTTAAAAAAGCTCGCCCATTAATTTAATTTTTCTCGCAAAATTTAAATTTATCATCAACTTGTCCAGGACGGCGCCAGTGGTTGTGTGGTTAGCGTAACAGCCTCATAATCCGATCGGTCTGGGTTTAATCCCAGCTGGCGTCATTGGGATTTTCTGAGGCGAAAAATCTCTGGTTACGTCTTCCTTCGGAGGGGAAGCAAAAGAAGTTGGCCCGGCTCATGAGTTGTTGAGTCTGATAGGTAGGAACAGGTGGAGTCGCCTCCCTGATGTCGGTGATTGGCACTAAAGCGGCGGAAAAAGGCCGACGAAAAATAAGCGAAGATAAGAAAAAATCAACTTGTCTTATCGACATGAGATAATCAACAAAGTTGTTAAGAATTTGAAGGGCTACAAAAAAAAACGAGAAGATGAAAGAGAAAATTGCGAGAAAATTTATTTGAAATTAAAATAAACGTTATTGTATATAGTGGTAACGTGAAAGAATCATGGAAGAAATTCAAATATTTGCCAATTTTTTGCCTATTAGTTACTATTACTTAACTTAACTATTTTCCATTCCGACCATTATTTTATTTTTTCAGACAGTCTCAGCTCAATAGAGGCAATCCGCTCAATGAAAGTTGATAAACGCTCATCTTATTTCCTAACAAGAATAAGACATCTATTGAGTGTTTTGGTCGAAAAATTATTCAAGATTACCTTAGCATGGGTTCCCTCTCATTGCTCGATTCCGGGGAATGAGAAAGCGGACTCGCTAGCTAAGGTGGGCGCTTCAGAAGGCACACTTTTTGAAAGGCAAATTGCCTATAATGATTTTTTTTACATTCCTCGTCAGGACGCACTCGTTAAGGTAATATTATATTATCAGGCACGTAGCGTAACCGGCACGGCACGTTTCATGCAAGACAAATATTATTGCGTGTGTTTCAAATGTGTATGCGTATATATAGCGGAACGGCTCCGGGCATACACAGCACGCTTCAGACAAATGCATGAAGGAATTCTCGAAAAGAATATTTTGCCGGTGCCGGGCACGAACTACATGGGCGAGTAGCACCATACATACAAACCCAACGTCGAAGTTCGTGGTGTGGGTGCGTTCGTCTCTCTTCGGTACGACATCGGTTCAATCACCAGTAGCATTTCTCCGCTCCGTCTGCGCTGCCGGTCCGTACAGAGAAGTTGCTATGCCTGATGATATGAATACATCATGTATTTGTCTGCCGGTGTCGGTACGTGCCGTTTACGCTACGTGCCTGATAATATAAAACGGCCTTTAGTTAGCAGCGCATGTGGAGTGAAGATGAGTTCGGTCGTTGGTTACACACGATTATCCCTAAGGTCTCGACGAGTGCATGGTTCAAGGGATTGAATGTAGGTCGTGATTTCATTCTCGTGATATCTCGGCTTATGTCCAATCACTACAACCTAAACGCGCATCTTTATCGCATTGGGCTCGCAGCAAACAATATTTGTGATTGTGGCGATGGCTACCACGACATCGAGCATGTTGTCTGGTCGTGTATCCGGTTCCATGCTGCTCGCTCTCAGCTCTCTAGAGCACTGAGAGCACAAGGCAGACAATCGGATATCCCCGTCCGGGATATCTTAGGTAGCCGGGATCCTGATATTCTGCTTCATCTATACCTGTTCCTCAGAAACGCCGATGTCAACGTTTAATGATGTTTCCTTCGTTGTGTCCTCGTTTCATATCCCTCCTATCCGATCGACAAACTTTTACTTAGTCGCGGCAATACATACACACACTCTTTACAGATGCATGGGCCGAAGGTTGTGCAGTCCACTGATCATTCAACAAGAGCCAAAGGTTGTACCGCTCATGACAACTCTACACGAGCTGATGATTGCGCCGGCTAGTGACCATTCTATCCTGGATTCCTAGAGTCGAGAAAGGCGCACCACGCTAGATATGGGGTACAGACTAGGGGGGCGTTGCTGATTAATGGTCAGCTGCATCCCAATAGGAAGTATCCCGTGTCGGGCACACGTACAGAGCATCGAAGACTGCAACATACCAATTATGAGAACACTTGTAATACTAACCTCGAGCCAACCGCGAGTAATCGGTTACATATTACTAACATAGTTGTAAGACAAAAATTGTCAAAATATTGGACTCCCGGCCCCGTAAGGCTAACGCCACGTGTGCCTTAATAAAAAATATATTTTGGGAAAAAAAACTATTTTCCATTAATCTCCTTGAGTTTCCGCCAAAACTTTATACAAATCATTATCAGAGATACTCAAGACTTTTCCCCACTTGCAGAGAATGTGTTATGCTGATACATAAAACACATATTAGAAACTATTTTCTTTTTTTTCGGTTGAGCTCTATTTTCAGTCATAATGCATGTTTTGAAAGCGTGTTTATTCCACTCGAAAATTCATTACCATTTTAACTTCACAGAAATGGAACACGAAGCTCAATGTCGAAATGATTGGCAAGGCTGCCACAATTGCGCAACTCGATTGAACTTGACTTGCGATCTGTTCGGGTAATTCTGATTCGATCGGAGTTCAGAATATAGGACAGGTATTTTGTCGACCAATCAAACTAAAAATCTGCGTATAAGGTAATCCTCGCCTTTGTCGTTCAACCGAATACATCCAGCAAAATGTTGGACAAAATATGTGTAATGTTGTAATAGAGATCATTAAAGACTTCATTTCTTTTGTTTGAACACACGTGCTGTCATAGTAATGCAAACGTTTTGGACTGGCAACAACAAACGCTGTGTCGGTGTTGTTCTTGATAGCGTTTCGCAAGTAAATGCATTCTTTCTCAAACCGCTTGTTTATACCATATTTTTTTCGCACCCAAATCGTTCGATTCGAAATGCATACTGTGTGCTGAGGAGAAGGGAAACATTTGCAACTTTAGCTCCGCACTTGCAAAAAAGTTGCACTGGGCAAGAGTATGAAAAGAGTGTCATTTGGAATTTCCATTCTAGTTTCATGCCAACTAGCTAGTAGCGTCTTTGATGATTTTTTTTATCTGTATTATATTGACTTTCAACTCATTCGGCTGGTTCGTCACTTTTACTTCAATTTTTGGAAGAATATCGGGAGTGAGAATTGAACTAGTGACCTTCAGCGTGAGAGGCATGGATGTTACCACTACGCCAGATCGCCTCCTCGTCTTTGATGATGAATAATTCAATAAACAACCATTGCACCGCAAATCGAAAGGCAGTTTTGAAAACTACAATAAATTCTGCACTAGGATAATTTGTTACTTTAAAGAAAGAATAATATTTAAATTTTTTGCATCGACTTCAAAAAAGTGCCAAAAATAGGATATGTATAGGGCTTTACAAAATCCACTGTAGTTCTGCAAATATCAAATATCTAAATATCTAACGTTCTAATGTTTGCAGACAAATTTTTAGCCTAGTATATTCCCTGCATATCTGGGAACGTTTCATATTGATACGTTCAGCCATTTTTTCTAGCCGATTTTTCAAAGTTTGAAGTAAATTAGAGGAGCATTTGATCGCAGTATCATACGCAATTCCAGAAGTATAAAATCATGCGCGACTCCCAGAATGAACGATTCGTAACTTTCGTCTTTATGAGTTTGTGGGTGAAGAGTGCGCGTATGTGTGGGAATGCTTATGAATATGTGTGAGTATCATCCCTCCTTACAATCCAATCGCAGAACTGTTCATTGATTGATCTTCTAATCGACCCCGTTGAATTTAACTTTTACTATAAAATTCCTAATACTTCTACCAAAACTCAACATTATAATATCAGATTATTTTCAGACACAATTCTCGTTCAAGATTTTTCAACCACTTGCAAATAACATGTTTCTCCGTTACATGGAATAAATGTTTGATACAGAAAATATGATAGAATAAAGACAGACCCCTCCCCTCTTCACCCCTTAGAGAGGGGGGGGAGGCGAGTGTCTATTCACCACAGAAACGTTTCGTGTCCCCTAAAATATTCGCATGCCAAATTTGGCTCCATTTGTTTGATTAGTTTTCGAGTTATGCAGAAATTTGATTTTCGTTTGTATGACAGCCCACCCTAAGAGAGGGGAGGAGTCTCGAACCACTATAGAAACATTTTTAGCACCCTAAAACCTCCACATGCCAAATTTGGTTCCGTTCGCTTGATTAGTTCTCGAGTTATGCAGAAATTTGTGTTTCATTTGTTTGGCAGCCCCCCCTTAGAGAGGGAGGAGGAGTTTCGAACCACCTTAGAAAAGTTTCTTCCCCATAAAACCTCCACATGCCAAATTTAGTTCTTGAATTATGCGGAAATGTTTGCTTCATTTGTATGGCAGCCCCCCTCCCCCCTCAGAGAGACGGGAGGAGTGCCTACCGTAAACGTTTTGTGTCCCAGAAATAATGCGAGTAATGCAGAAATTAGTGTCTCATTTGTATGGCAGGTCCTCCCTAAGATAGGGGGGAGGAGTATTCAACCAGCATAGAATCATTTATTGCACCCTAAAACTTCCACATACCAAATTTCGTTTCATTTACCCGATTACTTCTCGAGTAATACAAAATTTTGTGTTCCAGAGGGGCTGCCATGCACACTTCAACCAGCAGACACTCCCGGGAACCAAGCATCGAGTGCAAATTTCCAATCGACGGCCTCCAACCAGAATGGATACCCGCGAGCAACTGCTTTCACTGTTGATGACTCGAAATGAACACGATCCGGGTGCAAAATTTCACTCATTTTCGATAACAGTAATTGCCGTTTAAACTGGTGTACCCACACCTTGCATTCCGCTGCCGGCCATGGAGAGGAGTGCACTTATCTTTTGTCTTTTTAACATAACTAATTATGCTACTTTCGCCTTGATCTCGTGCTTCGTTCGTTTATTTTTCTGCGTACTTTCGCAGGATTGGCTCACGCTTTTGCCCATATTTTCCTCAATTCTTGGCGAGAGTGAGTAATGCAGAGACACTGAGGATGGGAGGTAAAACTTCAATCATTAATTAAATTTTTATCGTCATAAACCTCAGATTCTCGTGCAGTCGAGAATGCAAAAACTTTTCCGCTTAATGGAAGAGAGGCACAGTGATGAATTTCTGGATTTGAAACTTCCATTCGTATCGAAGTTGAATATTTTAGTGACACTCTTTCGGAAGACTTTGGAAGCTCACGATATCAGTTTTTTGTTTATCACAGCAGTTTTGCTTCTGCTCTTGAGTGGGAGCCCACCCTGTGTTCACGAGATAAACTTCAAAGGCTACTGCTTCGTGAAAAAAACTTCAATCCGAGCGCCACGAGGAGATGGTCGGGTCGGAAACACATCACCGAGAGGAGAAGTGGAATTTTTATCCAGCTCAATAAAATATAATTGCCGTGGAACTTGGAAAATCATCATTAAAATAATTCTATAATTCTCGGAAAACATCCATAATGACCGTAATTTATGCTGCTAGAAACATATTCAAAGCGCCAAAATCACCGACTCCCGCTCCCAGATACTGCCTTCCTCGGCCAGTGGCAAATAGGGCTAACCGGCGGTGGTCCTTAACCTTTGCCTCTTGGTTGAATCGGAGAAATAGCTGCGTGCTCTTCATTTGTGGGACCAAGTGGCAATGGAGAGCTGCGAGATGCCCGCGAGACATAAACAACCATAGCGCATCATCTGTGACGAGACAAGAAAGGCAATCGGGCGAAAGCGAATCATGCCGAGGGATGGACGTGTTTCCATGCGGTTGGGTAGAAGATAAAGTGGTGGAAAACGTGGAGTTTGGTTCTCGGTTTTGGCAAGAAAGTTTTCTTTTTATCGCCCTAGCCCGAAGGAGAACTCATGCTATTGTCGTTATCAGTTCTGTTTTTCTGTGAACACTTATGCCCTCATTAGAGACATTGGTGGAGGTACGTTTTCTAATAACTTCAATTCAATATTGTGTTTCTGTTATGATTTTTAGAATATTATTCATTGGACAACAATTTATTATTTAAATTCCTTTGAATTATCAAAAAACAGGAAGTGGATAGGACTATCGTTGATTTAGTAAACATTTGTTTAAAGTTACATCTGAATCAATTCTCAATGAATTGATGAATGAATAAATTGCAATATTGGTGAAAGTTCTTTTTGTAAATCTGTGAGCGGATGAGTATATGTATGAAATTATCATATACATTTAGAAAACTTCAATTGAACTCTTTGTTGTGATAATTGTTGTGAAGTGGTCGTGAAAAGAACCGGTTTGGTGTTATGTGGACCTAAAATGAGTGATTGCCGGATGGTTTGCTTGGTGAGCCCATGTGCGGATCTGTAAAGAAATAATTGGTATAAATGAAGTAACAAGATCTATGTAAAATGTGTGTGTGTGTGTGTGTGTGTGTGTTAGTGTATGTGTGTGTGTGGGTGCTACGATGCATCAAACGGAACCAATTTTCGATACTGGTACTCTCTTGGTCGCGTTCTCTTCTCCTCCTGATGGATCAGCTGTTCTGCGCACCCTCACAGTTCGAAACATACAGAATGCGTTTCACCACCAGAATGTCGCTTAAGTATGATTTTTGTGCGTGATTGAATCGAGAGAAGGTGTGGTTTACGATGGCAATTTGGAAGGCAAACTAGAGGCGAATTAACTCTCTGAGTTCGAAACTTTCAGCGACTGAGCAATAATCGATTGAAAATTATATGATTTTCGCGATGCGAAACATTTTCCGTTGCGCGCGCATCCAATATTGGATACGAAAATATCCTACTGAATGGGAAGAATAATCTTCAGAAGCTTTCCTGCTAATTGCACTTGATTGAAAAATCACAAAATCAAATGTATTTGGTCGCAGTATAATATGGATAGAAAAAATTAAAATAAAATCTTTCGTTTGAATGTATTTTTCAATTCCAAGGGGAGCTGGCAGATTATTTTCCAGCAAGGATGACATCTTTCCGGAATCTTCTCGATGCTGGATGGCAACCAAACGAAAAACGTTTCGCGCGTTTATGTGTGTTTGTGTGGTGCGGCTGCTCCGATGTCTCAAGCGGAACCGTTTTTCGATGCTGATATTCTCTTGGTCGCCTTTTTAGTGGCATCACTCTCCTCCTGATGGATTCCCTTCTGACCTAAGGTGCGCAAACAGGCCCCTGGTGGCACCGTTCATCAGCGCTTTCATGATGAACGAAGTTAGCTTCACCACAACAGCGACAACATGCTCCAATCGCTGTTCAATCATAACTGAACAGATTTCCCAGCGGCGTTCGCTTTAATACCGGTTTGTTATTTCGATAGCCTGTTTTGAAAGCAATTTTTTTCTGTCTCCAGCGTAACCCTTTCGTTCTCGAAACTTTGATTTTACACCCCGGTATAGAAATGAAAGACGTAGTCCTACATCAAAAAACCACATGGAAAGGCTTTATTTTGTTTGTTTCAACATTACATTACAATTGAAAATTATTTCTAGGTGTACATTCCTGAAATACAAATGCAAAACAATGTCCCGAATAACCACCCATGATCCATTCGACGGTATATTCAGACATAACAATATACCAATATTGTTTCAGTTACAATTGTGGTTTTTGTTTTGTTGTGTTTTATTATAGATTTATGATAGTTGAGTTACTTACTGTGTATTAGAGATATTAGGAAATTGCGTTACGTAGGGGGAGGGGTAAGAGGGTCCAAAATCTAGATTTTTAGCGTTACGTAACTTGTGCACGACGCCTTACGCTCAATTCCACTCAGCAGGGTTGTACACAGAGATTGAAATGCTCGCCAATTTGAGAGAAAAAACATCTCTTTTCACCTACAGGGGAAAATAGTTGAGAATATAGAAGGCATGAGATCGAACCGTGCCATAAACGAACGGTTTTTTCATATTTTTTTTAACTTGTAGATGGTTATATATATTTGGGGATCAATCAAAAATTACAAAACGCGAATATTTGAATTTTTGCAACATGCCACCACCCACTCCCTTCCAATTTAAATATGAATGAAACAAAAAAACATATATACAGCCATTCCATACCAAACCGACATACTGGTACTCAGATTTTAGTGAAATGTGGTAATGCTCTCTACCGCAAAAGATAAGACCCGTATTTTTCTATTTTTACATTAGGGCAACCATTTCCATTTTAGGGTGGTCCAAAAAATAAACTTTCCCCCTTTTTCCCAAAAAAAACGCCTTTTTTCAAAAATTCATAACTTGTGAACTACTGAAACGATTTAGATGGTCGATATGTCAAATTAAAGCTTATTAGCTAATGTTGCAATCGCAAAATTTTTATTTTGTCATTATTGATTTTTTTTATAGTTTTCATGGTCTCGGGATCAAGGGCGCTATATTTTCTATATATTTTCTTATTAAAAGCTGAGGTTTTTTTACATAACACCTCAAAAAAAAATCGTAATGCTGCGCTGCAGATGTGCTTGGACGAATAAACGAAAACATTTCCGAATACAATATTGTTTATTATGAATTCAAATATTGT
This sequence comes from Toxorhynchites rutilus septentrionalis, assembly GCF_029784135.1. NCBI lineage: Eukaryota > Metazoa > Arthropoda > Insecta > Diptera > Culicidae > Toxorhynchites > Toxorhynchites rutilus. The sequence continues at coordinate 157,112,534 of NC_073746.1, read as the reverse complement.
TTTATATTATTTTGAAAATACTAACATCAATAAATAAAGATGAAATAAGAAAGAGAAAATCAATTTTTTATATTTATATATTTCTTTCCTAAGGACAAGGTCGTTGGAAACCACAAAGGGCTGCCTCTACGGTTTTTGCTCTGCCACCTCCTATTTTTAGGCACATATCTCAACAAATTCAAACGTCTCATCCCAGAAATTGTTACTCATAGCTTGCTGTAGGGCAGCATGCATGGAGTAACAATTTCAGGTACGAGACGTTTGTATTTGTTGAGATGTCTAGCTCATAAATGCGAGGTGACAGGGCAAAAACCGTAGAGGCAGCCCTTTGTGGTTCCCAACGACCTTCACCTTAAGAAAGTAACATTCCAATGATACCAAGGTGAAAAACAACGGATTGCCAAGAGGGTGAAAGCGCATGCTGATGGGGCCAGAAATGGCCTATGTACCTATTATGTTCACCAATTGACTACTTTTGGATTCCAAGTTGTTAGAGGTTCAATAATAGAAAAGCCACCTCTTGAGGATTCGGAACGCAACCGGAATAGGTTCGCATGTGGCCTATGACGTCCTAGAAACTAGATATGACCACCAATGGACAAGCTTTCAAATTCCAAGTAATTAGAGGTGTCACATGATAGGCGTAGTACGGATCTAACCACTGCTTTGATCATATTATATTACCGGAAAATGTTCCGGCCATATTCCGGAACCAGTTTCCCGATTCCAGCCATTTTTATTGGGTACATAAATGATCATAATATTTTTCGTCTGTTGAACTTTAATTGGTTGATTTCATAGAAACTAGACTAGAAAGCTAGAAAACAGGATTTAAGAAAAACCGTTCGTTTTTGGCACGTGTGCCAAAATCGAACGGGGTCTGTATTTATATAATTCAATATACAATCCAAATGCAGATCGTTTAGACGCTGTCTAAACAGGCTAACGTTGGTAAAGTTAGCTTCGATTTTTCGCAAATTTTCAGTACCAAATGATCGGTATTAAGTCAGAGGGGACCAAGTGGCTAAATTGAAAATATCGAGTTACTGATTACATTTGGTTAAGCATTATGTAAGCTACATACCACATTTATCAGATTTGGAAAATGTCGCATGCACCATGAATAATTGATCAAAATTGTTATGATTGATCAACGAAAACCCCTCATAGTATGAAGTCAGAGCGGACCTTGTACCATTTACCATGGCGAAATTGTTCTATATCTTGTGCAGACAGAGTGGACTAAAGGGTGTGTCACATCAAATTGCATCACGGAAAAAACGATGTAGAAATTTAATTTTTAGGAATTATATCTTCAGCTTTCGCTTATAATCAGATAAGAGTGTATAGATCACGTTGGCCATGCTTCACTGTAAATTTTTCGTAAATTTGGAAAAATGTCGTCGAACGAAAAAGAGCGTCGTGAATTAATCCTGTGCACTCATTTCGAGAATCCGGAGTTGTCACATCGGGACATCGGTAAGATGCTGGGAATCGTCCAATCCACGGTCAGCAGAGTACTAAAACGATACTTCGAGAGCCTAACCATCGACCGGAAGGTGAAGAACGGCAAAAATGGATGCTCTGCCAGTGAAAAAGATCACAAGCGCGTAGTTAAGCAGTTTAGACGTGATCCGAGAAGTTGGGTCCGGGATGTCGCCAATAAGCTGAATTTGTCAAGTTCATTCGTCCAGCAGACCAAGCAGCGGGAGGGCCTGCGTACATACAAGGTTCAGAAGGCTCCTAACCGCGACGAAAGGCAAAACATGGTGGGGAAGACGCGAGCCCGGACGCTGTACACCGAAATGCTGATGAAGCCGCATTGCCTGGTAATGGACGACGAAACCTACGTCAAAGCGGACTTTCGTCAGCTACCGGGCCTGTTGTTCTTCTCCGCAGAGGACAAATTCAGCGTTCCGGAGGAGATTCGCAAGCAGAAACTATCCAAGTTTGCCAAAAAGTACATGGTGTGGCAAGCGATCTGCTCTTGCGGAAAGCAGAGCGCCCCCTTCGTGATGACCGGCACGGTAAACGGGCAGGTTTACCTTAAGGAGTGCCTACAGGAGCGCTTACTACCACTATTGAAGCAGCACGAGGGCCCGACCATCTTCTGGCCGGATCTCGCTTCGTGCCACTATTCAAAGGACGTGTTGGAGTGGTACGAAGCCAACGGGGCCACCTTCGTGCCAAAGGAAATGAACCCGCCCAACGCGCCGGAGCTTCGCCCAATAGAGGAATATTGGGCGATTATGAAGCAGGCCCTCCGGAAGAACCCAAAAGTTGTCAAATCAGAGGCGGACTTCAAGAGAAAATGGATTTCTGTTCAAAAAAAATTACAACCTGACGTTGTACAGAACCTTATGGACGGGGTAAAGAGGAAGGTGCGAGCATACGGGCTTGGGCTCGAAGTATGAATATAAAGAAAATGCCAAAAGTTGTTTAATAGTTTTCATTTTACTGTCTAAAATTTTCAAAAGGATCGATCTACTGGGCGAATTTCTACAGCGTTTTTTCCGTGATGCAATTAGATGTGACACACCCTTTATTTTTTTTTTATCTCATTTATTTATTTATTAGGCTCATTAGCATTTTAGCTGTAACAGAGCCGGGTTTTAATCGTGTACATGTACATTTATGTTTCTATAAATTGTAAATTACACAGTCGTTAGTAGTAGCCATTTAGGCGTTAAGTTTTTTCTGTTCCATTACATTATGGTAAATTACACAGTAGTAGCCATTTAGGCGTAAGGGTATTCTTTCTGTTCATCCATTGTTCAGCAGAGCGGACAGCGGAGACAGTTGATATTGATCATTGTTGAGTTATTTATAGAACAGCAGCCCGATGTTTCTTGCAGAGCAGAGCAGTTGTATGGATGAATCGATCTTTTTTCGACCGTGGATCGATTTCCATCGCTGATGATGGTTGCGTGGACGTAGTTATTCTATAACAACACAAAGATGGTCAATTGAGGGCCCTGAGTTTGAAACTCACGATCGATCGCTTGGTAAGCGAACGCGTAACCAAGTGGCTACGAAGACCCTCAGAGTGGACTATGTATCAATAATTTGTATATTGAATTTGAACAATTTTCAAGCGCCGAATTCAAACCAACAAAACTTTTTCATGAAGCTAGTAGGTACATTGTTAAAATCTGTTTAAACCCGTTAGCGTAAAATGTGCACATCCTGAGTATATTAAAAAATAAACTTGGTCTATTCCGACTGAACGGGTCAGTGCAACATACTGGTCTTCAGTGTGAATGATCGCAAAATGTACTACTCCAGAGTGCGATTTAGACTATAGCGATGATAATGAATTCGAATTTAACGATTCTATTGACGAATACTGTCCAAAATGATTGACAATGGGAAATTCTTGCTTTAACATGTTTGCCGTGCAATCATATTCATGCCTGTAATAGATGGCAGAGACTATTATGCACATCCCTTCTCGCTCTAATTTTCTTAACAGAATGACACACTTTGACTCACAACTATTAATTGATAGAGAAATATTTCGAAATTGTTTAGTCATAGTGAACCAAATCTGTAAAAAAATGCTTCATTTGGTTCGGTTAGAGTGGACCATGTACGTATAGGCAGCCAAATAACTGCCTTTTTTGGCATCATACTTGATGTTTTTTACAATTATCACGCCAATTATCATACGTCAAAGTATTGCCAGAGAGTAGCTAACATTTCTGAGAACAATACTGAACGAAAAATATAATGCTTTAAAAATTGCAGAGCACTGAACTTCATGTTGATTTTTTTCAAAATAAAAATGTCACATGGTCCGGTCTGACTTAACACCGACCAAATGAGAAACGAAAAGTATTCTCTGAACTTCAGAGATAGAGATTATCCCACATCTTTTTTTCTATGAAAAAGAATTTTCGGTGAAAAGGAAGAGACAAAAATTTAAACCTTACACGGCTCATCGAAAATTAGATTGATGGAGTGAATGCTTATCTCGCAGCCGAGCGATCTCGGGTTGTACAACAACGGACAGCTTCTTCTGTACGGGAACCCACTTTTTATTCATGTCGTCCTCAGATTGAACCTCTTTGGGTTACTTCCGTAGTGCCTGCTCCATAATAGCCCAGTATTTTTCGATAGGCCTTAGTTCTGTTGCGTGGGAGAGGGACTCTTATCCATGGGTACGAAAATGACTCCGTTGGCTTCGTTCCACTCCAGGACATCCTTTGAATAGTTTCACAAAGCTAGATCCGGCCAGAAAATCGTAAGACCTCATGTTGCTTCAACAGAGGAAGCAGGCGCTTCTGTAGACACTTCTTGAGCTACATCTTCCCGTTTACAGGTCCGGTAGTCACGAACGGCGCACTCCGTTTGCCACATGAGCAGATCATGCCGAATCATGTATTTCTTGGCAAACTTTGAATTGTCTGCTTCTTTACTTCCTCCGGAACATCAAACTTGTGCTGGGCGGTGAAGAACAGTAGCCCCGGAAACTGCCGGAAGTACGCCTTGGTGTAAGTCTCATCATCCGTGACGTTCCCACCGGTTTCTCACCGTTCGTCACGATTTTGAGCCTTCTGCATTTTGTACGTATGCAGTCCCTCCCGGTCCTTGGTTCTCTGACTTGGACCGATTCATCTGTTTGGCCACATCCCTGACCGAAGCATTGAAATTCCACTTAAACGCTTGTGATCCTGATCACTGATAGTCATCATATCGTCATATCGTCACATATGTTACATATTTTTGAAAACCGAGAATTGAGGCAATTCCGCTCAATTCTGAAAACAAAAAATTTAAGTCTTATCTGCTATGTTATAATATAGCAGGAACGACCTACTTCCAATTCCAGTTTTTCCAGAATTATATTAGGCTGTCAAAAAAGTCCTGCGGTATTTCCGCGAGGTGTCGTTGTAAGCGCGTAGTTCTAGTTGTATTCATTGTATCGAGTCATACTATAGCTTGTTGGAAAGGTATTTTTGCGCGCTATATATAGTCCTTGACAGTGTTTTGTTTGGTTAAGTCGTTCGTGAGTTATAGTGTCGCAAATATGGAGCAAAATAAAGAGAAAATCCGACATATTTTACAGTACTACTATGACAAAGGCAAAAATGCATCTCAAGTTGCCAATAAAATTTGTGCAGTTTATGAACCCGATACAGTTTCCATTTCCACCGCACAACGATGGTTTCAACGTTTTCGTTCTGGTGTAGAGGTCGTCGAAGATGCGCCACGCTCCGGAAGGCCTGTCGTCGAAAATTGCGACAAAATCGCTGAATTAGCCGAGAAAGACCGGCATAGTAGCAGCCGTAGCATCGGCCAAAAGCTGGGGATAAGTCATCAAACCGTTATTAACCATTTGAAGAAGCTTGGATTCACAAAGAAGCTCGATGTATGGGTGCCACACACGTTGACGCAAAAAAACATCTTTGACCGTATCGACGCATGTGAATCGCTGCTGAATCGCAACAAAATCGACCCGTTTCTGAAGCGGATGGTGACTAGCGATGAAAAGTGGGTCACTTACGACAACGTGAAGCGCAAACGGTCGTGGTCGAAGCCCGCTGAAGCGGCTCAGACGATGGCCAAGCCCTCATTAACGGCCAGGAAGGTTCTGCTGTGTGTTTGGTGGGATTGTCAAGGAATAATCTATTATGAGCTGCTTCCCTATGGCCAAACGCTCAATTCGGACCTGTACTGCCAACAACTGGACCGCTTGAAGATAGCACTCATGAAGAAGAGGCCATCTTTGATAAACAGAGGCCGCATTGTCTTCCATCAGGACAACGCCAGGCCACACACTTCTTTGGTGACGCGCCAGAAGCTCCGGGAGCTCGGAGGTTCTTTTGCATCCGCCGTATAGTCCGGACCTTGCACCAAGAGGCTACCACCTGTTTTTGTCCATGGCGAACGAGCTAGGTAGTCAGAAGTTAGCCACAAAAGAGGCCTGTGAAAATTGGCTATTCGAGTTTTTTGCCAATAAAGAAGCGAGCTTCTATAACAGGGCTTCAGGGATAAAGTTGGCATCTCGTTGGGAACAAGTCATCGAACAAAATGGCGCATATTTGACTTAAAACAGATGATTGTAACTAATTTTATGAACAAATGAAAATTAGAAAAAAATACCGCAGGACTTATTTGACAGCCTAATATAATAATTTTAATCGTTAATAATTTTAGAATATTATTACATAGATCACTGAATAGACCAATGCACGGAGATGTCAGTTTGACAGTTTTGTGTGGTTTTTTTTCAGCTCCCATTCGTTCCTATTCAAATGTTAACGAATGGGAGCTGAAACAAACTACACAAAAACCCCGGTTAGGCTATTCACCGTGCATTGATTTATTGACTTTTTTTATTCTACATTCTTTGTGAGTGTCAAAAAATAGCAACGAAGATGGTCTAAATGAAGTCTACAGAAATGTCTTCTATTAGTGATTTCATGAACATGAAGCAATCAACACGATATTTATTTTTACCCAAATAAAACCGTGTTTTCTAGACCCTTAAATATTGTTTCACTGTAATATTCGGAAGAAATTTTGATCAAAATGGCTTAAAACTATCCGTTTTTTTTTTTTTTGATACCAAACTGCTATCTATTTTATTTCCGCTGCAAGGAACTTTTTTTTATTTTTGTTGTAGCAATGAACCTAGAACGTTTTTTCAATATCCTTAATCCACTGTAAACAAGCATTAGTTGATTGGTCTGAGCCTAGGAGCGCGGACGATATTAGACTGTGATTGTGTGTAGTAATTGCAATTAAATTGAGTTTTTAATTGTTCAAAATATGTATTTTTTCCCTTCTGATACATCAATTGGATGCCCTGGAAAAACCGTTTCCTGTATGTACATGTTTTCTTCAAACGGGTTAGATAACATAACGTGGTAGAGTTCGGTACCGCATTCTGTTCAAAAATGTACACAAAAATACCATTAAAGCCATTACTACCTTTTTCTTCTGTTTATTGAATCATGCAGAAGAAGACAAAGAGTCATCATGTATCATTTTTAAACACAAGTCTAAATAGTTAAGACCTACACAAATATAAGACTGATTCAAATCAATCTATGACTACAAAAATATATTATAGATAAAAATAGCATTATCTCCTTCATTACCACGTTGTCCGGAACATTGTTTGTAATGACTTTGTAATAACTTGTAATAACTGTAATAACTATGTAGAAATCAAAGACCTTGTCCTATGTTAAAAAATCTGAAATCAGCACATCGGCGGTTCTGTTTAATCCGCTTATTTCAGAATCAGTCTTTTTATTCTTTCACATACAGGTTAAAGGCAAATTAAAGGTCGATGTTCCATTTCGACGTTGTCCGATAATAATGCGTAGAACGGCAGTACACGAAAGTGCTAATAAACCATGAAAATGATTGTTAAAGTTGAATTTCATGAAATAAAACCGTTTTGTTCGATGTTCAAATGATTTCTATTTTTGATACTGTATCGGCTCAGCGTATGAAATTTCATACGTCAGACATCTCATCTTCCAAAAAACTCCAAACCAAAATATTGCGTTTCCCCCCCGTTTCGGGACAAACCTAGATGGACTAGAAAGTTTCATGCCATTTGGATCAAGTTCTTGCACACCTGGGCAGTAATGGGTTAATCGTGTCAAAAGTTATATTGATTTCAATATGAAAGAAATTGCATCACGTTACGTATTTCTCCAGATACGCAACGTGATGCATTTTTATTACAGAAATAACAAATGCGCAGCAGAAATATCTGGAAACATAGAAATTTCGATGTCGAAGATTGAACCACGCACAAATTTGCGATGAAATAACAACACGCATCTTTGATTACGCGCCAAAAATTAAGGGGGTTTGGTTGAAAAGTTTTGATGCATCTACCGTAAGGCAAAACAACATGCAAAAGTATTTCCTCGATTAATTAAAAAAAATCTACAGGGATGGAATTATTAAATTACCCGAAAAAATTGCAAAATTTTATAGACAACTAGCTGAGCCGGCAAACTTAATCCCGCCCATAATTCATTTTTCGTTATCACATTCGGGTTTTCTTACTTAGCGCACATTCATGGGTCCAATCACAAAACTGTTCATTGATTGATCTCCTAATCTTATCTTTAACATAACGTTTTACTATGAAGTTCCTTGTACTTTTACCAAAACTGGTCATTATAATATCAGATTATTTACAGACACAATTATCGTTCAGGATTTTGCAACCACTTGCAAATAACATGTTTCTCCCTTACATGGAATAAATTTTTGATACAGAAAATATGCTAGAATAAAGACAGGACAAACAAATTTTGCTCTTATCAACACATTCGGCGATCAATTTTTATTCTTAGAACAGATCGCAACAAAGTCAACAGTCGCAAATCAACTGGCGGTGGAGTGTTGATTGCTATTTCAAATAACCTCAACGGATACATCGATCCCACATCTGTATCGTTACACTCGAACAGGTTTGGGTCAAGGTGAAGCTGCAATATTGCTCAATGAGTATCGGTGCTGTTTATCTACCACCTGACCGCAAAAATAATTTAGCAAGCGTTAGTGATCATATTGAGTCAATTGCAGCGGTCTATTCCCGCCTTGGGGATAATGATCTTGCCATTTTGCTTGGTGACTACAATCAGTCGGGACTTGTCTGGAACACTCCAAGAAACGATCGTCCTTCCGTTGATGCCTTGCAATCTAGCATTTTTGTCGCTTGTGCTTCGTTACTAGACGGTTTCAGTTTGCACGGTTTATCTCAAATCAACCATATTACCAATCAGAATGAATGAATTTTGGATTTTGCCCTGGTGAATGAAGCTACGCTCTCACGATGCCTTCTCGAAGAAGCAGCCGAACCGCTCTCCGTTCTTGACTCCAACCATCCTGCTTTGGAGTTGACAGTTAGTCTCTCACAGTCCATCGTACTTGTAAACATTCCGGATGAACCTGGACTTGACTTTCATCGAACCAATACTGAAGGCTTACTAGAAGCCCTTCGCCAAACTGATTGGCATTTCTTAGAATCCGCTGACGATATAAACGTTGCAGTTGATTGCCTTACAAGCTTGCTTAAAAGTCATTTGGTTGATTTCATCCCACTGCGCAGACCGTCTCCTAAGCCACCCTGGGGAAATGCACACCTAAATAAGACATCTAAAATGTCTAAGATCGAATGCGCTTCGAGTTTATTGCCGATCTCGGTGCTTATATACCAAGCAACATTTCACGCGGGCTAGTGACAGTTACCGAATATATAACCGCTATTTATACAAACGCTACAGCATACGGACTCAAGAAGATTTACGTAGACACCCTGCACATTTTTGGAAATTCGTGAAGTCAAAACGGAAGGATAACAATGGGTTGCCCGGGGGTCTCCGTAGCCACATTGGTTGCGCGTTCGCTTAGTAAGCGATCGATCGTGAGTTCAAAACTCAGGGCCCCCATTGACCATCTTTGTGTTGTTACAGAATAACTACGTCCACGCAACAATCATCAGCGATGGAGATCGATCCACGGTCGAAATAAGATCGATTCATCCATACAACTGCTCTGCTCTGCAGAAATATCGGGCTGCTGTTCTATAAATAACTCAACAATGGATCAACGACTGTCTCCGCTGTCCAGTCTTAACTGTGGATAATGGAAGAACAGATAGAAAACTCTTTCGCCTAAATGGCTACTGTGTAAATATGTACCATTTGCAATGGTATAGAAGGGAATACTCTAACGCCGAAAAATGGCAACTGTGTAATGTGCTAATTATAGATATGATAAATATGTGACATGTACACGATTAAAATTCGGCTCTGTTACAGCTAAAATGCTAATGAGCCTAAAATAAACAAAAAGGGATAAAAAAAAATGGGTTGCCCGCGGAAATGTTCATTCATTCTGCATTCAACTGCAGAAAAATATAGATTGTTTGCAACTCACTTCAAAAGCGCATTCAACGACACGATTTCTTCAAGAATCTTGGACGCTTGTAGAGATACACCAAGAGATATGTGCCATCTGGGAAACCTCGAGTTCACACCGAATCAAGTGAAATTCGCCATAAACAAATTGAGATGTTTAATATCCAATCCTGATGGAATACCTACCTACATCCTTAAAAAATGTTGTGACGAGTTGGTTTCTCCACTCACGTCCATCTTTAATCTGTCATTAAGGCAACGCTGTTTCCCCACAAGCTGGAAGACGTCTATCATGTTTCCTGTGTTTAAAAAAGGGGATCGGCAGAATGTTGAGAACTACAGAGGAATAACTTCGCTTTGCGCCTGTTCCAAGGTTTCGAAACTCTTATGAACGACCTACTTTTCGACTCTTGCAAAAATTACATTGCCATGGATCAGCACGGGTTTTATCCGAAAAGGTCAACTACCACGAACCTAGTTCAGTTCGCCTCTTTTTGTATAAAAAACATTGATGCTGGTGCCCAAGTCGACACCGTCTACACAGACTTGAAATCTGCCTTCGATAGAGTTGATCATGGAATACTGTTGGAACGATTTGGGAGAATCGGTATCTCCGCGGATATTATCAGCTGGTTCAAATCATACCTCTTAAATCGTAGGCTCACTGTTAGTATTGGGTCGGTAACTTCGGAACATTTCTCGAATTTATCTGGCGTGCCACAAGGGAGAAATCTGGGTCCCTTGCTGTTTTCAATTTTTAATAATGAGCTATCTGTCATACTACCACCCGGCTATCGACTGTTTACGCTGACGACGTCAAAATCTACATGGTCATGAGGAGTATTGAGGACTGTTACGCTTTACAACGGCTGCTGAATCGTTTCACTGAATGGTGTACACGGAACATGCTAACGCTAAGCATTCATAAATGCAACGTTATCACGTTCCACCGCAAGCTCAATCCGACGGAATTCGATTACGCAATTGACGGACAGTCTCTCGATCGTGTATATCAAGTTCATGATCTCGGGATCATCCTAGATTCAGCATTCACCTTCCGATCACACTACAACGACATTATTTCTAGAGCAAACCACCAGCTGGGATTCATGTTTAAAATATCCCAAGAGTTTAACGACCCACTTTGCCTCCGGTCTCTATACTGCACTATGGTGCGATCGATTCTGGAATTTAACTCTGTAGTTTGGTGCCCATACCAGTCAACATGGACCGCAAGAGTCGAAGCAATACAGAGGAAATTCGTTAGATATGCCCTCCGACGTCTTCCGTGGCGAGATCCATTGAACCTTCCCCGATACGAAGATCGATGCAGATTGCTGGAACTGCAGACACTGGAACAGAGAAGGAGTATTGACCAAGCTGTGTTTGTTGTAAAAATTTTCAACGGAGAAGCTGACGCGCCGGAATTATTAGGACAACTTAACATCTACGCTCCTGAACGACTGCTTCGCCAACGAAACTTTCTGCTTCTTGAGCTCCGAAATACTTTGTACGGCCTCCATGACCCTGTGCGATTCATGTCGGCAAATTTCAATGAAGTTTTCGCCCACTTTGATTTTGGCTCTACTGCGTCCGCATTCAAACATAGACTCACAGAACTGAATAGAATGAACCATTGACAACGACATTAACTATGGACAAGGGCCCAGTTCCCAATCAGTTTTTTGTTATTTTTTTATGATTTGACCACAGTTGACGCCTATTATTATTTACTTTTTTATATTTGTTGTGTTCAAAATGTGCTACTTTTTTATACTTATATATGTTTTGCATGTGAATGAAAAGATACGGGGTTTTGGCCTTCTCTTTTTGGTTTTTCCCCATCTTAATTCATTAAGACAACAAAATATCAGATGAATATATAATAAATAATAATAAAAAAAAGAAGATGATATAGGAGTGTGTCTTACTACCATAGACACATTTATTGCACCCTAAAACCTCCACATGCCAAATTTGGTTTCGTTTGCTTGATTAATTCTCGAGTAATTTGTGTTTCATTTGTATGGCAGCCCCTCCCTTAGAGAGGGGGGGAGAGGTCTCGAACTATCATAAGAACCTTCCCCGACCCCAAAAACCACTACATACTTATTTTCATGTCGATCGGTTCTGTAGTTTCCGAGTCCATAAGAATCAGACAGACAGACAGACAGATAATGGCCAATATAAAAAAAAAATCTAGAAAATTCAAACTCTAATTTCCGATTTTCTCAAAAATTCAAAAATTTAACAAATAACCGCGGTTACTTTTTAAATGAACTCTTTTTCTTGAATGGCGCTAACGTTCCCAGTGGACCTTTAGCCGTCTTAATGTAGTTATTACATCCGTGATTTTTGTTAGTAGGGGAAATCTGGCTAAAAACCGACACTCTCTGATTTTTCCAAACAATGTGAAACACCCTTCCAATAAGAAAAAGATAATTGCTGGCTGAAATTCCTTGCCTGGAATTCAAATAATTCGTTTCGCAAACCTGGAACTACATCAGCAGCGAGAGCTAAGGGATTCAATAAGCTAACAGTGAACAACTATTGTTTGCAGTCGAAATAAATTAATTTGTTTGATTTTTACCATTCAAAATTTTTGCAATCGAGTTACGTATCATTTGCAAATATTCTCTCTCCCCTCCTGAAATTTACACATATGCATATTGATAGCCTCTGAGTACTTTGGAATTATTGTGACAAGTTTTCATGCGTTTCTCTAAAGGTGTCGGTTTCATCCCGCCAGGGTGTCGATCTTACTCGCACTCTCATTTATTCATTTAAAACATTAATTTTTGTATTCTATCAAAATTCGAGTTTTACTCAAAAAAATAATCAACAGATACTGTAGAATGGTTCATGTAGAGTAAAAAAGAGATTTTCTAATGAATTGAGGTCGACGAAACATGGGAGGTCTTGGAAATTCTTGTCGGTTTTACCCTGATTCCCCTACTTAATTGGAATTTCGTCTAGATAACAGTTAACAGTTAGAACGTCTTGAATGTATTCTGAGAGCGACAAGCTCTCTAGAATACGCGTGATCACAGTGCAATTCGGATAAAAATTTTAATGTGACCAAAAATCCCCCGGCCATAACGGGAATCGAACCCGAACCCTCGACATGATGATGCATGACGCTAACCACTTGGCTATGGGAGCACACTTTTAAACGATTCAATAATTTCAAATTCGGCGACAACTACAGATTTTGAAATCGCACTTAATTGAATGTTTTACTAACACAAATCACTAGAAATCATGGAGTTCATAAAATTGTAGCAAGAGGTCATCAAAGGGATTCGACTGATTCAACAGAGAAATCAAAATTACTTTCGTCTGAATCCAACAGCACCCGACTTTCACTGGGATAAAAATGTAGAATTGTTTTTAAACATGTTTTTCCACAATTACAATTCCTTATTGATTGAACATTGAAACAACAATTCCTGTATCGAGAATTACGTTATCGAAGAACGATGGAATATTCCACCTTTCCAAACACTAACATCTCAGCTGATTCGTGCCAAGTTTCCCTGCACATGTCAATGCTTAAATATATGCTGAGCACCATTCAACCAACTTCGGACGAAGCGCATCAGGAAAACACTGCGATTGGTCGATGATTCTCGTGCTCGCAAGCCGCGGCAGCGAGCAACGTGTAAACAGAGAGTCTCATGAGATGTGACCGATTTCCCTCCCAAATGGGAGAGGATTTTCCCTGATGAAATGAGCAAGAGCACAATCCCGAGCGCGAGAGAAGCATCATCGGATTTCCCCTCCACGAAGGGGAGGCATCCCCACCGGAGGAACCGTAAACCCCACCGCTAGGCATTTGGGTGCTTACATACTTCGAATGTGGGGTGGCGGTGGGTGAATGGTTGTCTGCGAAGGCGAAATCCAGTAGCAGCTGACAATAACGAGCATCTGCTACTGATGCTATTTGCTGGGAAAAGCCTTTCCTTGGCGCTGAATACACCCCGTGATGTTATCGCAATAGAAATTATGTTTTCGGTTCAGTTTTTATTAAGATTCGTCCGGCGTCAGTTCGATTGTTCCCGTTGGTACGTAAAGAGCCTAGATTGTGTCAAATGGTTCGACTTGGGTCTTCGATGCAGTGCTGGATTTGTTTATTTTATTCAAATTCTTCGACGACCGGTGCATAGTGTTGATGTTATGTGGGGCGACCTTGACCAGAAGACGACCCACGTTGTGTAACCATAATTTTGTGAAATAAACAGAATCTTTACAGTGCGCTGAAACTTGTAGTTGTATAAAGTGCGAAATTGAGTGCCATCAACCGCTTTTATGGAACTAGAATAAGCTTCGCGAACGTTTGCATATAGTTTTGTTTACAGTTTTCCTGTTACGCATAATGTGTCACGCTACGTTACAAAACAAGGATTACGAGCTGGGAACCGGAGGGAGGGGCCTCCACTCAATCCAACCCCACTTCAAACGTGAAGGAATATGAATACTGGGAGAGAAACCAGCTCGTTATCCGCCATCCGAGTGTTTGTGTTTTCAGTGCAGCATACAATCTAGAGTGAATTTAAATATTTAAACCATGTTGTCGGCGTCTGGGTGATCCTAAACAATGCCGATACCGGGCACATCAGAGGATACTTTTACGGTGCCAACTCTACGTGCCATCGGTGGCGCCCGGTGGTTTCACTAGTTGAGGCCATTTATCAGGGTTTATTTATATGCCGGCAGCTTTTGGATTCTAATTAAATGCAGAGAGTGAAAAATGGCAAAGCCAACGCTCCGACAGGGCACCCAACCACTCCGTGTGACCGTGTGATTTCAACGTGGCGTAGGAGAGGGCATACCACGTGCTCACCATAACACTAGCGGTGTGTCAACCGGATCCAGTTGTGCAAAACAAATCCAGTAGTACCTCTTTGAGAGTGTATATTCGAGCCGGAAATTCATTTGACAGTTGTTCCTATTACATCTCTTGTGCGCCTTACAAGTGATTTATGAATAGCATTATAATCCGTTGCACTATTTTTGCTACCCGGAATAGTTCCGAGCATGAATATCCCAGAATTAACTTATTACGTAATATAGTGTTTCGTGTCATACATACACAGTGTTATTTTATTTATTTTTGTATTTGTCGAGAAATGGCGAAATGGTGAACAGATTTTATGTCATCAAATAATGTTATTTTTATGTTGTCTTAATTTTTGGGAAAAAAGTAACAGCGTGCCAAATCAAGTGAAAACGGCAAATAATTCAGAAAACATATGCGCTTTTAAGTTTAAAAGTGAGGGGCGATCAATGACTTGTGACTTAGCACAATATCATCGAGCATCTCTCTATCTCCCAAAAATATTTATGCAATTTGAAAACTCCCATATTATCGCCGTACACATCAACTGCAATATTACACTTAATTCAATTCAATTTATTTACTTTGATGTACGTTAAGATTTGAACATTACATAAAAACGTCTTTCCGAAAAATACATATATGTTTATTATATGACAAACAAAATAAAAGAACTTTTGTCAGATAGTACACCAGAGAAAATTTTCTATAAATAAAATATTAACACATAGTTGGTATATCTGGTTGCTAAGATATGGTTTAAGACTATTAGGAACTTAATTAGACACACACAGTGTTCTGAGTGTGACACTGAATTTCATGCGGAATATTCATACAATTAATATTTAGCATATTTTAGAATTATGACTCAATGCTTTTCTATTATCACTGATTGACAGTTTCGAAATATATGAACATCTTGAATTGGGGAAGTGGGAGCATAGTGGTCCCCCTAAGGAATATACCCATTTCCAGCGTTCACATACCGCTTCAATTCCAGTTTCTCGAAGAATATTATAGTTCAACTCATTGTTGTTCAAGATAGCTAACGGCTTTTACTATAAAAAATATATATATAAAAATAGTACACTTTTCATCATTAGAATCGAAAAATCGTGGTCAATCGCACATATCAAGCTAAATGGGATAGATTTATGCGTTTTTTTTCGTCCAAATTTATTCAAATAATATTTGATATAGTAGGTACATTAGGGTGGCAGCGAAAATGGTCACGTCAAATTTCAAAAACAGACCATGTACGTATTGTTTATTGGCCCCAAAAAAATGATGTTTGCAAAGTTTCAGCTCAATCGAACATGATTTAGGGTTGCCTCAAAGCGATCAAAGTAAAGGAAGATTGGGAAATCGAAATTTTTTTTCGATGCCAAATGACTTAAAAATGCATGAAACGTCGAGATCTGGTGTTATCTCGAAAAATAATTTTTGGCCGAAAGTCGACCATTTGGGAGAGAGGCAATGAAGGTATGGAAAAAAATTGTCGAATTCAAAGAACCGACCATCTACATTTTGTTTATTAGCCAAAAAAAAGACCTGATTTTTATTTATATTTTGATTTTTATTTATATTTTGAAATGCGACAGCATTATTGAATTACAGGGTGGCTCAAAAGTCATTAAATTCTTCAAACATAAGGCATCTATAGTCGATAGTTATACTACCGAACAAGCAGGTGACCACTTTGTCCCTCATGACCAATTTGCTCCCACAACCTCTACATTAGAAAGTATTGAATACATTACAATGTATTCTTTAACGTTGAAAACCAATCAACGGATCCTTCTGGCAGAATCATTCGTTCGCCGAACACTTCTTTTCATTAAATAGTTGCAGAACACGCGGTGCCACACCTGGTCGCCTGAGAAAATTTAGGCGGCCAAAACTCAGATCCAATGGTATACTGGGGTTTTCAGATACGCTGAGTTCATTTTTCAACTCTGTTTCACCAAAAAACCGAAAGGAGGGGAGGGGCAATGGGGTGAAGTTAAAAATTTACATTTTTTTACATTCTTCGTAATTTTTTTCAGGCCTCCCTCCTAGAGATGAACCATTTTCACTACCCGGTGCGGCAATCCATAAATAACATAAGAAATATTGTAACTTATATTAGGCTGTCAAAAAAGTCCTGCGGTATTTTTTTGAATTTTCATTTGTTCATAAAATTAGTTACAATCATCTGTTTTAGTCAAATATGCGCCGTTTTGTTCGATGACTTGTTCCCAACGAGATGCCAACTTCATAATACCCCTGTTATAGAAGCTCGCTTCCTTATTGGCAAAAAACTCGGATAGCCAATTTTCACAGGCCTCTTTTGAGGCTAATTTCTGACTACCTAGCTCGTTCGCCATGGACAAAAACAGGTGGTAGTCACTTGGTGCAAGGTCCGGACTATACGGCGGATGCAAAAGAACCTCCCATCCGAGCTCCCGGAGCTTCTGGCGCGTCACCAAAGAAGTGTGTGGCCTGGCGTTGTCCTGATGGAAGACAATGCGGCCTCTGTTTATCAAAGATGGCCTCTTCTCCATGAGTGCTACCTTCAAGCGGTCCAGTTGTTGGAAGTACCGGTCCGAATTGAGCGTTTGGCCATAGGGAAGCAGCTCATAATAGATTATTCCTTGACAAT
The DNA here is from genome assembly GCF_029784135.1 of Toxorhynchites rutilus septentrionalis. Classification (NCBI taxonomy): domain Eukaryota; kingdom Metazoa; phylum Arthropoda; class Insecta; order Diptera; family Culicidae; genus Toxorhynchites; species Toxorhynchites rutilus. Next base: position 157,095,160 of record NC_073746.1, on the reverse strand, counting down.
CCCACCAAACACACAGCAGAACCTTCCTGGCCGTTAATGAGGGCTTGGCCACCGTCTGAGCCGCTTCAGCGGGCTTCGACCACGACCGTTTGCGCTTCACGTTGTCGTAAGTGACCCACTTTCCATCGCCAGTCACCATCCGCTTCAGAAACGGGTCGATTTTGTTGCGATTCAGCAGCGATTCACATGCGTCGGTACGGTCAAAGATGTTTTTTTGCGTCAACGTGTGTGGCACCCATACATCGAGCTTCTTTGTGAATCCAAGCTTCTTCAAATGATTAATAACGGTTTGATGACTTATCCCCAGCTCTTGGCCGATGCTACGGCTGCTACTATGCCGGTCTTTCTCGGCTAATTCAGCGATTTTGTCGCAATTTTCGACGACAGGCCTTCCGGAGCGTGGCGCATCTTCGACGACCTCTACACCAGAACGAAAACGTTGAAACCATCGTTGTGCGGTGGAGATGGAAACTGTATCGGGTCCATAAACTGCACAAATTTTATTGGCAGCTTGAGATGCATTTTTGCCTTTGTCATAGTAGTACTGTAAAATATGTCGGATTTTCTCTTTATTTTGCTCCATATTTGCGACACTATAACTCACGAACGACTTAACCAAACAAAACACTGTCAAGGACTATATTATACCTTTCCAACAAGCTATAGTATGACTCGATACAATGAATACAACTAGAACTACGCGCTTACAACGACACCTCGCGGAAATACCGCAGGACTGTTTTGACAGCCTAATGTAATATTTTAAAAGCACCATTTATAATAAGAAAATACTACAATTACCAGTTTTTGAAGGAATTACAAATTCTAACATCAGCCATGCATCTTCTTTATTTGAAAATCGGTCCACCATATTGTTTGTAGAGCCCCATTTCGCTACTAATTTACTAAAAATCTCCCAATTTTCTTTCGTAGAAGCGCTTGCAAAGTTGACGAAATTGGTTAAATTTGTTTTTCCTATAACGAAGTCGTTTAATTAATTCCTCACAGGAGTTGAGGCAGTTATATCCTGCCCAGTTGTTCTTAAAAGATCGAACAAACTCTTATTACATAACTAGGAGGCTATATCCACAAAAAAATATTCACATTATTAATGAAAAGGCACAACTTCAAACAACAGTTATTTCTAATTAACATTAACATTTCGAGTTGATATTGAGAAAAAATCGAAAAAGGGGAAGTGCTGAGTGATAGGAGACACTTTGAGGAACACTTTCATTAAAAAAGTTTTGCGGGAAAATGCGGGGCATTTTTTAAAAGTTCATCCGAAGCAAAATTAAACTTCCAAGATAGTACTTACTTTGTGTGCAGATAACACATTCTACAACCAACCGAATTTTAAAACTAACAACAAACGCAAATTTTCCGTTAAAAATGCTTCAAGAAACATATTGAGCCAAAAAAATCGTTCAAAAACTTTACCAAAATACATGTTAGAAAAACACACGCGAAATATTGGCAACGGCGAGCATGAGAAACTGGTATCTTATCGCGTTGTCAGGGTAATGATGTGCGGGCGGAATGGGGTGAAACACGTGATCCTAGATGCCTTGAACATCGTACAATATAGGATAGACTATATGATTTTTTTATGCAATTTCATTTTTTGGGTTTTGGCCGCCTAAATTTTCTCAGGGACCACTGTGTACCACGCCGTCTTCCTGAAACCACAGCTCCTCCAGATCAAGGTCACTAGATTGTGGTACAAAAAAGTTGGAGATCATGGTCTATAATGGTTTTTAATAACTGTTCCGCTCTGTTCGGAATAATTTTCAATGAAAACGGGCCAACGATTCCACCAGCCCAGAAAGTGCACCAATCGTCGTCACACTCCTCACGACGTCTCTGACTCGAAATACAGTCTTCCCAGCATGATGGGCCAATTAAACTTAGTAGTAATTCAAATCTGTCATAAAAAAAAAGTTCCTTAATTTTATATTAACCGGTCGGAATTATTTTATCTCGAAAAAGATCTTTTAACGCTAATAATATTTTGTTTATACCGAGTACCGTTACCTAGACCTTTTCTGTATTATAACACTCGCAAATATTGTAAACATCATGCTTGCACACCATTTGTATCAGATTTACAAAACTAAAAACTAATTAAATTAACGCATTTCGATGACCTCAATTCTGATCATGAGTTGTCCAATTAATTAATATTATTTTGTCCACATGATTTCTATGTTAACCGCTTGGGGCGCTGCAGTTTGTTTATTGTGTCCTTCGCACATGTCAGAAATAAAGTTTCTCTATGTTGAATGTGTTGAGGTGAACACTTTTAAAATGTCCAATAAAAGGCAATATTCTGAAAAAAGCCTAAATTATGAATGGATCAATATGATGACAGTGAACTTAAACAATGATAAATGCAACATCTACTTGAAAATTCGAATTTTTTCATTCAAAAATAGTGATTTCTAAAACCCCGAATGAATCCGGATTTTTTATATGAGAAAGGTATTTTATAACTTTAAGGGGATGAATCAAAAATTAAATTCTTCTTTTATATTCAAAACACGAAAAACATATGCATAAAAACCCGATTAAAAAAAATCTTTTTTTGACACGATTATACACACTGCCGTTCCACGCATAGTTGTCCCATGTTACTTTTTGACGATTTTCACTTTTCTTCACAAAACGTTGGTTTTATGCATAATCTTACGGAAAAACACAAAAAAAACATATTGTTTATTCCCAACTTCTAAAAAAAAACAACATCAAGCTCAATTGTCCCATGTTGATATTCTATTCATAACTATCCCGCCATGTATTTTTTGTGGATCCATATCGAATAAGTCGGTTCAAGTACAAGAATTTCATGTCACACTTTCAGCAGGCCTAATGCACTCTTTTCTGGTTCGGAAGAACGAATTAATTCTCAAACAAATAAGAAAAAGTTTAACAGAACACCTTGTTAGCGAATGCCTAATAACAATGAGATTTATATTCTGCGAAGGTGTTACAGATCAGTCATTTCTTCATAAAACGATGTTTTTATGCATAATCTTTCGGAAAAAACACAAAAAAATATTGTTTGTTCCCAGTATATCAAAAAACATCAAGTTCAATTGTCTCATGTTGATATTCTATGCATAACAGTTCCACCATGAATTTTTAAACACGTAATCTAGTAATGATTCAGTGGGGGAATCTCATCACATTTCATTAAACAATAGTATAGTGCTTATAAAAAAAAAATCCGGTGTATTGCTAAATTTTTTTTTTTTTTTTTATTTAAATCGTTTATTTTTACAGGCTCAGTTACATAGGTTTAAAGGAGCCGAACTCCTTACTGTATTGTTACTAGTATATATACATTTTTCCTTAATTCTAATGTTAATAATATAGGAAACCGATTACTCGCGGTCAACTCGAGTTTAGAAGGGTGACATATTTTCTTCAGGAAAAGGAGGGGATATGAGGATATGTTGACATTGATCACACTCACACTCTCAATCACACTCTCAATCACACTCATCACACTCAATTCTTAAACCTATCTTATATCTAATATGTATTTACATTTCATCTTATTCTTAAGAAGGGATCCGATCTCTCACAAAGGAAAAGGAAAAGGAAAAACTAAGGGTATAAGGACAATCACACACGAAGATCGATAGCTTTAAGGAATACATATATTTGGGACATGTAATCAAGGTCTAACCGAGCCAACACGTCTCTCACCGGCACATTGGGCTGCCTTCCTCGGGCCCGAAGGGTGACTACTAAATTCGATCTGGCGGCAAGATACAGCTCGCACGACCAAACAACGTGCTCGATGTCGTGGTAACCTTGGCCACAAACACAAAGATTGTTGTCGGCAAGATTAATACGAAAGAGTAGCGCATCTAACGAACAGTGATTGGACATGAGTCGGGAGAAGGTGCGAATAAAGTCCCGGCTCAAGTCCAGACTTTTGAACCATGGTTTGAGGCTAACCTTAGGGATAATCGAGTGGAGCCACCGGCCCAATTCATCTTCGTTCCATTTGCGTTGCCAGTTAACTATGGTATTTTTGCGGACTAAAGAATAAAATTCATTGAAGGCGATTTGACGCTGATAAATATCGCCTTCAATTGCACCTACCTTTGCTAATGAGTCAGCCCTCTCATTACCCAGAATTGAGCAATGTGAAGGGACCCAGACAAAGGTAATGACATAACAGCGTCTGGATAAAGCACTCAAAATTTCTCGTATTCTCTCAAGGAAGTACGGCGAGTGCTTTTCCGGCCTCACTGAACGGATAGCTTCGACAGAGCTAAGACTATCCGTTACAATGTAATAGTGTTCAACAGGTCGTGAGGCGACGCTGTCCAGCGCCCAGTGTATCGCTGCCAATTCAGCAATATACACTGAGCAAGGATTCTGAAGACTGTGTGAGGTGCTAAAAAATTCGTTGAACACTCCAAATCCTGTGGACTCATTCATAGAGGACCCATCAGTAAAGTACATATTATCACAATTGATATCCCCATACTTTGCATCGAAGATCGTTGGAACGATCCTCGATCGAAGATAATCTGATGTTCCATGGATATCCTGCTTCATGGACAGATCAAAATGCACAGAGGAATTGATGTAGTCAGGAAAACAAACACGGTTGGGAATATACGAAGAAGGATCAACCTGCATGGAGACGAATTCATGATATGAGCTCATGAATCCAGAATGAAAATTTAGCTCGATCAGCTGCTCAAAATTTCCGATCACCAATGGGTTCATAACCTTACACCGGATGAGGAACCGAAGAGATAATAAATTGAAGCGATCTTTTAGTGGGAGTAGGCCTGCCAAAACCTCGAGACTCATGGTATGCGTTGAGGGCATACATCCCAACGCGATACGGAGACAAAGATACTGAATTCGCTCGAGTTTAATGAGGTGTGTTTTGGCAGCTGATTGAAAACAGAAACTGCCATACTCCATCACTGAGAGAATAGTTGTTCGATACAACATTATAAGATCTTCGGGATGGTCTCCCCACCAGGTGCCGGTAATTGTACGGAGAAAGTTTATTCTTTGTTGACATTTTTTACTCAGATACCTAATATGGGCCCCCCAAGTACATTTAGAGTCGAACCAGACCCCAAGATACTTGAATGACATAGCATGAGTGATCGGTTTACCCAAAAGTTGAAGCTTTGGTTTTGCTGGTTTATGCTTCCTAGAAAAAACCACCATCTCTGTTTTCTCCGTGGAGAATTCGATCCCTAGCCCAATGGCCCAGGTTGAAAAATTGTTCAAAGTATCTTGTAAGGATTCTTGCAGGTCGGATTCATTTGATCCTACGACAGACACCACTCCATCATCTGCAAGTTGTCTTAGGCTGCAATTTTGTGTAAGGCAATTGTCAATGTCGCTTACGTAGAAGTTGTACAAAAGGGGGCTTAAACATGAGCCCTGGGGGAGTCCCATGTAAGAGACCCGACTTACTGCCGAATCTCCGTGAGAAAAGTTCAAATGTTTCTCACAAAGCAAGTTATATAACATATTATTCAATAGAGGCGGCAGACCCCGAGATTGTAATTTGTCTGACAAAACCTCTATTGAAACAGAATCAAAGGCCCCCTTTATGTCCAAGAATACTGAAGCCATTTGTTTTTTTTCGGCGTAAGCCAGTTGAATTTCTGAAGAAAGCAACGCAAGACAATCATTCGTCCCCTTGCCCCTGCGGAACCCATATTGTGTATCTGAGAGTAGGCCATTCGTTTCAACCCATCGATCAAGGCGAAACAAGATAATTTTCTCCAACAATTTCCGTATACAAGACAGCATTGCTATTGGGCGGTACGAATTGAAGTCGGACGCGGGTTTTCCGGGTTTTTGAATAGCTATAACTCGTACTTGTCTCCAATCATCTGGAACAATATTATGCTCCAGAAACCGATTGAATAAATTCAACAAGCGATGTTTCGCCACATCAGGGAGATTTTTCAGCAAGTTGAACTTAATTCTATCCGATCCCGGAGCAGAATTGTTACATGAAAGGAGAGCAAGAGAGAATTCTACCATCGAAAACTCGGAATCAAGATCGCACCTATCTTGTGGTATATCTCGAATAATTCTTTGCACTGGAGCGGAATCGGGACAAACCTTTCGTGCAAAATTAAAAATCCATCGATGTGAATATTCCTCGCTTTCATTGGATGAAGAGCGATTTCTCATGTTTCGAGCCACTTTCCATAATTTTTTCATTGACGTTTCTCGTGACAAACCTCCCACGAAATTTCGCCAATAAGCACGTTTTTTCCCTTTGATCAAGTTTTTAAATTGATTTTCAAGGTCCAAATACTTCTGAAAATTTTCAGGGGTTCCACGTTTCCGAAAAGCTTTAAATGCATTCGATTTATCTCCATAAAGCTTGGAACACTGGCCATCCCACCATGGATTGGGAGGCCTTCGACGAATAGTGGAACCTGGGATGGGTTTCGTTTGAGCGCGAACCGCGCTGTCATAGATCAAACGAGAAATGAAGTTATACTCCTCCAATGGAGGCAAACCATCTCTGGAATTGATGGCTAGAGCAATCGCGTCCGCATATTTTTTCCAGTCAATGTGTCTTGTGAGGTCGTATGCCATGTTTATTGATTCAGAAGAATTCAACCCATTGGTGATAGAAATTTTGATTGGCAAGTGGTCACTACCGTTGGGATCCTGGATTACATTCCACTTGCAATCTAACGATAGTGAATTCGAGCAAAGCGAGAGGTCAAGAGCACTTGGTTTAGCAGGAGGTTTAGGTACACGTGTTGTTTCCCCAGTGTTCAAAACGGTCATATTGAAGCTGTTACAAAGGTCATATATCAACGATGAACGATTGTCGTCGTACTGTTCCCCCCAGGCAGTTCCGTGAGAGTTGAAGTCTCCCAATATTAATCGTGGCTCAGGAAGGAGTGAGCACATGTCAACAAGTTGCTTGCGGCTAACCGCAGCTCTCGGAGGCCAATACAAGCTGACTATACAGAGGTCTTTGCCTCTGATGTTTGCATGACAAGCAACAGCTTCGATCCCTCCAGTAGGTGGAAGGTCAATTCTAAAAAATGAGTGACACTTATTGATCCCCAATAGTACCCCTCCGTATCTGTCATCACGGTCCAAGCGTATTATATTAAAATCGTGGAAAGAGAGATCATTTTGAGAAGAGAGCCAGGTTTCGGATAGAGCAAAAACATCACAATTGAGTTTATGAATTAGAAATTTGAATGTATCCAATTTAGGGATAAGACTACGACAATTCCACTGTAAAACAGTGATATCTCCGACCTCTCTATTTAAATTAGACATCAAGAGAGATAATCATTGCAAGGAGGGGCCATGTTTGCATCAATTGCTGCAAAATTGTCTTTAGTACTGGAAGCATTGCGGTGACAATGGTTCTGATGGAGTCGGAAACATTAAAACACGTGAAGATTTGATCCACAAGGTCAGACAACTTTATAAATCCCGATTGGGAAGTTGAACTTGACGGAAAAACAGGGACAGTTGGGGTTTTTGATGTCCCCTCGAGTGCTGGGTCGTTCGAAGGTGAACTATTACCACGGAGGCCAGGAGGGACCTGATTTTGCTTATCCGCTGCACTCGATTTTTTGGGCAAGCTAACAGGGGGTATCACCGGAGGGACTTGTCCTTGAACTTTGGGAGTAGTCACATTTTTGCGCCGGGGATTCCCTTGAGAAATAAACGGCGTGCCCCCGTTAGCTGTATCCGCTTCCATTTCGTCAACTGGCAAAGTAGCGAAGACATTGTGTGTATTGATTGGTTGTTGTTCTTGAGCCAGTGGAGAAGCGCCCTTCAAAATTTCTGCGAAAGTGCGTTTAGAGCGTTCCCTCAAAGAGCGCTTCTGTTTCTCCCAGCGAGCCTTGTATGTTTCACAAGCTGAGAGCACGTGTGGGGATCCCCCGCAATATGGACACTTATGCTCAGTCGCACTGCAGGATTTCCCCTCATGTTGTTCTCCGCAAGTGGCACATCGTTCTTTATTGGCACAATAAGCAGCCGTGTGACCAACTGACTTGCACTTTAGACAAGTCATTGGCTTTGGAATAAAAAGTCGCACGGCTAACCTCAATTTATCTACCATCACGTAGTCAGGGAGAGCTGAACCAGCGAAGGTGACTCGAAACGAGTTGGACGGCGTAAATTTCTTTTCTTCTCCTTCATGGGAGACTGTTCCGAGCTGGCGGCAACCCAAGATCTTAACAGTCGTCGAGGGCAGTTTTTTAAAACGGCCGGTACCTTCACTCGTAATGTATTCGCACGTCAAGCCCGTTTCGGTTATCACACCCTCAATTTCGACTATGTGAGAGGGTATGTAGACCCGATACTCAATTGTAAAATGCTGATCGACAACAATCTTGTTTGCGTCTTTTCGATCATTCACGACAACTCGCAATTTGTTTGGTCTAACCTTCGAAATTTCCGAAACGGAGGTATACCTTGCCAGATCTTTCGCGATCTGCATGACTCTCAACGCCTTTCCATTTGGCTTAGGCCTGAAGAAAACAACCCAGGGACCAGTTCCGGGCGCATCTTCTGGATAGACCTTTACACGGGGAGTGGGAATAACAGGGGGGGAAGGCGAGGACGGGGATTGAGAGTGGGAAGGCGAAGGTTGAGAAGGAGCGGGAAGAACAGAGGGAGAAGACGAGGTTGAAGGTAGAGTGGGATCGTTAAGGGCAGATGGGAGATTTGCTAGTTTTTTGGAGGGAGGCTTGGTAGGGTTAGCTGACTCGTCCCCAGAAGAAGTATCTTCCGTATTTGGAACACGTTTGAGTGACTTTTTTTTATCTGTTAGGAGGGAACTAGAGTCAGAGACCTCCATATCCGAAGGTCCCCCACTCTCTGCCATTTTAAATTTTCACTTATATTCTAAGTATTTTTTTAAACAATATTTCACAATAAAATAATTCACAAAAACAAAAAAAAAAAAACTTATAATTATTAAATATTTTCTCTCAGTATATTCAATCTTATTCACCTATGAACGCACTCCAGTGCAGATGAACGGGAGCGTGCTGAAAGCTCGTTGGTGGTGGGAATGTGCCTACGACACCACTACACACAGTCGTCGGTGAAAGCTTACCCGCACTGTCACTGTTGGCACGATGACTCGGCGAAATCTCCAATGTCGGCGAAGCAGCGACAAAACAAAAACCAATGCTTGGCTTTCCGAGGATGAAAGCCTTTATCCACTTGCAGGCAGGGCACTTCACTCACTATCCAGATAGTGAAATGAACTCTTCAGCGGCAAAAAAACAACAATCACGCGGTAACCGATAACGGAACTTGGACGCGACTTTCCTTCGTCTGGTTACTTCGGGCAATCGGCGAAGAATGGTATTGCTAAATTGAAATGCTTAAAGCTTTTGGTAGACAAATATGCGAGAAAGCTTTGATTGCGTTTTTCTCAGTTGCTGATTTTGGATAATGGGACAACTATGCGTAGAACGGCAGTAAAGGATTCGATTATACAGCCATTTCATGCCAAACCTCAGTGGTTCTTAGATTTTAATGAAAAGTGGTAGTTTTGTTCTTTTTTTGCAAAATATTAGACTCGTATTTTTTTTAATTTTTCATTAGGGTGACCATTTCCATTTTGGAGTGGTCCGAAAAATCCATTTTTTCGCATTTTTGAAAAAATAACACATTTGCCAATTAATTGGATTATAGTCGCATACATTCAGTCTATTCGCATAGAAATATTGAACGAAAACTGAAAACATGTTACTTTGAAAAATAATAACGAAAAACGAAAAATAACACCTCTCTGGTATTCGGATATATTATGTGAAAAAACCTCAGCTTTCAGGAAGAAAAAACATAAAAAAATATGGCGCCCGAAACGATGTAAGTTATAAAAAACCAATATTATTAATAATTACGAAAACAAAATCCATTTTTATTCAGAGTGTAATATTTTTTCAAATAAGACTTTAATTTGATATGCCGATCATCTGAATCGGTTCAGTGGATCAACAGCTATGATTTTTTGAAGTGGAGAAAATTGGAAAAAAAAGATTTTTCAGACCATCGGGTAACTTTGAAAAGTAATAACTCAAAAACGAAAAAAACGCCTCCTTGGTTTCGAGACATGTTGTGTGAAAAATCCTCAGCTTTCCAGAAAAAAATATAGCGCCTTCGGTCCGAGACCATGAAAACTATAAAAAACGAATACAATCAATAATAACGAAAACATAATTCGAATTTTCTGCTACTCTAGTATTTTTTCAAAAAAGACCAGCTAATTGGCTTTAATTAATATGTCGAACATCTGAATTAGTCCAGTGGTTCGAAAGTTATGAATTTTTGAAAAGAGTCATTTTTGGTAAAAATGCGAAAAATTGAATTATCGGACCACCCTAAAATAAAAACGGTAACCCTAACAAAAAAATAAAAAAAAATACGGGTCTAATAATTTGCGATGAAGAACAAAACTACCACTTTCGACGAAAATCTGAGATCCACTATATCGGCCTGGCATGGAATGGAATACTGTGAAAATAAATCCGAAACTGTATTTAATCGAGTCCGCGCTGTACTTATATATTATAAAAATATGAATAAATACAACATTATGCTTGTCTAAACATCAATCAAACATAAGATAGTTCATTACAATTAGGGTTACTTAGAATTCAAACATCGTTATTTTTGTGTTTCCTAAACTGCTAAGAAACACATGAAATAGCAGCTCAATTCTCAGCATCGAAACAGGCACAAGTTTATCTAACGTTAATTTAAATGAGCTTCTCATTCGTCCTTCTCGCTACATCTCTCGTTTCCGGATGAATATTTAAATACATCTGCCGGAAAAAGCATCGCTGCTACATCTACGACGTTTGAAAAAATCTAAACCGAATCCGAAAGATTTGAGTTCGAGAAATTCCCTCTCATCCGACAAACGACAAACTGCGACCCTGCTCGTGCCACTTTCTCCGCTTTCTTCGGCGAATGCATTAAACCGTGTTTCCCTTCGAGTGATTTTAATGAAATTTTAATTGATGAAGAACTGTGACGACGAACCGAAATGTCCTCTACGCTATGCAGTTGAACTCTTCGCTTCGTTCGCTATATCTCGCTATGGCGGAGGTTCTTGAACCTCTTAATTACAGGTTAATTTCGAGACGTCTAGATGGATTCTCTTCTTTCTTAGAGTAGTGAAATCGCGCATACGAACTATTAAACCGTTGAACATACAGATGTACTAGCGAAAAAAGTGTAAATAACAGTGTGAAGTGCTTTAAATATTTTCATCCCAAAACATTTGGAATCGAAAGTGCTTTCCCCGTTCGAAAAATAGATAACTCGAAAATAGAAAAAAAAACAGTGTGAGCGAGCGAACGTGAACGAGAAGAAAAACATCGAATAGTGCCCATTTTCGCAATCGATCGCAAGAGTGTGATATGAGAACACCGTCTCCACGGAACAGCTGATGAGCCCCACGGAGTACCAGGCGGTCGGGGCCCTCTTCCTCATGCTTCTGGCAACGACGACGAGGGTCTCAACGAACAGCGCAGTCAAAACAGGGACAGCACCTGCTGCGAACGGTAAGAGCCCACAATTTGCCTCCCACCTTGAGTGTACTTTTTATATATCGCCCCAGTGCTGTGCGGGATAATACGTGGGGAAATTTGCTTTATTCGACCAAATTTTCGCCTCTTCCTTTGCACCACGAAACTGTTTGCAACTTAAAGAGACGCCAGTTGTCTTGAATAGTTTAGTCTGCGGCGGAATGGGTGTCCTTGACTAGACATCCGAAAACGAAAGCCTGAAAGGATTTGAACAAAAACACTTGCTTGTATTTCGAATTTTAATTAAACTTACGATGTTGCGAAATTTCATCGACTTTTTCAGTGACTGGCCGAACAGTGAACTTTTATATTCCAAATTCTAATGCAAACTGTCTTCAAAATACTTTGAGAGCTTACTAAGACAAAAAAATTTCGATGCATAACTTGTCGATATCTCAACCTCACTCAAAGTTATTGATATTTCTTCACGAAAAATACGCTCTTTTCAATTGTTTGTCATTCTTTCTGGGGCAAACGTAAACGAAGTTTATTGGCGGCATTTGAAAGAGTATATTTAACTCTACATGATGTGTGATTTTCAAAACTATGTTATTTTTAGTGTTTGAGTAAATTAAAATTGAAAACATGAGTTTTTGGGTAAAAAACCATCAATAACTTTGAGTAGGATGAAGATATAGACAAGTTCTGCATCGCAAAATATTGGTATCGATAAGCTCTAAACGTCGTATGAAGACAGTTTCGATGTAGAATTTGAAATACAAAAGTTAAAGCAGAAAAAACACGTTTTTTCATGGTCACCCTAATTCAACTTAGAAAAAAAGCGCTAAATCGAATATTTTAAAAGATAGAAAAATGCTTTGTTCTACAAAGTTGATTCAAATAACTGAAGCTACAATATTGTTAAACTATGTTTATCTCTTTCTATAAAGATACGAAAGTTAGATTTTTCATTTCATCGACAATTTTGGTCACCCTATTTTTGATAACATAAAAATGAGCGCTCTATCATATATAACTCCCACAAAGTTGTTTTTAGCGCTTACTATCTGAGCTGCATTAGGGTAACTACGAAAAACGGTTTTTTTTACTCTAACTTTTATATTTAAAATTCTACATTAAAATGGTCGACTTTTAGAGCTTATCAATACCAATATTTTGCGATGCAGCATTTGTCAATTTCTTAATCCTGCTCAAAGTTATTGATGGGCTTTCATCCAAAAACTCATGATTTTAATTTTTATTTACTCAAACACAAAAAATAACATAGTTATTTTTTGTGTTAAATCACATATTACATAGAGTGAAATCTGTTCTTTCAAATTCCGTCAACAAACATTTTTTATGTTTGCCCCAGAAAAAATTACAAACAATTGAAAAGAGCGTGTTTTTTGGGAAGAAATATCAATAACTTTTAGTAAAGTTGAGATATTGACAAGTTCTGCATCGAAAAATATTTGTATTAGTATGCTCTAAAAGTTTTTCGAAGACAGTTTGAGTGAAATTTGAAATATAAAAGTTAAAGAAAAAAAACAGTTTTTTTCATGGTGACCCTAACGTAACATAGAAAAAAGGCGCTATATCGGTTATTTTAAGAGATAGAGAACAACTTTGTTCTGCAAAGATATCTCAAATAATTGTCGAACTATGTTTACCTCTACCTATAAAGATAAGAAAGTTAGATTTTTTTATTTCATCGACAATTTTGGTCACCCTATTTCTGACAACATAAAAACGAGTGCGAGTAACAACTGAGTAACAACTTTGTCTAAGACAGTTTTTGTCTAGAGAATAACTGTCGAGCTCTAAATGCCAATTTCCACTTAAATGCATCTCCTGGACCATTGTGCATTGTTTGCAGATATTTTTTTTTATTGAAATAAACTTTATTGATACAGAAACATTTTCGCGAATTTTCATTAGCTTTTCAACATGATACTGTGCATAGATTTTCAACAACATACACACATTAAAGAATTAATGAATGTTAATATGAAAAAATATACTAATAAAACTAGAAGTGGGTTATATCTGTGATATAACCGCAAGATAGACGTAGGACTACGGCTGGCTCTGTAATCATTTGTTTGAAATTGCATCTGAATCAATTCTCGATGAATGAATGAATAATCATTTCTGAAGATTTCTAAAGGGTTTCCTTGTTAGTGTGTGATTGCATTAGTATGAGTATGAAATTGTTATCAACATGAAATTCAACTATTTCGAACTTGTTGCTTGTCCAGAAAAGAACCGTTGGGTTTGCGTGGTTTTGCAAAAGCAACAAGTGATGCTCTTGGATACGATTGCATCCAGGGTTGCCAATAGTATTTTTCAAAAATCTGGAAGATTGCTCTCAAAAAAACTGGAAGAAAACTGGATCCTGTAAAACCGTTTGATCTTACGAAGCTCGCGTTTGATTGACTCAAAATGATTCCAATGCTTGATAAATGAAATTACATTCAAAGCTTCGTGCAATATTTATATGCAGTTCATGGAATGACAAAATAAACCATTAAGTAATCATATCATTCTAGCAGATCAAAATGGCGTTTACCAGCACTCGAACATTACTGTGAAAGCGAGAATCGTCCCACAGTATTGTTCCAATACTAATATAAAATTTTATTACTTTTTATTATTTTATTATCTTTAACATAACCGATCAAGGGATAGGAAGAATTACGGAGGATTACCATATCCACAGATTATACAGTCTTTTTGAAACGCAGAATATGTAGTTCCAGGTCATAGATTTTTTGGGATTCATACAGAATTTACTGATTTTTTCCAAATAACTTCCCAATTATGGCTTGATGACGATTATACTTTTTCCCCATCTCACCTATTTTATTCAATGAATCCTTTGTATCACATTGAGTCAAAAGAGTCACTACATTTTGACACACATATTTAGCGTGATGTCCTGCTTTCACATGTTCGATGATCTAAGGCGAGAAAACACAACAGTCTGAGCTATCGGTTAGCGTTACAATTAATACATAACATTGTTTGCCTTTCTCTTACTAAGGCACTTACTAAACACTAGGGTGGCAGTGGAAATGGTCATGTCAAATTTCAAGAACCGACCGTGTACATTTTGTTTATTGGCCCAAAAAAATGACCTGTACAAAATTTTTAGATTAGGGATGCCTCAAAGCTCTCAAAGGTCATCAAAAGTCCCAAAAGGTCGATTTTCGGCCAAAATTTTTTTTCAAGATGACACCAGATCTTGACGTTTCATGCATTTTTGAGTAATTTGACATCGAAAAATTTTTTTCGATTTTCCAAGTTTTCTTTACACCTCCTTCGAAGATTTTCAAAACGAGGACGAGGAAAAAAATTAAATTTTGAGCGCTTTGAGGCACCCCTAAATCATGTCCGATTAAGCTGAAACTTTGCACAAATCATTTTTTTTGACCAAGAAAAAAAATGTACATGGTCGGTTTTTGAAATTCGTTGATGAATTTTTTTCCATGCATCCATTGCCACCCTACTAAACACATATAAGAGACACAAATTTAAAAAAAAACTAGATATTGTTCGCATCACGAAAATTTTCCATTCTGAGTGCTTTTTGCTCAGACATTTCATGGGGGATTCCTCATATTGTTGTACCTATCGAATGCACCTAACAGTCTATTACAATTTAATTATAAAACCTATGGGAAGTTTTTGTTTTTATAGTTTTAATAGCGAATAGGAAATAGCGTTGAAAATAAAGCTTCTTATTTCCCACATAATTATGTTGTTTCCCTAACACGGAAAAGACAGGAATAGGTCTAATCTGCGTTAGGAAAACGTATTGCGGTCTGTACATTGATAGTTATCTTTCGCAAAGCCCAGAGTAAATTTACTGATATTAAATGATATTGCCTCTTTTCATGAAATATTGAAGCTCAAGCCATTGAAAATATCGAATTCGTCCGCAACAATATGACTCTTACTGGAATTCGTCGTTAGACATAACCTGGAGATGCAACCAAATAGTGAAACTAAATTTGAATCATTTGAACGACTCGATAAACAAACCTGTTTTTACTATTGATTGTTAAGTTGAACAAAACAAACTGAAACTTCTAATTCACTCAGATTTATTCAGAAACCAGCATTATTTTTTCTCTCTCGAGCTATAGATGTTCAGAATAATACACAAATCTAAGGAAGCAGGATTAGGCTTTGAAGATTTTGAGCATCATCTGAAGAAGCCAAATACAGGGTGGGCCATTTAAAGTGGAAGCATCTGGCAACCCCATAACTTTTGACAGAGATGTCAGATTAACAAATGTCATACCGCGTTGGAAGCGTCATTTCAGTACAATTTTAACCATAGAACAATACACACCTAAACAACGCGCTGAAATTGTTCAGCTGTACATTCAAAATAACTTCTCAATTGTGTTAACTAAACGTGCGTGGAAAAATATAAATAAAGTTAAAACATCGCCTGGAGACAACACTATACGTCGATTATATGCCAAATTTATATCGTCTGGTAGTGTTGGTAATTCCAGTCATCTGTCCAGACAACGACCAAGACGTTTCGACGAGAATATTGATGCCGTTCGAGCCAGTGTTGCAGAGACTCCATCGACATCAGGTCGCCATCGTTCGCAAGAGTTAGGCCGATTTTTGATTGCCATTTGTTCGTGAAAATGAATTGGACAATTACTGGTTCCAACAGGACGGCGCTACATGACATACAGCGGCTGCCACGACCAAATTATTGCGCGAAATGTTCCCCGGAAGATTAATATCGAAAAACGGCTATTATGACTGGCCACCGAGATCACCTGATTTGACGCCTCCTGACTTTTTTTTATGGGGATATTTAAAATCCAAGGTATACACTGGTAAACCAAGGACCCTGGCTGCGCTGAAAGACAATATCCGACAAGAAATTGCTGCCATATCGGCCGAAACATTGGGCAAAGTGATGGAAAATGCCGAAAAAAGAGCACATTTTGCGGTCAAGGCCAGAGGCGGTCATTTACGAGATATCATAATCAAAAAGTAGTTAGAACAAATCTCCTTGGACCAAAATAAATGAATTTCATAATTTTTTTTTTAAATTCCACTTCTTTACTTTACTATTGCAAAAACAAATCCTTCCACTTTAAATGGCCCACCCTGTATATCTACATCGATGTTGACGTTGTAGAAACACTACCTTCTGAACTGTTCGAGAGAAGAAAAATTGCCTTCTAGACCAATAGCGGAATCGCCAACCGTATGAACGGCGAAAGCTCGAATAAAACATAAAAGACCTAGTCCCACGTCAATTAGACTCTGGTTTCCAATGCTGAACTATAATATTTCTTTTCCGTTCAAAAAACTATAATCTGCGTGGCAAATACATACATCGCAGCATAAGCGAAGCGACGGGGCTATCCATACACATATGCAAAGCTCTGTAATCCATTACAAAGTACGAACCCTCCACCCTAACCGCCTTCGCTCTAAAGCATCGTGTGTAGTGCTGCTACGTGGTTTATTAAATGAACCACCCATCTCACCCCTCTGGGATAAAACTTGGAGTGGCTGCCGGAAGTATAATTGTTTCGGAAATTGAAAATGTTGTGAAATTCGATAAAGCTTAATTAAAATAATTGCTTTGAGGTTTACAACGATGAGTTTATTCCAGGAACCTTTCGGCGAACTCGAGCTAAACTTTATCGGAGTCGTGTCTTGTTTTAAAGATCTGCTATTTATAAACATATATTCTCGATCGTTCCACCCCCGTCTCCGCCTACTAGCAATGTACGAAGCTGATTTCGAGAATCAAACCTAATGAATTATTCTCTTATCTAATTATATTTCAACAAAACAAAAACTCGCGCACCGAATTTGTGAAAAGTGAACTCATGCATCCCCGGAGACATGTAAACTACGTTTTCATTTCATACCCAACACACGGCCACAACTCTCATCCATCCGACCGGATCTGAACTGAATTGGCTCAATCATCGGCACCCTCGATGATGTTTCCTTTGATGCTCCTCTCCAGCTCGTCCCGCCGACGAAGTAAGTTCCGGCCATCCGGCATCAACAGCAAATCGCCGAGTTCCCTGTCGAGCTGAGATCCGTGTTAAAATTCATTACATCACTTGAGCCCTAATGATGCCAACGGTAGACGGAACGTGATATTCGGTATACTTTTCTGTGGTTTTCCGTCCGAGGATTTACTCCTCCTTCCACTTGAAGGTGGAAGTGGACTAGTCACTACGATTGCCATCAACATTTTTCATAGTCCGGTGGATTACTGGTTTATCCAGTTGATGCGGATTGTTGACCACGTGGCCGAATCGTTGGGACCATCGTCATAATCATGAAGAGGAATCATTGGAGACAAATAGTGTGTACGAAGGGGAAAATATATACATGAAGATTTATTTCTTGTGAATTGACTGTTTAGATATTTTTCTTACATTATGCAGCTTTCTCTGGCATCAATAAATTGAATATTGATATTTCGTTCTACGTTATTGAAGAAAATTGTAGCTTATTGAGATGGTTGAATTGCGAAATTTGTTCCTCTTGAACACTACAATATAAGTAACAAATTTTAGTGGACCTTGTAACATTATTAACACTCCTATACTCGCGCATTGGTCTGTCAGAAATCGAGAAATCGAGAAATCAATAATTCGCTCATTTGTCAGAAAATATCAACACTACAACACTCTAGTTTCGTTATTCGTCGTTGGTCATTGTTTAGCGTATCGCATGTGTTGGTACAAAAGGGACGTGTACTATTTTTTTAACACTTTCGGTCAGACACACCGACGCGAGTATAGGTGTAACTTTTTTGGACAAGAACCTTTGACGAATTTCATGCTAACTCGACTGGCCGTTGGCAGCACCATCTCAGATAGTAGTGAAACGTTGTGGGTGTAAAGACATGGGTCATCTAAGCAACTTTGCATACTTGATATATTCGAAAAACAATTAGACTACTTTTTTGGAAAAAGCCATTTTTTTCTAACTTAAAAACTATGATACCTACAAAATTCATGTCAAAGGATGAAATGTAGGAAATTATTTAAATTTTTACGAAAAAATACCAAAATTTTTTTGGAAAATCATTTCGCTGAAAAAAAAAAGTTATTTTAAAAATTGAAATTATTTTTTCTCAAAAACGTATTTTTTCAAAATTCCCAAATATATATATATATATATATACATATGAATAGCCCTTAAAATTTCCAACAAGTCGTCCATACATCGGAAGATGGGCACTTTTACAGGGAAAAAGTTTTTCTAACAACAACTTTTTTATATTTTCTTTGAAAAAAATACAACTAATCCTAATTTTGTTTAAAGTCGAAGTAGCGGTATAGTATATTCGACAAAGTTTTAGATCTTATTAAAATGTGAACTTTTGTCGAAGACGTCAACTTTCTATCTGTTATAGTTTTTAGAATATAAGTCATTTTTGAATGAAGACTCCTGAAAAAATTAATGTTTTGCTCGTAACATTTTTGTGTGTAAATTCTCACGTTTGACATGTTTTTGACATATTTCCAAATAAAGATAAGTTAGCAGAGCATGTAAATTGCGATAATTTATACATAAAAATGTTACGAATTAAACATTAATAGTATTTTTTCAAAGAAAAAAAATTAAAAATTTGTTGTTCGAAAAACTTTTTCCATGTAAATGTGCCCATGGTCCGATGTAGGGAAAATTTGTTGGAAATTCTGAGGGCTATTTAGATCTATTTTTCAGAATTTTGAAAGCATATGTTTTTGAGAAAAATGAATTTTAATTTTCAAAATATTTTTTTTTCAATGAAATTTTTTTCCAAAATATTCTTGGATAATTTTTAATGAAAACCTAAGTAATTTCCTACATTTCATTCTCTGACCATCTTTTTGTAGATGTTATAGTTTTTCAACTAAGATTTTTCGAAAAAAAAGTTGATAAAACTCAAAACTTAAAAAAAACCCTGCAAAAAAAATATCAGGCCTACAAAATTTTAGTCAAAGAATGGAATGTTGGAAATTATTTTGGTTTTCATTAAAAATTAGCAAAAAAAATTTTGGAAAAAAGTTTCATTGAAAAAAAAATATTTCGAAAATTAAAATTCATTTTTCTCGAAAACATATGCTTTCAAAATTCTGAAAGAAATAGATATAAATAGCCCTTTAAATTTCCAACAAGTTTTCCATACATCGGACGATGGGCACATTTACATGGAAAAAGTTTTTCGAACAACAACTTTTTCTTGTTTTTCTTTCAAAAAATGCTATTAACTTTCAATTCGTTACATCTTTTTGTATAAATTATCGCATTTTAAATGTTCTGCTAACTTTTCTCTATTTGGAAACATGTCACGAACATGTCAAAAGTGAGAATTTACACACAAAAATGTTACGAACAAAACATTATTTTTTTCAGGATTCTTCATACAAAAATGACATATAATCCAAAAACTATAAAAGAAAGAAAGTTGATGTCTTCGACAAAAGTTTATATTTTAACAAGATCTTTATCTTGACTTTAAACAAAATTAGGATAAGTTGTATTTTTTTCATAGAAAACATGAAAAAGTTGTTGTTCGAAAAACTTTTTCCCTGTAAAAGTGCCCATCTTCCGATGTATGGACGACTTGTTGGAAATTTTAAGGGCTATTCATATATATATATTTTGGGGAATTTAAAAAAATACTTTTTTGAGAAAAATGAATTTTAATTTTTAAAATAAAAATTTTTTTTTGTCAGCGAAATTTTTTTCAAAAATTTTTTTGGTAATTTTTTGTGAAGTGAACAATTTCCTACATTTCATCTTTTGACAAGAATTTTGTAGGTATAATTGTTTTATAGTTATAAATTTTTGTAAAAAGTTAAGATTTAAGAAAAATTTGGCTTTTTCCAAAAAGTAGTCTAATTGCTTTTCGAATATTTCAAGTATGCAAAGTTGCTTAAATGACCCATGTCTTTGCACCCACAACGTTCCACTACTGTCTGAGATGGTGCTGCCAACTCCTAAGACGAGTTAGCATGAATTTTCCTATTTTAGAATATTGTTCAATGGAATGTATAAATTAATGTTAGTGGTGTGGAATATTTATTGAATATAAGTTAACACCGAGATGACTTCATTATCGCGCAGCGTCAGCAAAGCCACCCATAAACATCATCCCAGACAAAGTGCAGAAGATCATAAATTAGCCACCCAGCGGACAGGCGGGCGATCGAGACATAAACATAAACATTGACCAGACGAATTATCGAGAACGGAACTTTCCCAGGAAATCGATAGCATGATTTCATCATGCTATTTCACAACAACGCATCACCAGATCAATATAAATAGAGCAGGGCCACGATTGTAGAGTTAGTCTTAAATTAGTCTTAGTCTTAAGTTAGTCTTAGTCTTAAATTAGTCTCAGTTTAGTCTTAATCTTAGTTTTAAGTAAAAGTAGAGCATAGCTCTAAAATAAATAAAATTTTTTTTCTTTAAGTTCTAAGAAAGAAAATTAACTGGCGCCCGAATAGGGACCCAGAGTGTGCAGTGATAGTCATAGTGTGGAATCAAGTGTTATGAGTATTACAACGTTAAAGTGAAGTAGTCCATATCACAAGCACCGGAATAGTACAACTGTTAAAGGATTTGTACATCCGGACTATCATCAACCGCTTAGCCCAATCGCAACAAGGCAGCCGTACGTAACGTTCCTGAGTAGCTGGTTTATCCTGAGGAAAGGGATCCAACGCGACGTACTGAGAAGGTGAGCAACACACTCCAGGTTCCTGCTCAGCAGATTCCATTCGCACCCGGCGAAGCTGAGATAAAAGGTAGTAATAGGACATCGGTAAGGACCATCTGAACACGCGTACCGGAGCTTGCTGAGATCACCACTGATAAAGGATTGGTGGCCAGAAGTACGTTGTCCCGCAGTCTCAAGGAGTACCCTCGAGATGTTCAGGCTAATCATGTAAGTCAAATAATTTTTTTTTATTATAAATATACCGCATAAAGCGAAGTGAAATATAAATATACCGCATAAAGCGAAGTGAAATATAAATATACCGCATAAAGCGAAGTGAAATATAAAAATACCGCATAAAACGAAGTGAAATATAAAAAAACCGCAAAAAGCGAAGAAAAATAATAATTATCAAAATAAAATTATACCACACAACATCACAAAAATAAAAATAAAAATATAAGGAAATTAAATAAGAATACGAAAATACGAAACAAATAGAATTAGATAACGACCCTCTTTAAATAAAGAGGAAGAATTATTTTAAACAAAGAAACGACCTTCTTTTACTAAAGAAGAAGAATTATTTTAAGGAACGACCTTCTTTTACTAAAGAAGAAGAATTATTATTAGGAAGCGACTTCTTTTTAAAGAAGAAGAATATTTTTTTGTTACTAATATTTAAGGAAAATTTTTAACTTTCAAAATTGATCCTGACAGCATTGCCGACTTATTGCAAAATTTCCATCTTAATATGGCTCAACAACAAATTCAAGATCTGATCAATCGAGTAAATGCACTCGAAAATGCAAGACCAGGAATCGCATTCCAAGAGTTGGATTACAGTGATCCACCACTTTTCCTCCAAAACGCAGACGGAACACCCGTTAACCCAGAGTCTATCGAGAAGCTATCTGATTTGGTGAAAGATTTACCGATATTTAACGGCGAACCAAATGAGGTCAGCATCTGGATAAATGACGCTGAAGGTTTAATCAATCTTTACAAGCCTCATCATCAAAGTACAACTGATGAAAAAAATAAGTTTCATATGGTGTGTAAAGCCATAAGAAGGAAAATTCGAGGTGAAGCGAATGATGCTTTAGTAGCATCAAACGTTAACATAAATTGGCTATTAATTGAGAAAACACTTTTAACATACTATGGAGAAAAGAGGGATCTCGGTACTCTCGACTATCAGTTAATAAGTTCGCATCAACATGGTCAAACTCTTGAACAATATTATGATAAGATCAATAGATTGCTCTCACTTATTGCCAACCAAATTAAAACAGATCCTCGATTTCAACATCCTGAAGCCTCTCGTGCTATGATTGAGAATTATAATGATAAAGCTATCGATGCTTTCATCCGAGGTCTAGAAGGAGATGTAGGAAAATTCTTGAAAAATTACAAACCTGATTCGTTAGCAGCCGCATATGCTTACTGTGTATCTTTCCAAAATGTAGAATTCAGAAACCAATTAACAAGAAATAGAACTCCAACATTCGCTAGTGTCCCAAGAAACCAAATTCCATTACCACCTCCTATTCCTCCAAAAAGAAGACCTGAAATTACTAATTTCAGATTACCCTTTATACCTCCACAGCGACCGCTTCAATATAATAGACCTTTCCAAAACAATTATCCACTAGGACCTCAACGATATCCTAACAATCAACCAATGGTACCTCAAAGAAATAATTTCAACCAACCTCCTCAACCCCCCAGAAATCCTTTCAATCAAGTCAATAAACCTGAACCTATGGAAGTAGACCCTTCCATTAGAACAAAACAAGTCAATTACAAAAATAGGCCCCAAATTTCTAATCAATTTAAACCACCACTAAAAAGACCCCGAATGTATAACATGAATTCTGTGAACCAACCTGAACTTGAACAAATAATTGAAGAACATAATACAGAAATACCCGATGAAATGGAACATGAACAGCAAATCAAAGAAATGATGTCTAATGATTCTACTTTTGAACGCTATATGCAACAATGGGAACAAAATGAAAATTCGAAAGATTTCATTGAAGAAAATGTTGAATTCAATTTTTTAGGCTAAAGTCAACATTACCATATTTCTTATATTATGGTAATCCAAACAAACCTTTGAAAATTTTAGTCGATACTGGATCAAATAAAAACTTTATTCACACTCGCTTTACTCAAATTGCACATACCGTAAAAAACCCCTTTACAGTTTCATCAGTCGGAGGAGACATTCTAATCAACAAATACTCACAAGGTAAGTAGGTATAATGATGCAGTAATAGGACATGATACATTAAAGGAACTCAAAGCTATAATCAATACCTTCAAAGAGAAATTGATACTTCCAGGAAATTATGAAATACCTTTGTTACAGCATAAATTTCAAGAAATAAACAAAATTCAAATCAGGAATGAACACCTGACAGCAGAAGAGAAATCAAAATTAGATATATTTTTAGGACAATTTCAAGATTTATTTCAGCCACCTGATGAAAAACTACCGTTCACCACTAGAGTTAAAGCTGAGATCAGAACAACAGACGAGAATCCTACCTACAGTAAATCATATCCATATCCACAGGCATTAAAATCCGAAGTGTGCAAACAAATAGACAAACTTCTCAAGGATGGAATTATCAGACAATCACGGTCCCCATACAACTCACCAATATGGATAGTACCCAAAAAAATAGACGCATCTGGAGAAAGAAAGTATAGAATGGTAATAGACTATCGACGACTCAACGCAAAAACAATCAGTGACACTTACCCAATTCCAGAGACATCTGTAGTCCTTGCAAACCTAGGTGCAAACAAGTATTTTACAACTTTGGATTTAGCATCCGGATTTCATCAAATCCGAATGACTGAAAAAGACATTGAAAAAACAGCCTTTTCTGTTAATAATGGTAAATACGAATTCGTTCGTATGCCATTTGGTTTAAAAAACGCTCCCAGAATATTCCAAAGAGTAATGGATGACGTTTTACGTGAACACATTGGTAAAATTTGTTATGTCTACATAGATGACATAATAATCTTCGGTAAGACTTTTGACGAACACATAAAAAACATTAAGACAATCTTCGAAACATTACGAAAAGCAAACTTCAAAATACAACCAGACAAATCCGAATTTTTGAAAACTGAGGTTGAATTTCTTGGATTCATTGTCTCAGAAAATGGACTTAGACCAAATATGAAAAAGGTCGAATGTATTCAAAAATACCCAGAACCAACAAATTTGAAGGAATTACGAGCATTCCTAGGACTATCAGGATACTACAGGCGTTTTGTCAAAAACTACGCAACACTTGCTAAACCGTTGACAAAACTTTTAAGAGGGGAAGATGGCCATCGCCAAATTCCTAAAACTCAGTCAAAAAACTTTTCGATCAAATTAGACGAAGAAGCGCGACAATCTTTCAAAACTCTCAAAGAAATTCTATCTTCGGAAGACG
Organism: Toxorhynchites rutilus septentrionalis; assembly: GCF_029784135.1. Lineage (NCBI taxonomy): Eukaryota > Metazoa > Arthropoda > Insecta > Diptera > Culicidae > Toxorhynchites > Toxorhynchites rutilus. The sequence goes on along the minus strand of NC_073746.1, from coordinate 157,070,432 downwards.
TACTCACATTCCCAGACTTTGAAAAATCATTCATACTCACGACCGATGCATCAGATAAAGCAATTGGTGCAGTATTATCACAACAATTTCCAGAAGGAGAAAGACCCATTACTTTCATTTCCAGAACTCTTTCAAGAACCGAAGAAAATTATGCGACTAACGAAAAAGAAATGTTGGCAGTTGTTTGGTCCCTTAACACATTAAGAAATTTCATTTATGGAACAAAAATCAAAATTTATACTGACCATATGCCACTAACTTTTACGTTATCCCCAAAAAATAGTAATGCAAAGCTAAAACGTTGGAAAGCATATCTGGAAGAGCATGATTATGAGTTACACTATAAACCAGGAAAATCCAACATTGTAGCTGATGCATTATCTCGAATCCAAATTAATTCATTAACCGCTACACAGCATTCCTCTGATAATGATGACAACTCCTATATCCCATCTACAGAAACACCTATTAACGTATTCAGAAATCAATTAATTTTCAAAATCAATCCAAGATCTAGTTACGAAATGAATATTCCATTCGAAAAATTCAAGAGACATATATTTTGTGAACCACGTTTTACAGTAGAATTTTTAAAAGACAAATTAAAAAGATTTTTAATACCAGGAATAATAAATGGAATTCTAACAGATGAACCAATAATGGCAACAATACAAGAAATATACAAAGAAAATTTCAATTCACAAATTGTAAAGGCACAATATTCACAAACACAGGTTACAGATATAAATGAAGAAGAACAACAATTAGAAGAAATAAAAAATGTCCATAATTTCGCTCACAGAAACGCAAAAGAAAACGTACTACAATTAATAAAGCACTTCTATTTTCCAAAAATGAATAAATTAACTCAAGACTATGTAAAAACATGTGAAATTTGTAAAACTGAAAAATATGATAGAAATCCACAAAAGTATATCCCAGTTAAAACTCCAATTCCAAATTATCCAGCAGAAATTATACATATAGATATTTTCGTTTACAATCAAAATGCATTATTTATATCATCCATTGACAAATTTTCCAAATTTCTAAAAATTAGACCAATCAAATCAAAATCTATTGCACATATCAAAGATGTATTAATGCAATTAATATACGATTGGGATGTACCCGCACAAATTGTAATGGATAATGAAAGCGCTTTTGTATCAAATGTAATGGAACAACAGATTAAAGGATTAGGAATAGAAATATTTAAAACACCAGTACACAGATCTGAAACAAATGGACAAATAGAAAGATGCCATTCAACAATAAGAGAAATAGCTAGGTGTATAAAAGCACTAAATCCAGAAATAACTATAAACGAATTAATACAACAGGCAGCCCATAAAAATAACAATTCGGTTCATTCAGTCACAAATGATACTCCACAAAATATATACCAGGGAAGAAATATAAATAATTTGCCATTAGAAGAATTTAACAAACAAAGAGAAAAATTACACGAAAGAATAATCAAACTTTATAAAGAAAAAGAAGAAAAATTACCACAGAACACATATCCAAGTTATACACCAGATACATATGCTTACGAAAAATCAAATGATATATCTAAACGAAAAAGTAGGTACAAAATAATCAAAATCAAAGAAGACCATAACACACATGTAATAGACATATATGGAAGGAAAATTCACAAAGCAAATTTAAGAAAACCCTAATTGTAAATTCTTTTCGATCTTTTCAGACTCGCCATCTGCGTGTCTATTGTTAAACCGATACTGCAAGTACATGACCTCACAAACAATCCACTAGCAATTATACCGTTAGGAGAAGCTAAAATCAAGATAGGTTATATCAGGATAATACACCCAATCAGTTTACTAGAACTAGAAAATACAATAGCAGGCATAAACAGAGAAATTCAGAATCACCCTTATCCAAACACATTGTATGAATTGATTCAGATAAAAAATTATAAATTGTATGAAACATATTTAAAATTAAGACCCAAAACAAGAAGGACCAAAAGATGGAACACGATCGGAACCATATGGAAATGGATAGCTGGAAGCCCCGACGCAGAGGATCTACGAATAATCAACAGCTCGATGAACGCCCTAATACTCCAGAACAACAAACAGGTGATGATTAATGAAGCCATCAGTAAACGCATCCAAGAGATAACAAACGTCGCTAACCAAATATTAACCGTCGAAAGCGAAAGACTCAAAAACCACTCCATGGAAATAAATCAGCTAGTACTCCTGTCAAACCTCGATTCACTACAAAATCAAGTCGAAACATTAGAAGAAGCCATACTCATGGCAAAACATGGCATTCCTAGCAGCAGAATATTATCGATGAGAGATTTTCAAACAATTACCACTTTTCTGGACAATCACAATATTTATGTCGCATCATATGAAGAATTACTTTCAATGTCAACACCCCAAGTTACCTTGAACAACACACATATAGTATACATGTTGAAAGTGCCCCAAGTATCAACAAATACGTATGAGTACAACTATATTGATTCCACTATCAAAAATAGCAAACGCATTTGGATAAAACAAAATTACCTTTTGCGAAATCAAACTCATATTTACGAATTAGAAAAACCATGCGAAAATCCAGAAAATCTATATCTCTGTGAAAGCTATTTTCTTAAACCGACATCAGAATGTATTCACAAACTAATCCAAGGCAAACATTCAAATTGTACTTTCGAAAAAGTCTACTCCACAGGATTAGTAAAAAGAATCAGCGAAGCAGTTATTCTCATCAATGACGCTAAGGTTGAAGTGACCTCCAATTGCAGCAATTCAACACAAGTACTCGAAGGAAGTTTTTTATTACAATTTGAAGATTGTAACATCTATATCAACGGAGAACTTTACGCCAATCTCGATGTCAATATTCCAGGACGACCTTATCATCCCACAACAGGTCTAATTGTTCATGAAGCGCATATCATTGATTCACCTTCAAATGATTATCTTCAAAACTTAACACTCGAGCATAGAGATACATTAGATACTCTAAAACTAAAAAATGAATCATTACAGTGGTCATTGAATTTATTCAGTTCATTGGGAACTACGACAATAATCCTCATCATAACCGCAATAGCGATATTTTTCTTTCTCTCCAGAAGATCAACCACGAAAATTCAAGTTCAACTTCCAGAAGAATCGACACAAAACATCGCATTGAATGAGCTGAAGTCAGCAGAACCAACGATCGAATTATCGGACGAGCGGAAGAAAGAAATCGAGAATTTTATTAATATGCCATCACCATTCCGGACCGTTAATCAACTTTGACGACAAAGCGATCAAGAGGGGAAGAGTTAACACCGAGATGACTTCATTATCGCGCAGCGTCAGCATAGCCACCCATAAACATCATCCCAGACAAAGTGCAGAAGATCATAAATTAGCCACCCAGCGGACAGGCGGGCGATCGAGACATAAACATAAACATTGACCAGACGAATTATCGAGAACGGAACTTTCCCAGGAAATCGATAGCATGATTTCATCATGCTATTTCACAACAACGCATCACCAGATCAATATAAATAGAGCAGGGCCACGATTGTAGAGTTAGTCTTAAATTAGTCTTAGTCTTAAGTTAGTCTTAGTCTTAAATTAGTCTCAGTTTAGTCTTAATCTTAGTTTTAAGTAAAAGTAGAGCATAGCTCTAAAATAAATAAAAAAAATTTTGTTTAAGTTCTAAGAAAGAAAATTAACTTATAATGCATCAGATCATTAGCGGATTATTCTCATTTGATTCCAGTCCCTTTTGTAACTGGATTGAACGGATCCATATATTAACTATTCGTCGATATATTCGTCGTTAGATTCATACGTTCAAAAGCAAAATATAAATGTTTGACTTTCGTATAGTTATTCGCTAATTATAATGGTCATACATATACACACTTGTGAAAGAATTTCACTTTTGAAAGAATTGTAAGCAGTAAAATATGAACTAATCGGTGGCTTATGGTAATTTTTAACAGTTACAGTTTCGTTGATATTTTTTTTATAATGGACAATATCGACAAGAAAACAAGAAAAATAAAAGGAAGTTCCTAGAAATCCTATTATATCATCTTTTACCGACAAAGCTATTTCATGGAACTAATGTCTATTTCATGGTGACTGTTGGTGCACCATCTATGGTTGGTTGTCATCGTGGTTTTACAGCTCTCTCAAAGTCACAACTGCATGAGGTCATTCACTGTGTGATTCACAGTCAGCGTTGAGTTGCGATAACCTCTCGATTATTTGCTCAGCTGTATAAGTAAAACGACGAAATCTTTACTCGATTACTTCTACATGCTGGAGTTCACTGTTCTCTGTCACCAAGAGACTCTTGCTTAGTAAGATTTTCAGCTTTATTGAATTTGTGTTTCAGTTGCAGGGTGACAACTTCAACTTGATTAATACTATATATAGAATATCGACTTTTCTGAAAAAACTTTAAAAACAAAATTTAAGTAGAAAAAATATTCACAGTTTCCGCATTTGTCAAAATTATCACTAAAGCTTCAAGACCGTGTTATATTATCATATATCACTTGGACGCATTACACAAGGATTTTACTAAGATGTTTTAGGATCTTCAAAATTTTCAAACTCCCCAATGGACAATAAATCCATACTATATCCAGCCATAGAATGAGCCAAGGTGATAATGCAAGAAAAGTTGATTATCATCAGCACGGGGCTCAGGAGAAACCCTAGCAGGAGTACAACCAAGGCTATCATATGTTTTGGTTACAACGCAAAGTTGAAACACGTCTTCTTGTTTTCTCATCAGCTTACTTTGTCGAAAAAGGCTTCAGTGTAGTTACAAACAATCCGGAACCGAATCAACCATTTGAAAATCAACGAACGCGGAGATTTAAGGCTTTAACTAACCAATATTGAACCGCATTTTGATATTTTGGTAGTTGCGGATAGATTGGTTTGCGATTTGAATGTTTTTATTGTTTGTGAGTAATTTGTGTAATTATTAATTGTTTACTAAATTTTATGTCTATTTTGTTGAATATGATGAGATTTTTTTTCTGTGTTGTAGTGATTTTCAACACTTTTGGCTGATTTGTCACATTACTTCGGTTTTTTTTGGAAGAATGTCGAGAGTGAGAGTGAGTGAATGAGCTCGTGACATTTTACGAGAGAGGTACGGTTGTTATCTCTACGTCAGGTCGCCTCCATGAGAAAATAATGTCAAGTTTACTCATTTAACTAACTGCAGTGTTTTTAAATTGCTAATTATACAGTTAGGAAAAAAGTAAATATAGGATTAGAAAGTACAAAGTGCACCCAAACCAAATCACCAAGCACTATGGAATATATTGGTTAGGTACCAAATAAGGAATTTTGACTGTTTTTGAACTCCTATGTTATTTATCATAGGATCTATGGTGAAAAACGTACTTTTCAATTCTTTGCACGTCATTCTCAATAGCTTCGATATATATATATATATATATATATATATATATATATATATATATATATATATATATATATATATATATATATATAATATATATGTATATATATATATATATATATATATATATATATATATATATATATATATATATATATATATATATCTATATATATATATATATATATATATATATATATATATATATATAGATATATATATATATAGATGGTTTTTCAGGGGTTTCCACACTTTTTGGCATGTTCCCTGATATCCTGACGAACACTGAATTTTGCCTTATTTTTCAGAAATGATTCTTATTTCTACTGATTTTTGTACTTTTGTACTCAATCTGAACGAAAATTATCCGTTAGAAATGTACCGGGATCCCTGTCAATGCTCTCCTGGTTGGATATGAGAGCTGTCATAATAGCTCTCCGGTCCGCACATGTATAATGTTTGCATTAAATCGAATTCTTCTAACAAACAGCTATACCAAAACTCAATATGTTTATATGGTCGGGGTTCTGCCAAAATGAATCAAGCACCATTTTTATCAAAATTGAGTTACTTACACCATTGGATGCAGAAAATAAAAAAAAACTATCGACTGTAAAATGGACATGTCATTCGGACAACTGACAACAGCTCCAAAAGAAAAATTCATTGTAGCAGACTGTAATAAAACGAAATTGCATTCAACCAAAGCGAACGATAAACCCACAATATGGCATCGGACGATAGTTATCGTTTTCTCCAAGAAGGCAGACCCGAATCTTTAACAGATTTTTCTGTTTCGGACAGCTCCTGGAATCAGATGTCGTCGGAATCTGGTAACTAAGACAGCCAAAGGGCTGCCATGAAGAGTAGTAGCGCTGATCTGTATTTTTAAAATTGTGTTCAACCACAACGAACCAAGTGTAATGCATTCCTCAATCATTTTATTTTTATTTATTTAGTCAAAAACAGTAAAAGTGAGTCAATATATATTATATATATATATATATATATATATATACCATTCATGAAATTAGTTAAGAGTCAAGAGCCGTTACAAAATCATAATGTGTTGTGTAATGATGTTATGTTAATAGCTAGCATGTGCTTGGTTCACTCTGGCTGCAAAGAGAACGAAGTTTTGCGTGTCTAGCAACAACATAATTTCGTTTTTTGATATTTCTAAAGGTTCTGAATAAGAAATTGACGAAGATGTGTGCTTACAGCATGAAAAGGAGTGCTATGTTTAACATCCTGTTTGTAACACGTGAGTGGTAAAATGATAGATTTGATCCGACACAGTCAATAAGTGGGAGCCCAAACCTCAAATTGAAATATCTCAAAATAATGTTTTTAGCGCTTGGTTCGTTTTGGCAGAATCCCGACCATATAATCGTTGTATATCGACTGAATAAGCTATCTAGAGTGAAAATCTGAATTATTAGCACTTCGCGTAAATATTCTGAGGATTTTCAAAACAGTGCTAGATAATGTTATGAGCTCAGAATATTTGTCGATTTAAAAAAAATAATAACGAGATAAAGTTTAAGGAACAAAATTATGACGTGTATGTACGAGTGGCCGCAAAGTTATTGATGAAGTTTCTCTTGAGTAATTCGAAAATGTAACGTATTCCACATTTTCGAATTACTCAAGAGAAACTTTTTGAATTCATAGTCAATATAAAGATGTTGATCTATAATATTTGCTCGTCAGATTCATCAGTAGAAGCATCATTGACGGAGAAACTATAAAAATATGGCTATAATCGAATCAAATAACATAAATAAAAAAAACTTCAAAAATTCATTCACTGCTGATATGCTTCCCTCATTTGATGAAAGAAGATCCATTCCAAAGTATGGACGATGAGTTCAAAGACATTCCGAATATTTATTTCCTTTTTGGAAAAAAAATATATAAACCGTAAAAGATCCCTGTGGAATTCTCTTAATGGCAAGAACTTCAACTCTAAAGCCAGCATAAAAAATACGAGGAGACAAACATGTTCTGGGAGGATAGAATTTTTGAGCTGCGTGAAAGATGGCGAAAGATTGTAAAACAAAATAAAAAATGACGCGTTTGTTCTTTAAAAATGACACTTTCAAAATGACGAAAAAATAATAGATCGCAACCCTGCTCTAGGGGTCTGAGGTATGACTTCATTCTGGAAACGGGGTCTTTTGCTCAAAATATTTTAAGAACCCCTACGTTAAACTTTGTGGGTGATACAAGACTGCCAAAAGAGGGGTCGATTCCGGACCAGCTTCCTGTCAAACACGGATTAATTACTGATTGGTTGTTTTTTTTATAAACAAACATACTCATCCAATGTTGAGGCGATCTGGCGTAGTGGTAACATCCTCTCACGTTAAAGCTCACGAGTTCAATCCTCACTCCTCATTCTTCCAGAAATGAAAGTTAAGTGACGAACCAGCCAAAAGTTTTGGAAGTAACTTCAATACAGAAAAAATGCTCATCCAATCAATATTACGTGAATTTTTCTACCAATAACACTTAAAAACTACTTTTACATAATGTTCTTAGAGTAAATACTCTCGAGTTAAGTTTGTCGACATATAATAGCATAAAATTCAAATTTATTGATAAAGCAATTCCACGACAAATCAGCCACCCGTCGATCCGACACTATCCGATTTTTCTGAAATTTTGTACCCAAAATCATAATTTTCATTATCTAATTTTAATTATGACTGGTTTTCCATAAGGGCGTATAAAAAAAAAGAATCTTTTTATCCAAAAAATCGGTCAAGTACACCGAGGTAAGTTGGAACGATTTTTTCGAAGTTCAACTTCAAAGTTATCTTAAAAAATCACTAATTTACTAATTTGAAATTTGTTTGCAGCATAACAAGGTATGGCAGATGACTTTCGATAAAAAATAGTGTTTCATACTGGATGCTCGGAAAAAGTCGGTGTTTTTGGACCGATCCAGTGAGCGCACCAAAAAATTGTTTTGATTTCGCGAAACAAGGAACAGTTAACAAAGGCGCGGATTGCGTTAATGCATTCCAATATGCTGGTAATGGCTGTCAATATATTGGTAATGTTTGAGAGATAATGTTTATTTTATATATTTTATTGGCGTCAACCCATCATTCCTAGTAAAAGTTATGATTTCTACTTTTACATACCCCGAATTTAAACTTGCCCCGGTGTACCTTACTCGAAATAAATCTGTCATATCTCGAGAAGGGTTAGTCCTAAGATAAAACGTTATGTATAGTCTTCCATGCAGCACCACATGTAGATTCTATTTTTCATATTAATTTTCTTAAATTGTTACGATTTCTCCAAGTATTGAAATTTCATTTTCTAGAGCGATAATATTTAAAATATTATGTAACCTAAATATTTTTATGAATTTCCAATAACTTTGCCATACGTCATATTTTAATCCGGCATCCTGTTTTCAAGTTTCGATTCTCTTTAAAAAAAGTTATTCTGTTTTTTACATACGCCCTTTTTATAAGTTGTTATTAAAATTGGTCATTTGATAATTAAAATTGTAGTTTTGAGCAAGGCACGTAGAAGTATATCCTAAGGTGGGCCAACTTGCTAAAACCACTCTTCAGCCATCTTGGAAGTCTACTGTGTTTTGTTTGTAAACAAAACACAATACGCTTGAGCCCAAGCTCGCTCGTGATCAGTCTGTCTCTTTCACGCTTCAAGGAAAAAAATCCCCTTCTGCTTTCTTCCGTACTTTTTTATATACCGCTCCCTCAACCAACTTAGTGACGAAACGGCCTCACCTAGTACCATAGACCCGTCTTGGTTTTGAGTAGCTGACACCATATGTACAAGGCTTAAAAAAGTCGAAAAGAGTCGGAAAGAGGAAAGAGAAAGAGAAAAAAGTCGGAGAGAGTGTTTTTATATTGGTGTGTGAAGGTGTAGTGAACAGTGTTGCCATATTTTCATCTCTACCGGAAGGTGCGAAAATATTTTTCATCTGTGCTTCTTCTTACAAAAACCTGTACCAAATATCTGTTTTCTTAGCATAAAAAATACTCACTTTCATTTTCTACATAGTTTTGCTTTTACTTGCCAACTTCATATTTCCATTTACTTACTACAAGTACTACATTTGCTGTCAATGTACATTAATATTTGCAAGCCTCGAATCACTCATGTGTTTGATGCTTATACATAATCTTTCTAAATTTAGATTGCATACTATCATTCATTGCAATTTTCGATCTGCCACCACGATTTTCAATCAAATCTTTTGACCTAAACACTACGTACATCGGTCGTTATTGAGCCGATTTCGAAGCTTATTCTTGTTCTGGTTATGTCCCGAAAAACGTATGCCGAAGAGTGAGGCACAGTGAGGTCGATAGAAACAAGGCATCTAAGCGCCGGCTTCCTATACAACGTTGATGCTTGTTAACAGTACGACTGAAAAGTTTTTAAGGTAACACAGTAAAACAATTTTTTTTTGCAAAATTCAATTTTATTATTCAACATAATTGCCTTCGAGGGCGATACAGCGATTATAGCGATCTTGCAACTTTTCGATACCATATTTATATTACTCTTTCGGTTTTTCCAAAATAGGCCTCAGTTTCGGTAATCACATCATCATCGGTCTTAAATTTCTTGTCAGCGAGCATTCTATTCGGGTCTGCGAACAGAGAAAAAGTCTCTGGGGGCCAGATCTGGAGAATACGGTGGATGCGGAAACAATTCGAAGCCCAATTCATGCAATTTTGCCATCGTTTTCATTGATTTGTGATTTTTCCATTTTTTTCACAATAACAAAAGCTGCTTCATTCTCAATGATGTAACTCGCGAACCGATATAGCGATTGCTGTCAAATTTTGACACGTATCCATTGAAAGATGGTGCTTTGTGATAGTCAAGTAGATTTTTTGCAAGAGGCGCCATCTAGACGTCAAGACGCAAACCAATGCCAATTAATTTAAAAATAAAAAAAAGTTTTACTGTGTGATTTTATGAACTTTTCAGCCAAACTGTTATTTAACCATATCAACCAGCTATCAATTGGCTTTCACATTTCCTTGCAGAGATGTTTCTGTTTGAATAAAAAATTACTGTTTCTTCTTTGATGATGAATAATTCAATAAAAAATTATCGCACCGCAAGCAGAAAGGTGGTTTTAAAACCTAAAAAAAAATCTGTACAAATTTAAGTTGCTTTGACGAAAAAATGTATTTAATTTGGTTGCATCGATTTTAAAAACAGGCTTTCTGTAGTGTTTTAGAAAATCTTCTGTAATTTTGCAAATACTGCAGAAGGTTCTAGTGTTTGCAGGAAAATTTTCAGTCTAGTGTATCCCCAAAATACTGTGAACATTTCATAATGATACTGTTATGAATTCGAAAATCGATGGTGTTGAATCACGTATTACAGAGATAACACGATAGATGAAGACATACTTCAGTATGTCTTCCAACTGATGAAGAGAGTGATTCTGCATCGCGCTTTAATATTTATAGTCTTGGTCAGACCAAAAGCGCAAGAAAAAGCTTTTCGACGTCAAGCTGACCTTTTATACAATTTGAGTGAGAGTCCAAAAATTAGCGACCTTTTTCTGTTGAGGAAAAGGCTTGGAATATCTACATTCCTGAACAAATACGTTCAGCCGTTTTTTGACGTAGGACTACTTCTTTGATTTCTACATAGAAGTCACTCTAAGAAAAATGTTACGGGAAATTAAGGGATTTCAAATGCATATAAGGTAAAATCGTTATTTGGGGTGTACAGGGTGTTCATTTGTGCTCCCGTGGCCGAGTGGTTAGCGTCCCACACTATCATGCCGAAGGTTCGGGTTCGATTCCCGTTCTGGCGGGGGGATTTTTCGTCAAAGAAAATTTTTCCTGCTTGCACTGTGGTCACGCGAATTCTAGACCTTGCCACTCCAGAGTACATTTAAGGCGTGTTATTCGGTATAAAAATCTCAAACAAGTATTACTAATAAAAATGACGTAAGTAATGCTACGTTGAGAAGGCAAAAGTTCCACTGGAACGTTAGAGCCATCCAAGAAGAAGAAGAAGGGTATTCAATGAGTTCGAATACACTGTAAAAATGTGTTAAAAATTGAATAAAACGTATTTTTTTCTGCGTCTATTTTTATTGAGGCAATGTTTATTGAGAACCTTTACAACATATTAGCTGGGATCATTTTGGACATTATGCGGCTGTTGCAAGACAAAGAGTTTCTCATCAGAAAACACGAACTCCTTTCGCGTGTCGCGAAAGTATCAGTTTGGCTCTATTCAGCCTCTTCTTCGTTGTAGCCTTCGTTACCCCGTTTCTTGTACGACTTGTATCCCAGGTCCTTCGTCATGATGGTGTGGGCAGTCGCGATCGACACATCCAGGTCAGCTGCGGTCTTCCGGATGGCTTCTGGCGTCTTCGCCGAACGCGGCCTTTTGAATTTAAAATTAGTATTGGTTTCATCATTGCAATTGAACTTTCGGGAAAGCTGTAATGTGTTTTTTTTTTCAATTCATACGTAATACTTATATACTTTTAGTTTATCAGAAAAAAAAATCTGGAGGAAGCCGAGACAATTCATGAATTGGGTAAACAAATTATCTTTTAGAGGAAATTTGGAAAGAAAGTTTTTTCGTTGCTATCAATTCATTGTTTGGCCCATTGCGTGTACGTGTTATCGTGATAACCTTATCCGAGATTGTAGTAAAAATTGATAAATGTCGTTACGGGATTTTTTCTCTGATTAAACGAATTTTAAAATTGATTTTCAGCAGAAAATATAAAATATTGCGCGAATAAATTTATTTTTCGGGTAAAAACCATATTTTTACACATGATTAGAAACTTTTATAAAATAAGCTGACTATTTTAAGTATCTTTGAGAACTGGGATCGACACTGATATTGTGCAAACGCTTTTGATGCGGGCTGAATGGAAGGCGCAGCAAGAAAAAATCGAAGCTCAACGTTATAAATTTTTATGTGGACTAAATTCGATTGGCGACAAAAAATAGCTACAAAATATTATTCAATGAACCAAATTTTTTTTAAATCTTACGTTTATTGGGCCTTGTACAAAAATGCATCGACGCCCTTATCAGTTAATTTGCAGTCTTGGCGAAAACTATGGAGCTACTACTTCCGGTACTTTGATCGTATTGTCAGTTTCTCCCCAGAGCACGAGGAAGTAGGACATCGTGATTTTATACACAATTTTCAAAAATTATGTTGAGATGCATAAAGAAAAGTCAGGGTTAGTTAGAGTGACACAAAATGTAAAACAAAAGCATAATATTCAAATGTTTGATCAGAAACAGGATAACGAAAATTAAAAATACTACTTACTGACATTGTCACTGTATATATTAATTTTTATTGCAACAGAATTGAGGAAAATAAAATTCTTCCTGCTTTTCCTGTTTTTTTTTTTCGAAATTTCCAGCCATTTCAATAATTTAGTTGTTGCAACAAAATTGAAAAAAAAGCGATTATTCCAGCGTTTCCAATTTTTTTCGAATTTTCCAGCCATTACAAAATTTTAATTGGTATCCAGGGTTGCCAGATTTAATTCTGTAAAATTTTCTGAAAATCTAAAAATTTGAAAAAAATATCTATATTCTTAGCGAAAAAAATCTGTATAAAAAATTTGTATCGAAAAATGAAGGAAAAAAATTAAAATGAAGGTTTACTTTCATTTTGAATTTATTTTTCTTATTTATGGGTTGTTAATGTCGTATCAATGCAACGAAATAAATCATAAAAAGGTTGGCATTGTAAAGCGAAAATATTCGCTCAACACGCTTATCAAAAAGGGTCTTACAAACGACCTTAGCAATGGATACAAAAATTCTCATCACGCCTTTTGACATCCAAACATTATGACATTATATCCGAGTCACTCAATTTCTGCCGCCTTATCAAATCATCAAGGTTTGGTAGCTTGACGAAAATTTGAGGGGTTTATCAAGCCCGCACTTTTGATGACCGGATCGCTGAAATCAAATCGCTTGGAAATCTGTTTCACGAGTTCAGTATAGAAGTCATAACAAATCGATTTAAAGGTCGGTTTCCTAGCTGCATCCAATCTTTTTTCATCTTCTTTTGCATCGATATCATTGTAAACATCCTCAGGCTTCTTCAGAAAGTCTTTGTACGTAGCTCTCCAAACATAAGTCACTCAACAGGATCAACAATAACATTCTTGTCTCATGATAAAGTTCCCAAAATTGAGAACTTTATTATTGAAAAGTGCAATTGACATTATTGAACGGTAGAACAATGTTTAGGAACAGCATAATCGGTTAAGTTATAGAATCATTTAAATGAGTCAATATACGATTGGCGAATTAATTATGGTCATACTTAACTTGGAACGAAAAGAATAGTTTAAGCTCTTCAAATCGCTCAAGATTTCACTTAACTGCCTCCCGAAACCCATCTCGTTGCGTTGCGTTCAACTTTTTCATAAATCGAGGTATCTATGTATGCGCTGTAATAAATTCAATATTAAAAATGAATTTAAAAACAACTCTGTAAAACTCTGAAATTTGGCGAAAAATCTGTAAAATACAGAATATTCTGTATATGTTTTATTGGCACATCTGATGATACGGGATTTGAGTTGTTGAGCTTAGTGATCCCCAGCCATTTTTACACCGACTGGGACAGTATGGCCCAATACAACTCGATTTGACTGCGCCTGGATACGCATGGGGGATTGTGTTATGGGCGGTCATCCAATCCAGAGTGGCTTTTGCATAATGTCCGAGCAGATCACAACAATTCCATCCTGATTGTGCTTTTTACAAAAACAACCATTTTTGGCAAAATGGTTCTTCGCGTAGTCACTTCCGCGCTCTCGAAAAAACCACGATATTCATAGTAAACGAACGAAAACACACTTATCACGAACAACGCCCACAAAGAGACGAACAAAACCACACACAGCTGTTTGTCTCTCTCTAGCGCGTGTGGAAGAAAACGTGACATGAATTTAGTCCCGCTACTCATTACTCACCCGTTACAAAAATATGTCAACCGTGAAACCATTTTATATGACAATTTATTTTTTATTTTTATTCGAGAGGCTTTAAAAATTAAATTCATTCGGCTCTAACAATTTTCAGTAGTTTGAGCGTTTTGAATCGTCAATCATTTCACATAAAATAGTAGGAGTACCGGTAAGTTTCTTCGTTTTTTTTTCAAAAATTAATGCTTTATTCTGCCAGGTTATAAATTTAATATTCAAAGTATTGCCCATCGCTAGTCACAACTTTTTCCCATCTTTCTGGCAATTCACGGATCCCTCTGCGGAAATAATCGGCCGGTTTGTCGGCTAACCACGAATCAATGAATTTGTAACAATTTTAACAGGCCATGTTGCTTCGATCGAAAAAGGTAGTAATAGGACGGAGCAATGTCTGGAGAATACGGCGGGTGAGATAGGACCTCCCATTTCAGCGTTTACAAGTATGTTTTGTTTCGCGACATGCGGCCGAGCATTGTCGTGCTGCAAAATAACTTTATCGTGTCTTTGCTCGTAGTGTGACCGTTTTTCCTTCAGTGCACGACTCAAACGCATCAATTGTCATCGGTAGAGGTCCCCCGTAATGGTTTCATTCGGTTTTAGCAGCTCAAAGTACACCACAGCCGACTGGTCCCACCAAATAGACAGCCTTAACTTCTGGCCGTGAATATTCCGCGCGGCCGTTGATGTTGATGCATGGCCGGGGTATTCATACGTTGCCCGACGTTTGGGATTGTCGACCCACTTTTCATCGCCAGTAACGATTCGATGCAAAAAAAAACCCTTTCTTTTATGCCGTTGCAGTAGTTGTTCGCACGTGAAAAAACGGCGTTCGACGTCTCGTGGCTTCAATTCATACGGCACCCAATGTCCTATCTTTTGGATCATTCCCATTGCTTTTAAACGATCGGATATGGTTTGCTGAGCTATTCCAAGTGTGTCTGCCATTTCTTGTTGCATTAGTGATGGATCTTGATCGAGTAAACCAATTCTCCATCTTCAACCTTTTTTGGCGGTCCGGAACGTTCTTCGTCTTCCAAGTCAAAATTATCACTTTTAAACCGTGCAAACCACATCTGACACGTTCGCTCAGTTGAAGCATGGTCACCATAAACTTCCACCAAAATACGATGGCTTTCCGCAGCTTTTTCTTCATATTGAAGTAATGAAGTAACACTCCCCACAAAAACACTCTCGTTCGGTACGAAATTCGACATATTCGAAGTGACAAAAACAACTATGTTGTTTACGCTTCAACTTTTTGACATATACTGAAAAAGACGCGCAATGACAGTAGCTTCGCAACGAATATCTGGCAATTTGATTCACTGGAATAATGATCAAGTTACGCCATCTGTTGTGAAACCAATGAAACTTACCGGTACACCTAATAAAAAGATGATTAAAGGTCAAAACGACCTCTCATGAACGTTCATTCCACCAGAGCCGGAATGATGTCATGCTTCAGGCTTGGTAGGAAGTTTTCTGGAGAACAACGTGTAGAACGATACATTTGAAATGAAGACATTCCTCGTCTTCAATGATTTTACTATTCGATATTCTTGAACTAATCTTCTCGCACTGTTTCTTTCTCCACCAGCAAAACTACATTCTGTGCCCCCTTCACGGCAAAATGATTTTCCTCCAGTGACAAGAATAGGTCAACGCCGGCGACAGTTGTACAGTGGCGTTGATAATATTGATGGTGCCATATGGTTGGCCACCGAAAAAAGCCAGTGAGGTTTACATCACTCAATCACACGGTTCAAAGCCAACCCTCGTTCGACATATCCCAATATCCCCTCCTCGACAAGAGAACACAACTTTTCCAACACATTTGTAAGCTTTTCTTTCGCACTTTCCCTCATTTTCACTTTTTGCCAACTTTTTGCGGCTGTCGAAGGTGGAGACCACCGACCACTGATCGAAACATCTGTCAACAGTGAGCCGGAGACGAATAGCAGCAGCATGTATTGGTCGTGTTTTACATAAAATTACAGACTAGGGGGACCATGCTTCAACATCTGGACAATCGGGTGGGGTGTGTGTGTCCCTACATGGGATGCTTTTCTCACTTCGGTTCACCTCAATCAGCTTTGTCACATTTAATGATACGAAAGAGCGCTGCTTACCCACGTCCCACAAAGTTGGTACGAGCGACCAAAATAGAAGGCTATAGCAATATTTCTCTTTACGTTGTGGTTTGCTTTTGAAATGGGTTGAAATGTGAATGCTGATTGGGAAATTGAGGTAAAGCAGATATAGAATTAGTTCAGGTTAGCATCTATTCTGCTGAGCGGTTGGGAGATTTATTTTATTGTGTGGAAGTGGAATAAGTGATTTGATGGTGTTGACGTGAACAGATATGGCTAACATAACGAGAATTTGTAACTGGCCGTACTCTTTATGGTTCTCAATTTTCATTTAAATCTGTAAGCTCCATTGTAATGAGCCCAACAATCACAAACTTCTGCAGCACGTAACTTAAAGCGTCAGTAAACAAAAGCAAACAAATATAATTATTCAAGCAAAAGCGAGCAACAATCATTTGATAATTGCTATGCCATTACTCATCCCAGCCGAACAAATCGCCTGCCGAACCGTTACTAGATAACAACGCATTAATCAACCTTAATTATCCGAACGCCACGCAAACATTCATCGTGACAGTCTCATTAAACTGTCCCGGAAAGCAATACCGACGATCCTGGTGGGTTCCACAGCGGGATTCAAATTTCATAAATTTACACGCCCACAAAATTTTCCCGCCTGTGAAAACCACAACTCCCGACCACCGATAAACCGATAAGGGATGACCGTCGTGGAAAATAAAAACAATTGCCGATAAAGTCATTTCCAACTTTAACCTCTTTCCACCCCTTTCACTTCCCTTCATGCTACTAGGCGGTGGTTCAAATTTAGACGTAATGTCACTCCAGAGCGGTGACTACGGTAAGGGGGTAATAGGAACACTCCTATCATAAACGCAACCACAACAGCCGCTTAACTACACGCGGCGTTAAATTTAATATTTTGGAGTGCCATTTAATTTGTAATAACACAAACAGAAAGCATTCGGTCGGTTGGGGGAGGTAGACGAACAAACGGAATTTGTCCCGGAAGCAACTCGTACCATTTCAATGTAACCCATTTGCTACTTTCCATTGATGAAAAGCACGTGTTGGCAGGGCGATAGCTAGGGTTGCCAGATTACCTGCTTGAAGTGTTCAGCTAAGTTGCACCCTAAGAGCCCCCGCAGACTGCAGACCCCGGTTTTTGCACCAGATGTCCGACTCGACCAAACTGTTGGTTGACAGAAAGTCTGTAGTATGCGGGGGGTCTAATGCGAACATCGATAGAAATAGAACAATTATGTGTTCAATGCGTATAAACCACCACACTGATATTTATATCTGTAAACTGTTGTCCCATCTCTAGCATAAACACAAATGGAAATCCCCTGTAAAGTTGGGATAAACGAGTTCCAAGTATTCGTGTTATTTTTAAGAGAATGTTAGAAGAGAACTCCCTTCTCAATGTAATGCAGTTATTTCAAACCCTTAAGATTGATGTTTTTGTACAGAAAAATATAGAATCCGATTCGAAGGTTAAAGGGTGTGTCACATCAAATTGCATCACGGAAAAAACGCTGTAGAAATTCACCCAGTAGACCGATCCTTTTGAAAATTTTAGACAGTAAAATAAAAACTATTAAACAACTTTTGGCATTTTCTTTTTATTCATACTTCGAGCCCAAGCCCGTATGCTCGCACCTTCCTCTTAACCCCGTCCATAAGGTTCTGTACAACGTCAGGTTGTAGTTTTTTTTGAACAGAAATCCATTTTCTCTTGAAGTCCGCCTCCGATTTGACAACTTTTGGGTTCTTCCGGAGGGCCTGCTTCATAATCGCCCAATATTTCTCTATTGGGCGAAGCTCCGGCGCGTTGGGCGGGTTCATTTCCGTTGGCACGAAGGTGACCCCGTTGGCTTAGTACCATTCCAACACGTCCTTTGAATAGTAGCACGAAGCGAGATCCGGCCAGAAGATGGTCGGGCCCTCGTGCTGCTTCAATAGTGGTAGTAAGCGCTTCTATAGGCACTCCTTAAGGTAAACCTGCCCGTTTACCGTGCCGGTCATCACGAAGGGGGCGCTCCGCTTTCCGCAAGAGCAGATCGCTTGCCACACCATGTACTTTTTGGCAAACTTGGATAGTTTCTGCTTGCGAATCTCCTCCGGAACGCTGAATTTGTCCTCTGCGGAGAAGAACAACAGGCCCGGCAGCTGACGAAAGTCCGCTTTGACGTAGGTTTCATCGTCCATTACCAGGCAATGCGGCTTCGTCAGCATTTCGGTGTACAGCTTCCGGGCTCGCGTCTTCCCCACCATGTTTTGCCTTTCGTCGCGGTTAGGAGCCTTCTGAACCTTGTATGTACGCAGGCCCTCCCGCTGCTTAGTCCGCTGGACGAATGAGCTTGACAAATTCAGCTTATTGGCGACATCCCGGACCGAACTTCTCGGATCACGTCTAAACTGCTTAACTACGCGGTTGTGATCTTTTTCACTGACGGAGCATCCATTTTTGCCGTTCTTCACCTTCCAGTCGATGGTTAGGTTCTCGAAGTATCGTTTTAGTACTCTGCTGACCGTGGATTGGACGATTCCCAGCATCTTACCGATGTCCCGATGTGACAACTCCGGATTCTCGAAATGAGTGCACAGGATTAATTCACGACGCTCTTTTTCTTTCGACGACATTTTTCCAAATTTACGAAAAATTGACAGTGAAGCATGGCCAACGTGATCTATACACTCTTATCTGATTATAAGCGAATGCTGAAGATATAATTCCTAAAAATTAAATTTCTACAGCGTTTTTCCGTGATGCAATTTGATGTGACACACCCTTCATATCGATAGAAAGGAAAGAATATGTTATCCCAAAACGACTGCTCTAACACAGATGCCCGGGATTACGCGTGATGAATGACAACTTAGATCCGAGACATTGAACGTTGCGAAACGCCAAAGTCCCGAGGTTTTAAAAAAGTTAAATGTACAGTTCTGGTTGGAAAATAAGGCTCAAAACAATAGTCAAACAGTGGAAGCGATTGGACAAACCTGTTGTCATCTACACCCAAACTAGCGTTAACTGAAAACATTTCATCTTCGCCAGAAAAAAAGCTTCTTTCGTGTGCTGGAGGGTGAAATGAGCAAATAAAAGCATCCGTTTCAAAAACTTGGCAAGACGGCGCCAGTGGTTGTGTGGTTAGCGTAACAGCCTCACAATCCGATCGGCCCGGGTTCAATCCCAGCTGGCGTCGTTGGGATTTTCTGAGGCGAAAAATCTCTGGTTACGTCTTCCTTCGGAGGGGAAGTAAAAGAAGTTGGCCCGGCTCATGAGTTGTTGAGTCTGATAGGTAGGAACAGGTGGAGTCGCCTCCCTGATGTCGGTGATTGGCACTGAAGTGGCGGAAATAGGCCGACGAAAAATAAGCGAAGATAAAAAAAAAAAAAAAAAACTTGGTAATGTTGGTGTGTATGGGAGCAGACATCTCTTTCATTTATACTTTTTTCATCTGATTTAAGATTGTAACCAAAAAAAAAGTCGAAACGATGTCAACAGGAATCGAACCAAGGTCGGCTAGAATGCAAGGATGTTCCACACGATCACGCTATCCACATAGCCACTGGTGCTGCTGCATAAATGCGTGATAATATTGGGTTGGGCAAAAAGAAATGTCGTATATTGTCAATATATGGCAACACTTAAACATATTTTGTGTTGTACTTATCGCATCGAGTCATACTATACGGCTATTCAAAGACGACACAAGTACAAACTGCTACAAGTATCGTTTTGACAGTGTTGTGATTGTTCTTTTCAGTCTCAAGTTATAGCGCGTCAAAGATGGAGTCCACTAAGCAAGAAATTCGCCATATTTTACGTTTTTACTACCTGCGAGGTAAAACTGTCGTGGTCGAAGCGCGGTGAGCCGGCCAAAACCATCGCCAAGCCCGGATTGACGGCCAGGAAAGTTTTGCTGTGTGTTTGGTGGGATTGGAAGGGAATCATCCACTATGAGCTGCTCAACTATGGCCAGACCCTCAACTCGGTTCTCTACTGTGAGCAACTTGACCGTTTGAAGCAAGCGATTGACCAGAAGCGACCAGAAACGATCAATAGGAATGGTGTTGTTTTCCACCAGGACAACGCACACATCTTTGATGACCCGCCAGAAGCTACGGGAGCTCAGATGGGATGTCCTATTGCACCCACCGTATAGTCCGGACCTGACTCCAAGTGATTATCATCTCTTCCGGTCCATGCAAAACGCTCTTGGTGATACTAAGTTGGCCTCAAAAGAGGCTTGCGAAAACTGGCTGTCTGAGTTTTTTGCAAATAAGGAGGGGGGGATAATGAAGTTGCCATCTGAATGGCAACAAGTTTGCGAACAAAACGGCGTATATTTGAATTGTATTTTAAGTATGTTAAATAAAGTGTCAAATTTCGATCAGAAATACGACATTTCTTTTTCCGCATATAATAACACCACATTATGAAATGAAGTTGGAAAGTATTTTCTAAGAGTAAAAAGAGTAAAAGCTTAACTTGAATCTATATCTATCTCGGTCTGAGTCGTGTATGCGGCAAAGTACGCGAAAAACTTTAACGCGTGCTTATTTGCAATGTGTCTCTTGTTCCGCTCGCTCATATTCATCTATATTGCTATACCATATATATTATACAAATACAATACCAGTATTTGAGAGTCATAACTGGTAACATGGTAACGGAGGGGACACAATCGGAGAGACGTAAGATTACACCAATGAATGTGAATTTAAATACATTGTATTATTTTCATTTGTTCCAAATTGTCAAATGATAAAGTGACTTGTGCGTAAAGTAATCTCCCCGAAAAATTAATAAGTTGCCTCAAAAAGTAACTAGTTATGAAAATTTTGATGGTTCTGAAAAGAACCTTTGGTGTTATCATCGGCGTTGGAGTTGCTGGAACCTAACTTTTGCGCTGTCAATGGTGTTGCTGGATGTTAGTGTTGCTGGTTAGTGTTGCCAACATTTTCGAAGACGAAACATGAAAATCGACTCTCCTCTCAGTTGCTTCGCTTCGAGTAGAGCTACTTCGGCATTCACCGTAATCATGACTAGTTGACATGAGGATAACTGATTCCTCGCTCTCAACGTAGTTACACAATTAATGAACGGTTTATTGTCTACCCACCGTGAACTCAAACCAACAAACTTAGACAGTTATCAGGTATGCTATAAAGGTCATCGTGTTAGTATTAGTAAATAGCGTGTAGTTTGGGAGGAATCATAAACAAAATTTTAGTTCTCTTTGTCTCCGAGTTCAATTTTGTGAAAAAAAATACAGAAAAACGGGTTTATATCAACAAAATTCACGGATTTGTCAGTGGTTCTGAACACAACACTGCACGCTATTATATTTTGTGAGTAATTTTCGTGTACGATGCAAAAAAAACTAGTTCACTTGTAGTATATGTTAAACCACGTTCAGCTCAAACATCGATACATGCATACGTGATACATGAGCTACAAAAAAGCTAAACAAACTCCAACGACTAGTATGCGTTGCAATTACTGGAGCAATGCGAAGCACTCCTTCAAAGGCATTGGAGGCTACGCTTCACTTAGTACCTTTGAACCAATATGTTCAGCTAGAGACTAAAAAAAGCACTCTAAAGCCTAAAAGATGAAAAAAAATACTAGACGGGGACAAAACTGGTCACTTGAGCATCCTGAATCTCTTACCCATTGGACCAGCCTCAGAGATAAACAATGATTGGATGGAACCTAGGACTAATTATGACATTCCATACAGAGTGATCGAACATTCTCGTTCAGTATGGGATGAAGGTGGCCCCAACGTTCGTAATGGTTCAATCATATTCTACACTGATGGGTCGAAAATGGGAATCAGAACAGGTGCCGGAGTTTATGGTCCCAGAACAAAAATCTCTGTTGCTATGGAAAACTAGCTGACAGTTTTTCAGGCAGAAATAACTGCAATAATAGAATGTTTAAATGTCTGCCTCAAAAGAACATATAGACATGCTAACATCTGCATATTCTCAGACAGTCAAGCGGCACTTAAAGCTCTTAATGCTTTTGAATGCTCTTCAAAAATTGTCTGGGAATGCATTTCCCTTTTACGGCAATTAAGTCAGATAAGTTCGGTACAATTGTATTGGATTTCCTGGCCATTGCGGAATAGAGAGCAACGAGCGAGCAGATGAACTTGCTAGGAACGGTTCAAACTCACCATTCACTGGTCTAGAACCATTCTGTGGACTTTCTGACTGTGTGCTGAAAAGTGAGCTGAATGAATGGGAAGACCGGGAAGTGACAGCCAATTGGATGGCTGCAAAACTTAAACAGGCGAAAATATGTATTACGCCGAGTATTATAATTACTCAACAGCTGCTACTCAATTACTCAACAGCTGCTAAACTTTAGTAAGAAAGACTTCAGCACATTCACTGGCCTTGTAACAGGACACTGCCCGAGTAAATACCATCTTAAAAACATAGGTTTAGCACAAGATGATATTTGTCGCTTTTGTAATGCCGAAAGCGAAACCTCGGAACATTTGCTCTGTTACTACGGAGTTCTAACTAGACGCAGACTTCAACACCTTGATAAAGCTATTCTGGAGATCAAGGAAATTCGGTCTGGGTCGCCGATCAGAATTATAAATTTTATCAAACAGATTATTCCTTATTGGCACCTATCTCGCTATAACTTTCAGTCTACTCCTTCATCAATAAGTAGTATATGAGCTTGAAGTGTAGTATAAAAAAGGGGTATACCACAATAGTTCAAAATAATGAACGCAGTGGTTCACACAAAACAAGGAAAAAAAAGGCTTTCGTGCAGAATAGCGAAACTCGAGCAGGACTACGTACGTTTAAGATTCAGAAGTTCCCAAACCGTGACGAGATACACAACACGGTCGCCAAAAGCCGTGCCCGGAAGTTGTACGATCAGAAGTTAACGAAAACACACTGCTGCGTAATGGATGACGAGACATATGAGAAGGTGGACTTCAACCAGATTTCATGAAACCTGTATGTGACTGGCAATGATAAGTTGGATGTTCACGAGAATCTCCGAACACAGAAGATGTTGAAGTTCGCCAACAAGTTCCTAATTTGGCAAGCGAATTGTACTTGCGGAAAGCGGAGTACACATTTCGTTACCGCAAACACTGTGAACGGACAGGTGTATTTTAAGAGTCTCTCCAAAAGCGGTTTCTCCTCAATTTTTCGTGAATTCGGCCGTTGTTTCTAGGTTAAAATCGGCGTTAAAAATTTCAAGCCTTATGTGATGAAGGTATCTACCAGTGGTGAGAGCTGTGTTAACTAAAGGTGAAAATTTCTTCCGCATCGGTTGCTGTCATCCCCGCAACCGCTACAAAACCGATTCGGTTCGGATTTTTTGTTGTATTTCTGCATGACACAATTTGTGGATTTTTTTATTTTTTTTTGGAGATGGTGCTTTTTGGGAGCGATTGAGTTGTATTTTTGCTAAGAGATACTGAATAACTAATTGTATATTCAACAAGTTCAGTGTTTCAGTGTCGCCCTAGACAGCGAGAAACCAACCGCGTACATGTTACTGCTGAAAGTTAATTTGACAATTTGCTCAAAATGATTTTTATTGCTTTGCGATTCGTTCGCGCCCCTAAAGAGTTTCATTCTCAAACTTTATAATATATGTTCTCGCCGGCAATTGTTTCCTAGTCGCACGATAATAAGACGGTCGTGAGCATCGCCCTACTAGTTTTTATTTTACGTATTCACTGATAACCGGTGACTGATGACTCAGCAAAATTCAACATACGAAGACTGATTTTAAATTGAAGATGTTTTTTTTTATTATTATCTAATTCCGTGTTCGCTTAACTTCTAAAGTTTTGTGTTGTCAGCGAGAAGGAACATCCGGAATCAGGTTAGTTGAGTTGCAATCCAATTGCAACACGAGAATACAGTAAGCCTATACATAGTCAATCAATACTATAAAACTATGCACTGTGCCAGGTTCCGAAAATTCGAATTGATATGTCCGGTTTATGTTTCTCACAAAACTATGATTGTAATCAAATTATGCGGACATTTTGAACGGAAATGGAGTGTTCCACCACAGGAAACTCACGCTCTAATTGGAAGAATTCTCATTTATATCAAGGTTTAAGACGAACGTTGAAAGATTTCCAGTGAACCAACACCAATTCTAATAAGGCGTCGTGCACAAATTGCGTAACGTGATGAGTGGGGAGGGGGGTCGAGATTGCGTTACTTTCTGTGTATTAGAGATAGGAAACTGTGTTACGTAGGGGGGGGGGAGGGGGTCCAAAATCCGGATTTTTAGCGTTACGTAATTTGTGCACGACGCCTAACGACATAACTTTTTTGAATCAATGAACACAATTCCCGCCGTATTTGTGAGTAACAGTTCTTCACAAAATGTTATATCCCCGCCCGTAAAATTTACTTGGAGCCACGGGATTTTGCCATTCCCCCATAGACAACCAGACTCAAAAAGTAAGGGCGAAGACAGATAACTCTAACACGCTAATGTATGCTTTTCAAGTTGTTATCGAATTGCGAATCGGACAAAGTGGCGGGATTAGGTGTGATGAATGACAGCTCGGCTTCGAAGCATTGTTTGTCGTGAGAAGCAAACGTAGCAAACGTCGGAATATTTATAGGTACACTTCTGGATGAAAAATGAAAATGGAACCTGGAAAGTATAACGATGGAAATGATTTAACTAGATATGTTGGCGTATGTTTCAACTGCTTATCTAAAATACCTTTGGCGGCTCTGACTATCATCGGGAACGGCGGATCCTTCGGCTGAAGAAGGCCTCGATGTTGATAGCTTATGAAGTCGGGTACTTTGATCTAGAGAAAGACCGTTTGAATTCAGCTTGCACTAGAGATATAAAATATTGAAACTACTAATAATACTGGATTTATTCGCGATGCTTCAATCAAAAGTTGGATGTGGAATGAATAATATAATGAGAAAATTTTGCTCCCTTTTGTATCATATTGAACACACATAAGGATATGTGACTTTATTTTTAAGAAATCAATCGTATCCACAATCATTAACCTTTCAAAAAATTGCAGCTAGTCGTAAATCGTGAAACCAACCATCTCATTAATATATTGTGTTTGACAAAGTTTCTGGAGAGACAAACAGTCAAACAGACTGTTGGAAATACTTGCTTGAAAATACGGTTTGATATTTGAAACTTCCTTATCTCAAAATAGTTATCCTATTCAGAAACCTTTTTTCTTTTACAGTTTATTGAGTTTCAAACAACTTCGTCGAACACTATATTTTGTTCAGACAGCTGGATTACGAGAAACGAAATAAAATGTGAAGGAAATGATTGTGAACGCCATTTAATTTGGGGTACAATTTCAACTGTCCTGCCGTTCGGCCAAACTAAACAGTGTAACCGAAAGAATGCCTCTTATGCCGATAATGCTATATTTTGCAACTTCCCCATATGGGTAATGATATGAACATGTATACGATTAAATGCGGCGCTCTAACAGCTGAAAACGTTAATAAACCCAATAAAATGAACGAATCTGTCATCACCGAATAAGAAAATGGAATACAAAATCTCCACTAATTGACAATCAAACATCAAATCATCTATCTATATCACAATCGACAGTCGCAGCAATACCCATTCTAGATTCAATTGTTCTTCTCTAATTCAGTTTTGCTTGTTTTGTCCTGTTACAAAGCCAAAATAATCTACTATAAGGACCTTCCCAGACCCACGGTGCCTTGTTCGAATGCCACGTACTTCACTAAACAAGCCGCTTTTTCAACTGTTTTATTGTTATTGGAAATTCGCCCGCACGAGTTTCGAGTTTCCGCAGCAATTCTCTATCACTCAATAAACGAACCACGTTTTTTTTCTGCGACGATGCTTTCAATTTCGCAATGCTCCGGCAATTTATATCACGTTCGAAAACGATTTCCAGTGCTACTGCTCTCTTGGGTGCGTCAAGACGCGCTCGCTGTCAAGACAGGTTCCGCAGCTCGATATCAAACTCAAACACTTGGCAGCAGCGAATTTCGCTAAAAAGACCAAAAAATGAACACTTCCGAAAAACAATAAGACAAGATACAAGAAACAAAAGTCACTCATCGGGATGCTCAGGCCGCGCCGCCCTCTACTGGCTCATGAATTCTGGGGCCAAATTGATGTCAATTTGATTTACCATCGCTCCCACGTTCACTACCGCTCGCGTGTGCTCGAGAAGCGATAGTTTGGCCTGATGAAATAGCAGAGCCAAACTTTTGCCCGGTTGTGACTGCCATTTCCAATGATTTGCTGTTTTCTTCCCCCGAAACGGAATACGAAATTGAGAAAATCGTGAGATGAATGATAAAAACGTCTTCTTTCCCGGCAGTGGATCGATTTTCACGAAATTCTTTTGATGTGTCGTTTCCACGAGGTGTTGAATTTCGCTACTATACGAGAGGATGGAAATGTGGCAAAGGGCAGCTTTTGCCAAGCGCTCTAGCGATGTACACCTAAATTATGGATAATTTCCGCTGTTTTGACAAAAGAATAATGCTTGGTGGTGCTAACTTCAATTATTAGTCGATGGTGTATATCTAGATGTATTTATAAGAAAACCAGCTGACCCGGCAAACGTTGTTTTGCCATAAAAATTATTTCTAGTGAATATGTTGGTTGTTAAAAAAAAACTAATGTATTGTAAGTGTGTTCAAACGTTTTAACGATCTTCGTATATGTGAAACGTTCGTTACTCTCGTGTTTGACATACCGAGGAATAGAGCGCCAAGTCGATGGCGATTGAAAAAAAAAGTCACAGGAGGGTTGTGTCCGAGACACGATCGCATGGATGACGTAGAATTCCGTTAGGCTATTTGTTGATTTTGGATATGTTTGAAGAATTACGTCGTTAAAGTCGTTAAACTTGATATTGATTTGGTGGCCCTGAAAAGGGCTGTTTTGTTTAGTTGTTGGGAATTGTTTGTTCACTCCACCAGTGTTTACCAAGTGATGATGACAGAAGGATGGTATACAGTCGGTAGGAGGTGCGTATCTGGTAAAAGATACCGAAGTGGAACGAGATATGATGAAACCCGCCCTCTGTGATCCTAGACGAGATGCCTCCTGGGTTATGTATGGATGAAATAAAGAAAAAAAACTTACCAATGTAATATAAGATAATTACCAATACCGAACACAATTATCAATTTTTCTCATCAGTAAAAACATGTTACTTTAATATAGAGAAAATATATTTGAAATGGAAAAAGTAAATTTCTCTTATAATTTTTACTTTTTGTGTGTTTATTCAACCTAATGCGGATTTTAATCGGACTAACAACAACTAATACTAAATGTAGAACTTTCCTTGGGTGAAAATGAACACAACAAAACAGGCAGCTTAAGCCAAACGACCCATTCTCGAGCCGGAACACACATTGGTTTTGATTTATGAAAATTGAAATAAATCGTTTCATATTTCTAGTCATTTTTAACTGCTACCATATACAATTTTACACTTGTGCTAAATTTTTCACAATACACGATCGGGAATCGGCATGAAATTTCACGTAGTAACCAACATTAAAGTTCCAAATTTAAATTTTATTTGCTAGAATTAATCGTATCACTCACCTTACTTGCAATATAAAAATGCCCCCGACTTGCATATATTTGCAATGCCGATTTCCCCCGGGCACCTTGGTTTTGATATCTCTGTTAGGGAATACATTTAGGTAGTAACAAAAGCTCCCTCTACTTTTATGTATTTGCAATGCCGATTTCCCTCAGGCAGCTTGGTTTTGAAGTCTCTGTTAGGGAACACATTTCGGTAGGAACAAAAGTTCCCCTTACTTTCATGTATTTGCAATGCCGGTTTCCCCCAGGCGGCTTGGGTTTGATGTCTCTGTTAGGGACCAGCCGCATGTGTCGTCAATTCGACCAATCAGAAGCGAATATTTCCGTTAGGATAGGGGTTGAGATTTTTCAAATTTTTGATAGCTAGTTCGATGACATATATTGTTTTCTTCAATATAAAAAAAAATGTTATGAAGTACCGCAATCGATTGACGCAAAAATTTCATCAATCCATCAGCATTAAGCGTTTGAAATTGGACAATTTTCACGATGTGCTCGATTTTCGATTTTCAATTTCTACCCCAATCTGTTCCCGAAAGACGTAATCCTACGTCAAAACACAAACCATTCTTTGTATTCCATTCCCGATGAATTTCATTAACGAATCTGAAGTGAAAAAAGGAATATATTTTTGTCGTAAAGTAGACAAATTAAATGAAGAATATCAATATAAATTTCGTTGTTGCAAATGTATTTGTTGCTCTTCATTGAACCACAGAACTCAACATTAATATGAGCATTGAATATTTTGCTCAGCTGTGGCGAATATGGCACTGCCGAACGATTTTCCATGTCAATGTCTGCGTTGTTAATTTTTATGAATGATTGTCTGTCTCTATCAGTTTTTAGTCGTTGATATATTGGACATCCACCTAAAGTTGCGATCGTGTCGTTGGTGAAATCTTTAAGAAAATGCATTGTACATTTTCCATCTGCCATGCAATGCTATAAAAGTTTTAGATTATCGCACGGTCATGAACCATGTTTGTGGTAACAATATCGAACAATCACCTGACCTGACCTGGAAGCAATTCTAAGTTGCTGAAATTTGAATGAAAATTTTTATTCGATGTTGTTTCAATACTTAGTAGGCATAGTCCTGACCCTAACTTAACTATTTATCTATTGATCTTCTTGCATTTCAACCAAAATATCATTCAGAATAAAAAAATATCAGAGGCTATTCTCGTTCAAGATACCTGCAGAGAATGTATTATTCTGCTACACAGAACACACAATAGAGCCATATTTCATTTAATTTTTTGTTTTAGAAGCGTGTTTATCTCACTCGAAAATTCAAAACAATTTACGCCTCACAGAAGTCTAACACAAAGCTCAATGAGTGGAATTTTTGAGTAAATTACACAATCGATCCTCATGTTTGTGTTTTCTGGCCGATAAGTGTTCAATGTATTTTTATACTGTCCATTGAATCGAGGCCTTGCCTTTGTGATAACCTGACGATGCAATATCCAGTTAGCTTAACTCCCAGCCAGACTCA
Source organism: Toxorhynchites rutilus septentrionalis (assembly GCF_029784135.1). Taxonomy (NCBI): domain Eukaryota; kingdom Metazoa; phylum Arthropoda; class Insecta; order Diptera; family Culicidae; genus Toxorhynchites; species Toxorhynchites rutilus. Next base: position 157,040,751 of record NC_073746.1, on the reverse strand, counting down.
AAAATAATTTGCCGTATTTTCAAATGAAGTTTGGCGTTGCCCTGATGAAACACGACGCTTATCATATTGACTGGAAGTTTGTCCTGGATCGCTGTCTTTAATTTGTCCCCGTACCTGTGCGAGTTTATCAACTGGTTACTTGAGCTTGAGCTTGGGTAGACTGTACAATTCGTAGTTGCTCTCCGTGATTGACCTGAACCAACCAAATTGCACAAAGAATACACAGAATGACGCTTGGGACTAGCAAATCATTCTCGTTGTGCAATTTTCGGTGATTCGAGCTTTAAATGGTCAATAACGACGCCGGCCACGTCCTTACAGTCACCAGGGGAAGGGAAGGAATGTGAGTATAATATTCGCCGCCCGAAGGCCAGAAGGGTCGCCTCTAAAGCGTGGTTCCCTAGCGTTTATCATGAAAGGGATAGTTGTTAGTGGAAATGGTTTAAAAAAATCAGGATTCACTGCGGTAAGTGATGTGATTATGTAAATGCGAGCTATTGACTACTCGACGAAACAAAAACCCTAAAATCTGATGCGTTACAACACGCGGCAAAGATTATCTTTAGGTATCCTGAGAAGGAATACCTGTAAAATTGATACATTTTATATAATATATTATATTAACCCTTTGCGGTCGGAATTAATTTCCCTTGGAAGATATTCGCTTATATTTCCACGCTAATAATATTTTGCTCATACCGAGTATCGTTACCTATTATTGATAGAAACTTCTTATAAATTCGTGAAAAAGTTCACTAGGCATTAAAATTCGTTTAGAAAAAATGTTAACTATTACATCGTTGAATAAAGTATTTAGTATGATTCCTTTCTATGGTGGTGAGAGCAGACAGACGACCGCAAAGGGTTAATATTCTAGTATTTATTAATAGGAAACCTGAGAAGGTAACCGCTAAAACAACTATTTTTTTTTGCTTGCTAAACAAATATATAAATCCTTTGATCATTGACCATACAATAACTAAACAGAAGAAAAAAAAATAAACTAATCGCCAGCTGATATTTATAAATGACGTCACATTGGTGTTAGTGAACGTGTCCGTACATATACGTTCGCGTACATCACCTGATACGATAGCAAGAAATCAGCCGAATGAAATACATATATGTATGAAAAAGAATAGAAAAACAGTGAGGAAACTTAGCTGGATTGTTTGTGATGTCTTGCATGATTTTGTGGGCAGTACATCGGGGATCCATTCCTCGGTGATAATAGTACTACACCATATCAGACACAATCACTTTCGTGTAAGTGTTGCGTTCCATTAGAACAGCAGAATCATCATACACGCACACATTGCAGTGCACTAAAAAGAAGAGTGAATGAATGAATGCGAACGCGGCGTTTTTACCGTTAAGGTGGAAACAGAATGCCGCGTTGTGCGTTGCTTCTCATCAGCTGTCATTGCTTGCGTTTTGTACTAAAACATTTGCCCGACGCAGTCTGTTGATTTGCAGTCACAATCTAGCATTCGCGTCACCACTTTTAATGTAAACAAAAACAAAATAAAATTCGTATGAAAATCTTGTTCTTGTAGTGTCCACGGATCAGTTGAATGTTTTTAAAAACAACACATTGCCATATTCGCGCTGGCGGCATTGAACTTCGTTCACTAGTTTAGGAGAGCGTGAAAGAATAGCTGATTTTCAGTCGGAATGAACACCGTTTTCAAAATTAAAATTATGAATGTAAATTAGCTTTTCCATATCAAACTAGTATTCCATTTAAATGAAAAACATTTTTGTTTGCAGGTGGTGAAAAAGTCTCATACGAAAATTGTTTATGAAGACAATTCTATATTATGATGAAAAAATTCAGCAACAATGTTGGAATTGTTTAGCCATATGGTTGAATGAAAGTCAGAAACACGTGTTTCAAGTAATCAAATAACATGATGTGAAAATTTTCATTCAAATTTTAGAATTTAAAAACCGGCTTCGTGTCTTCTAATCTGATAGAGATTACAACGAGTTTGGGACCCAAATTATGGCCCTAATTTGAAGTTGCCACCAGACGTCGGCGCAAGCAGTTTAGAACAAATGCTAGCGTTTAGTACAACGATGCTAATGACGCAACGCATTATTGTGTTTGACTAAATGGAAACACACATGTTTAAAATGAAGTGTCAAAGCACAATTGTCGCAATGCGACGCATAGCGCGGCATTGTGGTCCCACCTTTAGAACATCCGACCAAAAATTTTACGTAACTGCAGCTTATAATTCACTCTTCTCGACAAAACACTATACAACTTCTCCCAATTTACACTCGCAAAGCACATGGGAGCGAAAGCGCCCATTTTGTTTCACTTTATACAAGAGCGCGGAGCCACGACGAATGCGACTGTACTCGATGACTGCTCAATCGAAACACTGCGAGTTTATCAACTGGTTACTTGGTACAAACTCATAAAACAAAGTTTCTTTCCAATCCCACTATGCACAGAGTATGACTTTCTTCGGGTGAAGACTGGTGAGCTAAAGGTAGTCTATTTCAGTTACCCAAATTGTTGTAAATGATACATGCTAATCCGATGGAATATCTTTTTCGCGGTAACTTCAAGCTTTAATGGATATCAGTACTATACCGAATTCACGAATCGTTTCGGAATGAATAATGAACGAATAAATGAATACTTATTATTCAAGGGGTTGCCGGAGAGATTTTTATGTAAGCTACCATGCCAGTTCTCATTTCCAACCTGGAAAACTGTGGTAGGGATTCTAGTACATTTATTACGGATAAATTTCATTACGATATGGGAAAAGTTGAAAAATCAGGAAAAATCAGAATCATTTAATAAGAATCAGGGAAAACTGAGTGTTTGTCAGGATATCAGGAAACGATCCAAAAAGTCTGGGAAATCCTAAAAAATCAGGAAGGTTGGCATCTCTGAGTACCATTGAAGAAGATGGAGAGTGTCGTTTGAACGGTGGGTGTCAACGATGAACTCCAGATTGTTGTTTCTTCTTCGAATCACAATTTCTCGCGTCACTGTGCTGTCGCCTACCATGACTCAAGCAATGTATTCAACGACATACTCATTGAATGTATACATGTGTTCTCCAGTCGGTGTTGTATTAGAATTGATGAAAATAACGTGATCGAGCAAACCGAGCATGTATGATATGAAAAATTTCAATCTTCCAGCTCGCTGGCAATACGCATGGCTTCAGCCGAATTAAGGTTATTGGCGCATGTGAGGATGAATGTGTTCAATGAAGTGAACTTAGCGCCATCTGTCATTTACCAACGTAAATAAATTCGCTCTCTTTGAAAAACAAACAACGGATCGATTATTTGAATATTATTTATACCAAAATACTGAAATCGCGAATAAAAATAGGAGATAGGGGATAACCTATGAGGTTATATTTAGTTTTCTGTCAAGTTTAAGAATAAAATAGAAATCAAAATTTGTCAGAATTTTTTTTATGCATAGAGCCACCCTAATCGGTATTAAACATATGGTAATCGGTATGCAAGCGGTATCATATATAGTTTACGTCCTATTCTCATGCCTACCAAGTTTTTTGTGCATAATTTCTTGAAAATCGTTCGAGCCGTGTCGGAGGAGTTCGACCACGAACATCGTGACACGAGATGTTTATATATAAGATAGCGTTTTCAACAGTATATTGCGGGAAATTACGAAAAATGTCCTTCGACTTGCACTGTGGTCACGCGTATTCTAGAGCTTGCCCCTCGGAATACATTCAAGGCGTGTTATTTGGCTTAAGAAATCTCAACTAAGTATTAAAAAATGACGCTAGTGTTAATACATACGTTGAGACGGCAAAAGTTCAACAGTGAACGTTAACGCCATTCAAGAAGAAGAAGAAGAAGATATATCTATATATTTCTATATTTCTATATACGAAAAATGAAACGATTAATTAAGAGTTTGCAAACGCATATTACTCAAAATCGTTATTGCGACATATGTTGTGTTATATACTATTTGAATTTTTTTTTCAAGAAATTTATCCAGCAATTTTTTGCTTGACACACGAACAGAAAATATAGTAAAAAAGTTTTGACGATGGGTATGTTTTTATCGATTGCACTAACCACTCGCTTTCCTCCCCGACGCAACGAGCAATCTTTTTGCCTACAATTCGGCGTTAGTTCACAATATGAGTCGATGCGTATCACGAATTATTCTTCATTTTTCGGGCAAACAGGCATTTGTAAGTTGGCAGAATCAATAGAGGAATGATCTCGGAGGATGGTTTTACTCTATTATCCTCAAATTTCAATCAATTCGGGCTCAATTCACATCCTTATCGTGTAGGTCAGAGATAACCAAACGGTAGTCCGCGATCAACCGGTCGCCCGCGTAGGTGTCCCTAGGCACCCGCCTAGGGACACCTACGCGGGTTCAGGATAGTTTAGGATAGTGTCACCTCCAAACGCAATAGATAAAATATCCCTCCACCTTTTGCCGTGATCATTTTATAAGGTGTTTATGATAACCTTAATAAAACATATTAGTTGTAAGTGTAGATATTTCTTCATTAAAGTTTCCGTTTTAATGTTTTATTTCAGATTGTCATAACTTGCAATATTTGTTTTCTTTTTGAAATTGTCACTTTTTTTAAGTGGTCAATAGGAACAAATTCAACAATGTTTTCTCCAGGCATATCATTTGTTAAATGACCAGTTGAAAATGCTGGAGACGTCCGGTGTAAGGTTTCGAAAACCAATAAAAACTAAAATTGTGGAGAAAACTTCGCCTTTGAAGACGGCGAATACGAGTTTTTAATGAAGTATTGTTATGTTTATTTAAAAACTATATTGAGTAATGTGAAATAATTGTGCAGATTTCTTTCAAAAAATATAGTCATAAATAAATCAACAGTGATGAATGAGCAATTGGAAATTTCTAAAATTAAATATTGGGTCCTATTATGTAATTCTTGTTGAACAGAATTTTGCTCGTTAGCTCTATTTTGTTGTTATAGATACAGTCGGATGAAAACTGTCGGCATAATTTTTCGAGCTGTTTGGTTTGCTTGTGGCATTCCTGATATTTTGTATTGGGAAACATTTCGGCAACATTTCAAAATATGCAATTCGCAATACACGACGTTTGACAAAGAATTCGATTCGATAAGACTCAATCGATTTACAAAATACGAAAATTTGCCCGGAATTGACCGTTCGATTCAATTTACATGATAGGGACCGAAATTTCCGATAGATAGTAGCTTGACCGGATACTGGATATCACGGCAAGTTACGTGGCTGGATGTCCGGATATTCGGCTCTTCTTCTTCTTCTTCTTCTTCTTCTACTACTACTACTACTACTACTACTACTACTACTACTACTACTACTACTACTACTACTACTACTACTACTACTACTACTACTACTACTACTACTACTACTACTTTTTTTTTTATAGAGGTGAGGAACGCTCTACCAGCCTTATCTGGGAAGGGTTAACCCAGACGTCGAGTGGGGATCGCACCCACAAAAACCAAGCCCTCTACTCGTTGCCTTATTCCCCCTGGGACCACATCTAGGCGACTACTTCAGGGGGCGGCTGTGCTCATGCACTCTTCGAGTTTTCAACGCTGACTAGCGTTGTCCTTCCCTTTTTCTCAATATTTTTTCTATCTATTCGCTTTTCATTCCACTGCGCTTATGTCCTCTTCGCAGGCATCCATTTACCCGTCGAGACGTGTACCGATTAGGAATTGCCCTCCAACTTGACGCGCAACCCGTCACAGTCACCCTCGCGGGATTTCTCACCTGTCGAGACGTGCACCGATTAGGAAGCGCCCTCCAACTTGACGCGCGCCCCGTCACAATCACCCTCGCAGGATTTCTCTTCCCAGCGGAGTGCCGATTAGGTAGTGACCTCCTACATGACGCGCACTCCGTCACAGCTACTCTCGTGGGGTATGCACCATTTTGATCATGGCTTCATCCTTCGCGGTGTTTCTCCATCCAGGTCACGATCAGGCGTTGCAAGGTAGGCATTTTTGCTGTTCTCCGCGGCAGTATCCGGTTACTTGTCGAGACGTGCACCGATTAGGAAGCGCCCTCCAACTTGACGCGCGCCCCGTTACAGTCACCCTCGCAGGATTTCTCTTCCCAGCGGAGCGCCGATTAGAGGTAGTGCCCTCCAACATGACGCGCACTCCGTCACAGCTACTCTCGTGGGGTATGCACCATTTTGATCATGGCTTCATCCTTCGCGGTGTTTCTCCATCCAGGTCACGATCAGGCGTTGCAAGGTAGGCATTTTTGCTGTTCTCCGCGGCAGTATCCGATTACCTGTCGAGACGTGCACCGATTAGGAAGCGCCCTCCAACTTGACGCGCGCCCCGTCACAGTCACCCTCGCAGGATTTCTCTTCCCAGCGGAGCGCCGATTAGGTAGTGCCCTCCAACATGACGCGCACTCCGTCACGGTGGCTCTCGGGGGAGACTATCCGGTACTACAGCCGTCTCAATTGTTCATCTCTTATGGTCTGGCGTTACCCGCATGCTGGTCGGTCCTCCACTTCCGCTGTAGCTCGGACATGATGTGGACGATTCCACTGTTCACTGCGTTCCAGGTGCCCTCGTCACGACACATTTCCTCCACGATGTTCCCAGCATGAAGGGTAGGCAGCCCCTCGCGCACTGTGGTGAATCTGGGACATTCGAATACGATGTGTTCCGGTGTTTCCTCCACATTTCCACACTCCGGACAAAGAGGCGATCTTGCGTGTCCGAACCGGTGCAGATACTGCCTGAAGCAGCCATGACCAGACAAAAACTGCGTTAGATGGAAATTTACCTCTCCGTGTTTCCTGTTCGCCCAGCCCATTAGTGTTGGTATGAGCCTGTGCGTCCATCTGCCGTTTTGCGCCGCACTCCACTCTTGCTGCCACCTAGCAATCGACTCCGCCCTCATTAACTTCCGGATTCCTCTGGTTCCCCTCCTCCTATAGCACTCGCTGTCCTCCGCCAAGATGATGTCTATGGGGACCAACCTGGCTATGACGTAGACCGCTTCTGTTGACACGGTTCTGTACGCACTCGCGACTCGCATCGCCATGAGCCGGTACGTACTATTCAGCCTCTTCGTGTTCCGCTGAGTTTCTAACGCCGCGATCCAGGCTGGACCACCGTAACGTAGTGTCGATGAGGAGACACTAGCCAAGAGGTGCCTCTTGCTGCTGCTTGGGCCAAAGTTGTTGGGCATGATTCGTGTCAGTGCATTGATTGCCTTCGTTGCTTTTTTACAAGCGTAGTCGACGTGACTGTTGAAGTTCAGTCGATCATCGATCTGCACCCCCAGGTATTTTAGGTCTCGCTTCGAGGTTATCGAGTGCTCTCCAATTGTGATTTCTGCACGTTGCACCGCCCTGCGGTTGCTGACAATCAGCATTTCCGTCTTGTGGTAGGCTATCCGCAGTTTCACACTTTGCATCCACCTTCCGATCATGTCTATCGACTCGGTCGCGAGCATTTCGACCCGTTCCAAAGATTCCCCTGTCGCAAGAATAACGATGTCATCCGCGAAGCCAATGATCTCCACACCTCTGGGCAGATTCAGTTTTAGTACACCATCGTACATACTGTTCAAGAGCGATGGGCCCAGGATAGAGCCCTGCGGAACTCCCGCCGTAGTTTTAATCTGCGCCTGGCCCGTGTTTGTCTCGTACACCAGCACACGGTTCTCGAAGTAGCTTCTCAGTATTCTACACAGGTAGTCTGGGACTTTCATCGTGTGGAGCGCAGTCGCGATGGCCTCCCAGCTGGCACTATTGAACGCGTTCTTAACGTCGATCGTTATCACTGCGCAGTATCGATTTCCTCTGAGCTTCTGTTTGGATGCTCTGTTGGCTCTTTCGACCACTATGCGAATGGCATCTACCGTGGATCTCCCTTTCCGAAATCCGAATTGATTATCGGACAGTCCACGAACTCCCTCCGTGCATTCCGTCAGCCTATTAAGGATGATTCTCTCCAAAAGTTTCCCAAGAGTGTCCAACAGGCATATGGGTCTATACGATGCTGGACCACCCGGCGTCTTTACTGGCTTGGGCAGTAGTACTAGCTGTTGTACCTTCCATCGATCCGGAAAGTAGCATTCGTCTAGACACTTCTGCATGGCTGTCCTGAACATATCAGAGAATGCTAGGACTGCCTCTTTCAAAGCTACGTTGGGGATTCCATCTGGGCCAGGCGCTTTCCTCGTTTTTAGGCGTTTGATAGCTGCAACTAGCTCATCGTTCGTCACCTCTCTGCGTTCGATGCTATCCTCATCCTCTCCATATGGCGTGGGTGGCCAAGTCGTTGGGTCGTGCTGCGGAAATAACCCTTCTACGATAATTTTTAATTTTTCGGACACATTTCGGAAGGTGTCGTTGGGCCCCTGAGCTTCGCCATCACCATTCGGTAAGCATTGCCCCATGGATTGACGTCCACGTCCCGGCATAACTCCCTGAAGCAATTAGATTTGCTCCGCTTAATTGCCCGTTTAAGAGTGGATCTAGCCTCTCTGAATTCCACTCTCCGCTCTTCTCTGGTGTCTATGCTTGACCGTTGGAAACGTCTTCTGGCGCTAAGGCAGTTGGCCCGAAGCACGCCAAGTGCCTCGCTCCACCAATAGGCTCGCTTATACCTGGTCGCTTATACCTGGGTTCCCTTTTTCTTGGCATTGTTATATCACATGCTGTTGCTAGCGTTTCCGTCAGTTCATCCGCGTTCATGTTCAAGACGTCGCTTTCCACGCGTAGTGCTTCGATGAAAAGGTCCTTGTCAAAGGTTTTTGTCTTCCACCTGCGCGGGCATGTCCTATTTATCCGTACTGCCACAGAGTTTCGTTGGCCAATGGTATAACGGATGGCTTGATGATCACTGTGGGTGTATCCTTCACATACCCTCCACCTCATTTTCGTCATTAACGACGGACTGCAGAAAGTCAAGTCGATGATGGACTCTCGACCCTCTCGGCGGAAGGTACTAGTGGTGCCCTCGTTGCATAGGGTAACATCCAACTTGGCTAGAGCTTCTAGTAAACTAGTCCCTCTCGCGTTGGTGCATCTGCTTCCCCACTCTACTGCCCAAGCATTGAAATCCCCTCCTATAACGACTGGTTTTCGTTCGGCGAGCTCCTCGGTGAGGACATCCAGCATATAGTGGAACTAGTCCATCGTCCATCTGGGAGGTGCGTAGCAACTGCAGATATAAATTCCGTTGATCTTTGTGATCACGAAACCTTCGCGAGATCTCGAGACTACCTCCTGAATGGGATATCGGCCCATGACCTGGATGGCGGCCATTCGCACTTTATCCGTCACCCAATTGCCGTTACCGGGGGGAACGCGATACGGCTCCGCGATAATTGCGACATCACATTTTGTTTCCACAACAGTTGCTGTGCGATGTCACAATGGTTGAGACTACTACAACAACAACAACAACAACAACAACAACAACTACTACAACTACTACAACTACTACAACTACTACAACTACTACAACTACTACAACTACTACAACTACTACAACTACTACAACTACTACAACTACTACAACTACTACAACTACTACAACTACTACAACTACTACAACTACTACAACTACTACAACTACTACAACTACTACAACTACTACAACTACTACAACTACTACAACTACTACAACTACTACAACTACTACAACTACTACAACTACTACAACTACTACAACTACTACAACTACTACAACTACTACAACTACTACAACTACTACAACTACTACAACTACTACAACTACTTCAACTACTACAACTACTACAACTACTACAACTACTACAACTACTACAACTACTACAACTACTACAACTACTACAACTACTACAACTACTACAACTACTACAACTACTACAACTACTACAACTACTACTACTACTACTACTACTACTACTACTACTACTACTACTACTACTACTACTACTACTACTACTACTACTACTACTACTACTACTACTACTACTACTACTACTACTACTACTACTACTACTACTACTACTACTACTACTACTACTACTACTACTACTACTACTACTACAACAACTACTACTACTACTACAACAACAACTACTACTACTACTACTACTACAACTACTACTACTACTACTACTACTACTACTACTACTACTACTACTACTACTACTACTACTACTACTAATACTACTACTACTACTACTACTACTACTACTACTACTACTACTACTACTACTACTACTACTACTACTACTACTACTACTACTACTACTACTACTAATACTACTACTTCTGTCATTGGGACGAGCCTTTTTGTGAGCAACTTCTTCTCTGCTGGCAGTGTGGTCTAATTGTTTCGGGCTATTGTCCGAATTCTTTCTTCGTCCCATACACTCACTTCGCGATTATTCGTAAGTTCGCATATATTAACTATTTCCACTATTTCGAACTGTTGTCACTAAGATTCACTTCACTGTTAAACGTGTATCTTGTTTCGCTCGCTCGTATTAACACGCCACGGTTTTATAGCGATTGGATGGACATTTTTAAACGTATTAGAACCATAGTATTTCTGTTCGAAAGGGAGTGCTTATATGCTTATATTATTTACCTTTATTATCATATGTTATGTTATCAGTCACCGGTGATTGACGCGGCCTGAACAAAAACTCAGTGTCAAATACCGGCGACTGACGTGGCAGTCAACGTGTTAATCTTATACTGCCGTATCATATATATTATACGAATGCTTACCAGTATTTGAGAGTCATGACATTTTCTGTTATTTTTACGCTCATATAATGTAATGTAATAAATCGGGATGACAAAACATGAGCTAGAAATCAATTTTGGGTGTATGGACAATGAATCTTCTTCCATATAAGCACGATAAAATTTGTCGGATTGTCCATACTGAAGCCAATAGTTCTTTTTCTGTAGTAGACTGATTTTTCTCTGTCTTATTTTGTGCCTTACTGGCTCCAATCGCATAACATATATGTATGTAAATACAATGTATTATTGTTGTTTTTGGGTAATTCTAGCAAAGGTGGGTTAATTGTCTTTTGAATGATTCAAATACATCGTTATATTTGCACCCCAAACGAATGTTACACTCTTACTTTTTAGGTTATTCAAGGGTTTACATTAACCAGCAAAACTCCTTATGTGATTCCAATATAGTTTTCAAATAGCTTTATTTTTTGCATCTTTGGAAATGGACCGAATTTTATCTGCTTGTATTTTAGCAAGAACAGTTCTAGTTATGTATAAAAAAAATGAATTCTGGGGATTTTACTTTACATTTACTCTACGAAGTTCCTGAAATGTTCTAGGTACTTCGTCAGAATCTTTTTAAATTTCTCTTTTTCTGCGTTGCATTTTTCGAGTAATTTTCGCCGCTCTCATAATTGCTCGATATATTCTCGTCATAACTTCTCGGACACTAACAGCCCAAATGAATTAACCTTCCAGATATTCAGTATCTCAGACAAAGGCCTATGGATGAAAGTTTGTACTGAGCGACGCAAACGATTCGCAAAGCATCGCATAAAAAAAAGCATAAGAACAATGTTTTGGGCTTTGTTCAAAGTGCCACAAATCGTGGCTTATTCCAAATATGCGATAATTAATTCAAATAATCACTATCTATTCAAGGCGAGCAACAATTTGGCGTCGTGCCTCCGCGGCTTCAAAGATAATCCACAATACGTTTTAACGCTTCCAGCTCCGTCGCGTGAATTCACCGTCAAGCAGGAAGTCATTAATCTTAATATTATTCCGCCAACAAAACCGACTCACAAAGCTGCTGTCTTCCAGTATTTATTCAATTAGCTCGGTTGTTTTTGCCCGCATTCCCCAGTCCCGTTTGTAAGTTACTACCCAGGTTAGGGGTTAGGGTTTGTCTGTGGTGAACCAGATTCGAGCGTGTTCCGTAGCCTTCCGAAGTTCAACAATGTCACAAAGTCTATCACTCAAAACGGCACCACGGAGCTGAGCTCTTGCTGCGGGTGGATCGTGTCGTGTTGTGGGTGGCTTCATCCCTCGCGCCGTTCTTCTTTTCAAGAATAGTGCTGATGGGTTTTCTCTTTGGTTGATCGTTGGAGAGGGGAGCCACGGGAATGGAAGACCTTTTCTTCGCTGTGTCGAATAATGGGCCGGATTTCCTTTTTCCGTTGCGCGGGCTGCTGCCGAAGTTGCCGTTGTGCGGCTTTTTCTACCCGGTAAACGTGATTATCATTTTATGTAATTAAGATTTAATTGGTTAATTAGTACGTCAACATGATTCAATTCGATGGTAATGAATAGTCTGAGTGATGGATGGCGAAGAAATGGGTGGCAAATCGTAATGAATGGTTTCAATAGAGCGATGGTTTTCCGAAAAACTGTGGGAATATTTGTTTACGAATGAAGCATGACTAATAAATTTTGCCACACGGCCTCGAAAATGAATAAAATTTCGCGTCGAACTGCAACCGCTAAGATCCTCTTCTGAAAGTGAGCCAGGATTTACCTTGAAGCAGTTTGCAGCTGTAATGAGATTGTTAATTACGTGAAGCATAGTTTTCATCGGGTTCGTTCTGTTGTTCTCCTCATCCAGCGTAGTTTCCTTCCCCAGAGCGATCACTAATTAGTGGCACTCATCCAACACAGGTCTAGCGAATGTTCTTCCGGAACAAACAAGCAAGGCGATGGTTGGGATGTTTTCTGCGCGTAGAATAGTGATAGAAACGAAAAAAATGTACATTAAGCCCGGCCATTGCAACCAGAATGCAGAGCAATTTATTCTGTTTTATTTCTCCTGACTTTGCACTTTCGTGCGTCCTAAGGCGACGTTTTTTCCCGCAGCTGTCGAGATGCCGTACGGTTACTCTTGTTCTTTGCTCAGCCGCTGGTGTCTGACTTTAAACGTTTCGAAGATAAACGACTACACTGGTTATCAATTCCGGTGCAGACAGCGCGGCCAACAATTGCGAGTGAAAAAGGAAGGGGGGGAGTTGAGGAGGATGCGAAGATTGTGGCGGTAAGCCACGAACAACAACAACAACAGCGGCGACGAAAAACTGCTATGAGCGCGACAAAGTTTAAAAAGTGCTGATGCCAACGCAGCGATAGTGGTGTCGGAGAACAATAACGTGTGGATGGGTTGAGAGATGGACCCATTGAACTATTTTGTGGGATCAGCACCACTGGGTGAGATGAATCGAATATTGGGATGGTCTAGGAATTGAATTTTTTGATCGATTTCGAAGATTATTCAAAGTATCGAAGACACGTTTCAGTAAAAATATTGGGCTTGATGCAAAGAGATACATATGAGGTGGAGCAGTAGACAGAGTATATTTGTATTGATCAACGAAATATGGTGAAAATATGGTGTCGTCATTATTTGCATTCAATATGGAATGTATATGGAGGAAACGAAACAATATTTTAAAAAACTCACAATTTGATGATGTTATGAGCCAAAATGCTTCAGAAATATTGTAACTGATTTGTTTTTTAATAGATGATAATTGTATTGTGACTTCCTTCCATCATATATATATCAACAGATGATTTCCATCCCAATGACATTAGTACTTAAACTAACTTAAACTAACAACACAAATTTTAAAACTGACAACACCGTAAACTAACAAAAAAATCGTCTAAATTCGCGCTTATTCGATTCTTGTGACACATTGAAATCAAACACAAAGTAACACTTATTGAAAACACGACACATACTCCGCACTGGTTCATGTAGGCCATAGTTCGTTCTAGCATGAGGTATGATGTGATCGTAGTGTGATCGTAGATGACGACGACGGGTATTAATGTGCAGCATACTGAGCAGTATAGGACAATCGATATTGCCCTGCGAGAGATTTGCAACGAAGCATGCTTTCGTTACCTTGCGTTTCGCGTCCAATAGTTCCAGGTTGATAAGCTTACATCGGCTTGTGTAGCTTGGCAAATTCAAAGGATTCCTCCAGCTGAAGTGACGAAGTGCAAACCTAATGAATTTCCTTTGAACAGATTCAATGCGTTGTGTTCCATTTTGGTAGTGCGGTGACCAAGCAATGGATGAGTATTCCAGGATAGGACGGACAATTGAACAATATAAGGCTTTTAGGTAGTAAACGTCCTTGATTTTTTTTGACAAAGCGAAAAAGAAACCCCAATTGCGAAGTGGCTTTAGATACAGCATATGTGACGTGATCTTTAAAACTCATTTTAGCGTCGATCAGAATCCCCAAGTCCTTGACTGTTGATTCGCGTTTGAGTTGTACGCCTGCCAATGTGTAGTCAAAGCAGAAGAGTGTGTGTTTACGCCCGAATGAAATAATGGAGCACTTCGACACGTTAAGCGACATACGGTTCGTTAGACACCATTCGCTAAAAGCTTCCAATTGTTGTTGCAGGAATAATGCGTCTCGTGGTTGCTGTATCACGTAGTAGAGCTTCAGGTCATCGGCATACGAGAGTTTCAGACATTTCATAGTGAAGTTGACATCGTTCATGTACAGCAGGAACAAAAATGGTCCTAGGTGACTGCCCTGCGGAACACCAGACCAAACCGGAAACGGTGATGAAACATGATCTCCAATTTTGATTGCCATGCTACGACCAGTGAGATACGATCGGATCCAGATGACCATTTGGTTACTCATTCCAAGTTTGTCAAATTTAGCTATTGCTATTCGATTATTCATCTTATCAAACGCTGCGGATAAGTCGGTGTAGATAGCGTCTACTTGTAGTCCATTCTCAATTTGATGTATCACGAACGAGGTGAAGCACGTCAAGTTAGTGGTCGTGGAACGCTTAGGCATAAATCCGTGTTGTTCCAATGAGATATACTGTAAACACCTTTGCATTAACGCCTGAAGCACGATCAGCTCAAACAACTTCGAGGTGGCACATAATGCAGCAATACCTCGATAGTTCGAAACGCTCCGTTTGCAACCTTTCTTATATACTGGAAAAACATACGACTCTTTCCAGCATCTCGGGAATACACCGGAAGATAAGGACAGATTGAACAGTGTCGCTAGAGGTGACGCAAGTGTGTCTACACAACCTTTCAAGACGAGTGATGGAATGCCGTCCGGACCACATCCTGTGAAGGTTTTCATGTTCTTAGTTGCTGCAATTACCATATCGTCAGTGATAACAAAATCCAGCTCAGAAGCAAGAAGTCGAGGTACGTTTCTGGTAGAAGCAGCAACATCCTGCGGATCGATGTGTTCATTGACAAACACATTACTGAACTGAGAGCGAAACAGGTCAGCGATGTCGGTAGTCGTATCAGCTTCCAATAAAACGTTGGTCAACGTAGATGGTAGACCGAATTCCTTACGTTGGTGTTTGACGTAACGCCAAAATCCTTTAGGATTTATCTTAAGGCGTCTCTGCAGACGGTCTTGATAAGCACTGTAGAGACTATTATTGAGCTGTTTATACTCAGCATTCGTCATTAGATATTTCGCTCTTGTTGAGTCCGTACGGTGCTTGCTGAACTGTCTTAAAGCAGACTGCTTCACTCTTTTAAGATACTTCAGGGCACCATTTGACCAGGCAGGCTTGGTATCCTCACGTTTCGTCTTCACTGGAACAAACTGATCGATTGCATACAGCAGAATACTCGACATGATCGATGCCGCGAGGTTAGCGTCACATATAGGGTTGGGGAAAAAAAAATGTCGTATTTCAGAACGAAATTTGACGCTTTATTTAACATACTTAAAATTATCCAATTAGAGTCAAATATGCGCCGTTATGTTCGCAAACTTGTTGCCATTTAGAAGGCAACTTCATTATCCCCCCCTTATAAACCCCCTCTCCTTATTTGCAAAAAACTCAGACAGCCAGTTTTCGCAAGCCTCTTCTGAGACCAACTTAGTATCACCAAGAGCGTTTAGCATGGACCGGAAGAGATGATAATCACTTGGAGCCAGGTCCGGACTATACGGTGGGTGCAATAGGACATCCCATCCGAGCTTCCGTAGCTTCTGGCGGGTCATCAAAGATCTGTTAGGCCGAGCGTTGTTCTGGTGGAAAACAACACCATTCCTTTTGATCATTTCTGGCCGGTCAAGCTGCTCACAGTAGGGAACCGAGTTGAGGGTCTGGCCATAGTTGAGCAGCTCATAGTTGATGATTCCCTTCCAATCCCACCAAACACATAGCAAATCCTTCCTGGCCGTCAATCCGGGCTTGGCGATGGTTTGAGCCGGCTCACCGCGCTTCGATCACGACTTTTTTCGCTTTAGGTTGTCGTACGTGATCCACTGTTCATCACCAGTCACCATCTTCTTCAAAAATGGGTCGAGTTCGTTCCGTTTCAGCAGTGCATCGCAGGCGTTTATTCGGTCTAAAAGATTTTTTTGCGTCAACTCGTGTGGCACCCATACATCCAGCTTTTTTTGGAATCCAATCATCTGCAAATGGTTCCAAACGGTTTTATGGTCTATACCCAGTTCCTGGCCAATCGAGCGAGTGCTCGCATGCCGGTCTACTTGGATGATTTCAACGATTTTATCGGTCTCCACGACGATTGGTCTACCAGTACGGGGTGTATCTTCGACAGCCACTACGCCAGAACGAAATCGATCAAACCAACGCTGTGCTGTGCAAATCGTTACAGTATCTGGTCCATAAACTACACAAATTTTTTCGGCCGCCTTCGTTGTAGTTTTACCTCGCAGGTAGTAAAAACGTTAAATATGGCGAATTTCTTGCTTGTGGACTCCATCTTTGACGCGCTATAACTTGAGACTGAAAAGGACCACTTGTAGCACAGATTGTCGTCTTTAAATAGCCGTATAGTATGACCCGATGCGATAAGTATAACACAAGATATGTTTAAGTGTTGCCATATATTGACAATATACGACAATTCTTTTTCCCCAACCCAATATAAGGAGCAAAACGCCCAGAGAACAGTCGTATTCTTAGTCCTCGGAAAAAGTAGAATTTTCAATGAAATGTTGCCTTATTGTAAACTGTTTTTCTAAAATCACACACACACCGGTACTGGGAGCCTTCAA
This sequence comes from Toxorhynchites rutilus septentrionalis, assembly GCF_029784135.1. Taxonomy (NCBI): domain Eukaryota; kingdom Metazoa; phylum Arthropoda; class Insecta; order Diptera; family Culicidae; genus Toxorhynchites; species Toxorhynchites rutilus. The sequence goes on along the minus strand of NC_073746.1, from coordinate 157,023,705 downwards.
AACCTCATATCATCGCGAAAATGACGAAAGTTTGTTTGTTACATGAAGGTGAGAGAGTGAAAATGACACACAAAAATATCACTTCATCTTTTCCGACATTATTTCACAAATATCCACTGCACACTGTCACATTATATGCATATTCAGCGGTAACTCCACGAAAAGATCTGTTTTTAATTGATAAGAAACTTTCCGAAAAAAAGCGTTTTCACATGGATGTACATATATTGCGTCACAATGTGAGAAGTAGGTATGGCAGCGCATGCTATCACGCACACTACGCTCGCATTTTCTGCCATCTGCTCTACCTGATAATCCTGCTCATGGGGCTTGATGGACTGAAAAGGAGTAATAAAATCTATGCTGTGTCAAGAACCAAGAATACCAAGAATTCTTTAACTCGATTTCTCTGGAGCGAAATCAAACAACAAACAATATCACCACAAAGTTCCCTCCTTTCGTGTCTCTTTTAACAATTATAATAAGAAAAACAAATATCCTCGTTTGACAGCCACTGGTGCGAAAATGAAAGTAGTAAAAAGGCAACCATGATAGCAACGACCGGTGCGAAAATGGGTTGCTATTCAAAACAGCAACGATTAAAGTTGTTAAATTACCAACGCTTATAGCAACCCACCGGTGGGGATGCTCTAAGAAAAGTTCAAAATTTCAGAACTGTAGCAGGTATTATACCTGAGATATCGAGAAATAAAAATGAAAAATGGCAAAAAAAATGTATTTTTTTCAAAAAAAAATTAATTCTAAAAAAATTGTTTTGATTATAATAACAAAATAATTGATAGGTAACATCGTTTTGGAACTTTCTGTTGAATAACTATCGTAAATTAGAGTAAAACACTATTCTGATTACGTAGAAATGTTCTCTAATGATAAACACTCATAAGTGTTCAAGGAATTGTTCATCTCTATCTATAAAGATTAGAAAGTTAGATTGTTTATTTCATCGACAAATTTGGTTACCCTATTATTGATAACATAAAAATGAGCGCTCTATCATATGTAACAACTTTGTCTAAGACAGTTTTTGTCTAGAGAATAACTGCCGAGCTCTAATTGCTCATTTCCACTTAAACGCATCTCCTGGACCATTGCGCACTGGGTAAAAATGCTTCATCTTCTCCGTGTTTAGAATTATAATAAATGATTGAAAAATTAACAGCAACTCCAGCAACAACGTCAATGAATTTTCGAAAGGTAACTATCCAGTTTTTCGTTAAAAAAAAGCCACGGATTTCCAAATAGATCGCGTAGTACAACAATACATTTATCTTTTGAAAAAGTGCAATCCGTCAAAAATTCGTCAAAGGAGGTTAGAGAGAAATGAATCGTGTGTTACTATGCCCAGACAATTTTTTATAATGTTCACCGATGAAATTACAAAAAAAAATTCAATTTGTCTACATTTAACGAGAGGCATCTTTCGTGCATCGCCATTCAACAAGCACAATGCACACAGTTTCAGCAATAAAAATGAAACATCGCGAGAATGAGCGTTTATGAAAAACCGTTCCTCGACTCTCGGTCAAAACCGTTAACGAAGCTAGGAGCTTGTTGCATCAGAAAGGAGCCGATGCGCACGAAAGCAAATACGAATGGCAACTAAAAGTATCAAAGGTGTGCTATTCACATGTACAGGGAATGAACAAGTTCTAAGTTCCGCGCAACGAAAACAAGCAACACAAACAAAGCCAAATACTGATGGCTAGAAGCGACCTATAATCATTTGTACACTTCTCTTTTTTCGTCTGCTTTTCTATGGCTCGGATGGATGTGTTAATTACAATGCCAGATGCACTTTAAGTGAAATATTCGCTAGTGTTCACAGCTCGAGGGGAAACATAAAACACTAAACGAGCAGAACAAGCGACCTTCGTTGTTTCGGGTACAGAAAGGTTCTGAGAACTTTCCTCAGAGGAAATGCAATACTAGCGACAGCTTACTTACTATGTAAGGGTAGAGTTTACTTCGCACATATTCTCTTTTCGCTATCCACCTTCGTTGTTTCTATTCTTGCGGCTGCACAACTTGCCCGTTATTGACAACTCTTCGGGAAAGCACACAAATGGACAGAACAAATATACGGGTAAATGGGAATGCTTCCAATTTTCATCAATTTAACCATATACAGACTATGGGATTGTAATGTATAGCATATCAAACAAATCTTAGAAAATTTCCGATTCGATTGGTATGCAAATCGTTAGAATCCGTTCGCAGCAAAAAATGGTTATTAACGTTAACATTATTTCATAAAAACGTGATCTGTTTCCTGATTGGGCACCCTTAATGTAAGACGCAATCCTACGTCAAAAGAATGGAAGGCAACCACATTTGGATGCTTCACTTGCCAAATCGATTAACTCAATTTTTTGAATATTATAAATTTTAATATCAATGCACTTCATTAGCTCCTAACTGTACACATTCAAAAAACAAATTTCTTTAATAATTATTATTAACACCATTAAATGACAAAAACTTTTTAGCCATTAAATAATAAATAATTTAAGTCAGGAACCAATCTGATTAACTCCATACTATAATGTATTTATATCATAATAAAAATCTAGTTAATTCGCTGCACTATTTTTCCTCTCCTACGGAGACATCTGTAAGTTGTTCGTTTAGTTTCGTTATTCGCGTACAAAATTTGTGTCTAACGATAATTTTATATTATAATTGTAAGTTTTGGTGAGAATATCTGAAAATTTATGGAAAATAGTTTAAAATAGGGTCAGGACAACGTACTTCATGTAATTAAATAACGCAAAAAAATCATACAAATTTTAGCAATTTAAAACTGTCTTCGGACCGATTAATCTGACTGAGAATAATTTGCGTCATACAAACTAATGTCGTATCCAGTTGTTGACACTGTACCGAACGAAGTTCGAGATATGTAAAAGAAGAGTAAAATAGTTGTATTCGAGCTGCTACAAGTGCAGATAACATCAAAATGGATGATGTTAATAGCAATTATTTGAGTAGGGAAATAATGAATCGGATGGTTCTTCAATACAAATTACTAGCAGAAAGCTCGGCAAACCCGGAATCGGTGTTGTATTATGTTTTTATTCGGATTCGTCATCTGATCACACGAATGAAAGAATCGCAGCAAAAAATTCGGCTGAACGAAAAAGAAGCCGTAATCCTGATAAATGGGACCGAAATGTCCAAAAGCATAACATAATGAATGGTGTAAGATACAGAAATATAAATGGACGTTTAATATCTGAAAAAACATTTTCAAATTCGTAATAAAAAAATTATTCAAAGACTGAATTTAAAATTATAATTGACTTTCACTTGCCAAATCAATTAATCAACTTCTCGAATCGATGAAATAATTGTAATGATTGTCAACTTGATGGTTAGTTTCTACCATCCAACGATATTGTCTAGTGAACTGTGTTAATGGTTTTCTTTTAAACACTTACACCCAAATGTTTCCGTGAATTTTCTCAAAATCCCATGCAAATACTTGCATGATAATCAAGTTATTGTCAGGACTCGTAAATCACACGAATAATTACATAAACTGCATTTGTTTTTATCACTAATAGTTTTTTTTTGCGTTTCAAATTTTCCTTCCAGTGGTCGTCGAGGAGCCAGAGTTCACTGACGTAATAGAAAATGTAACAGTGCCTGCAGGACGGAATGTCAAATTGGCGTGTTCCGTCAAAAACTTAGGATCATATAAGGTAAGCGCTGTATATTTTGCCAGATTAAATTTCCACCAAAACAAGAAACTGCTTAAATCCAAATGGTGCAATCCAATCGCCTTCTGTACACACTGCAATAAGGGGTCGTTTGCAAGCGAATGTTGGAGGTTAAACAAAGATTATCCCCTCAACAATCTCTTCCTCCTCAATTGCCCAAAACACCGCAGCAATCGCTGGGGCAATAAAAGAAATCTGTTTTATTAAAATTGTTATCTTTTAATAAAACCACAAAACGAAACGCTCCTTAAAGATAAATACGACGATCATGGATATTTTCTTAATAAAAATTCACATTTATTTACATGCTCATCGCATCCCTCGGTCTGCTCTCTTGCTTGCCATAACTCACCCTCATGTGTCCACATCAAACCAGACAGACGTGCTCTTCGGAAAACACACTGGCTGAGTATATACATTCCACCTCACGTTTACATCGTGCGTTCCGTACCGTAGTCTGAAGACATGAAGAAGCCAGCATCCATTACACCTGGAATCGCTTGGTTGGTAGAAGCCATATTTACTTTCACTCACCATCCGAACATACAGAACCAACTGATGATTTTGCACTGCTTCTGATTTCACAGTGGAGATTCAGAGGAAGAACACAAACGATGTTGTATAAAGCTGATTTTTCAAGAAAACGAAATTCACTCTTCGAAAACAAATGAATTTCGCCACAAAATATAAAAATTTTTGGAGCAACTCAGGACAACTATTTCCGCAAATTCACACATCGCACCCCACAACATCTCCTTTCTTACCGGAGAAGAGTAGAGGGAGGAAACAATCATAACACGCAAATGTTTATCCGTTTATAGATACCTCAACCCTCAGACGCGCCACCAAGCACCGGGAACCCTTCGATATCATGAAATCACAAGAGTAAATTTGATTCGATAGTATCTCGTCGAAAGGGAGCATAAAAAATGTATATAATGCTTGTTCGCTCTGCGCCATTCACCTTTTCACTTCACCTATGAAATCGGATTTCTTGGCTCTTCAGCTTTTATTAGAAATGAAAATCTCATACAAAGTACATTTTTATGTTCGTTACGATTGTCTGCATTCATCATTTGTTGTTTTACGTTTTTACATTGGGTTTCGGTAACAGAGGGAGTTACGGCTGAGCGAAGCTATTTTGAGGATTGGTGATTTGTCGGTTTTCATAATCAGACGGGTGAAATACATGACCGAAATAATATTTCGATTGGGCTTTAGGGAACCTCATTATGCATGTTTTTAGGTTTTTTGCAGTTTTCACATTGAACGGAATCAACTTTAAAGGGTTGATCAAACACGAATTTGAACCACTATCCTTACTTCTGTTTTAACGAAAGGTTTGGAACCCGTCCTATCGGTATTCTAGCGTAGAGGCACTAATTTCGGACGCTTTTTCGAGCTTCGAAAAATGAAACAAAGATGATTTTTACTAGGTTCGGATCGTATTCCACCTTCTTTCATTAAGAGTTGCGTAGCACCCTTGGCGGCCCCGGTGATGACTTTCTTCAATCGATCACTTTTAGACGGCGTCTTTTCTGAGACCTGAAAGGTTGCGTCAATTACTCCGCTCTTCAAGTCTGGCAACATTCACAGCGTAGAAAATGACCGTCCAATCTCGATAGCAAACTGTTTAGCTAAAGTCCTAAAAAGTTTACTGCACGATAACATGTACCCGACAGTCCGACCGTTAATCTCGGAGTTTCACCACGGGTTTATGAAGAAACGCCCTACCATCACCAATCTAATGACCTTCACTAACACTCTGACGCTTCTCGATAGTTCTCGATAAAGTTCCACACGATCTTGCTATCACTAAGTTGAGTCCCCTCGGTCTTTCTTCGTTCATCGTTCGTGGATTTTGTGGATGTACACCGAGTTTCTCGGTAGACCCCCTGGGGTCGATTTCGGTTTCCCAGGGGTCGACAGAAACGAAAATGGATTTTGGGGGTCGACGGGGTCTGAATATCGACCCCAAGTTCTTATTTGAAATATTCAAGATGCTCCATAAGTTGTGTTACGTGAACCACCCTGTTATGAGAATGACCAGGGTGGTCACATTTGATCTTGTAAAATTCACTGAAAAAATCTGCACTTCTTTATTTTTAGCAAAACAAACCTGTATCAAAAAACTAACGGAAAAATGTAAAGAAAGGTTTATTTTAATTTTGAATTCATTCATCTTATGCATGGTTTGCTTAAGTCGTATCAATACAACAAAATGAATCATAATAACAGTTTTCACATAATAAATTGTATGATGTTTATACATGGTTTTGTTGAACTTTACTTCCCTTAAATGTTCCGCCAATTTTATCGCTCCTCCTTGAGCCATAGTTCTTTGATTTCAAAATAGAGTCCATCATTGTGGAAGCCAACCGATTTCAGAACATTGTTTTATTAGCATTGTGAAGCGAGAATATTCACACATTGATGAATGTGGAATTATCAAAAAGTGTCCTAAAAACATTCTTAGCAAGAATGGAGAAGTGAGGTGACATTTCATATGGTTGAACATTTTTATAAATCAAGGTACATATCTTCATGACTCAACGATAAAAAACAAAGTTTATTAGTAAGAAAGAAGACAGAGAAAATGAACTGTAATTAATGTACCATTTAAATTTGAATTTGAAAAAAAATCTTTAAATTCTGTATCCTCGCAGAAAATCTGTAATTCTGTATATACAGATTCCGTATCTGAAAATACTGAATATTATGTATATGTGGCAACCCTGAGAATGACTAATATCTAAGTAGAAAATATTATTGCTGTACATTTTAGAAACTCAACAAGACGATGAGTGTGCACAAGACGAAAATAAAAGAGTACAAAAAGTACAAGATGATTCGGCAAGTAAAAAAATGTGAACAGGATTGTGCAAGATAATGTGTTTGAGCGTACGAGGCCATCAAGGATGTTTAACATTTCTCTGTATTTTGAACATATACACGATTTAACACGAAGGAAGTCATCGTCAAATTCATGTCCAAACATGCTCCTGATATTCTACTGTATAACAAGCTTGCCCTTAGGTTGCAAATTCATATGCGTTCTGAAATGCGTTAGAGGTTGAATGATAATGTACTCAACTTCTAATTTAATTCAAGAGATTACAAGGTATTTACATAGCTAAATGAAGTGAACTAGAATAAAGTGATTGAAAAAATTTTTCCAAAATGCTTGATCATCTATGTGCAAGGCGTAACAAAAACTTCCTTTTAAAACTATTTCATAAAACTTGAGATGAGTCTCGAAGAGGAAAGAATGTTATTCAATTTATTATAGACCAACATATTTTCTCTAGCTGGACGAGTCTACATTACCCAGCAGTGAAGCTCTGTTGTGCAAGAAATGATTTTTGCAACATATATGAAGAATGATACCAGAGGAGAATCGATCGGTTTTTCTACCGAAAAACTATTCCATGGTAGAACATTGAGAGTGTTGATGCACCATCAATGGTTGGTCGTCATCGTGGTTTCACAGCTCACTCAAAGTTTCAACTGCGTAAGGCTATTCACTGCGTGATTCACAGACATCATGTAGTAGCAAAAAATCTGAGCCATGGACAGTGGCGTCGACTGTGGGGTGCGGAGGGGGCGGACCGCCACCGGGTACACGATTTTAGGGGTGCAAAATGAACCAAATTTATATGAATAAATTATATAAATATTCTTGAATTCTCTTCCTTTCCTGGGGTAGGGCTGCAAATCAGCTTTTCCGTCCAGGGTGCGAAAGCTTTCACTCTACGCCACTGGCACTGGATCACATCAGTCTTTACTATATGTAATGAGTGCTAGCAAAAACCCTCGAAGAATTTGAACACTCGACTATTTGCTCAGCTATACGAGAAAAATGACGAAATCTTTACTCGGTTACTTCTACACACCGGAGTTCGCTGACTACCAAGAACAACTTGCATAGCAAGATTTTCAGCTTTTTTGAATTTGTGTTTCAGCTGCATTATTTATTACACTTGATATCTACTAAAATTTGTCTCTATTTATTTTGATTTTATTATCAAATTGATAATTATTCAGCAAGAAAAAGAATCTAAAGATACGATTTTCAAAGAAATTTGGCTTAGGAGTCTAAGGTATGACTTAATTCTGGAAAAGGGGTCTCCTGCCCAAAACAGTTCGAGAACCCCTGATGTACACGATGCTACATCCAATGCGTTTCTCCTAGCGTCTCTCAGCAGGATCTCTTATTTTTACTCTGTTTATAACTGATCATCGAAGCTGCTGTAAGTTCTTATATGCAGATGACTTCTATTGCCTTATCAAATCGATGGTTGGTTGCCACATTCTGCAAATCAATATCGAACGCCTGTCATCATGGTCTAAAATAAATGGAATGCTGGCAAACCCTACCAAATGAGAAAAAATATCCTTCAGACGAGCACAAACACCATTCGATGAATGAATCACCGCTTGTAAGGGTAAGCTCTATCATGAACCTTAAAGGCGCGTCCACATTATGCCGAATGATACCGATCGGCCTGTACCAGGCGGCATATTCGGTTCGTTAAGTAATGTGGACGCCCCATCGGGAGCACGAAGCCGAAGTCCCATCGGATGCACGAAGCCGTCACGAACACACGAAGCACTATGTCGTCAACGCTAATTTACTTCGTTTTGTTTTGGTTCGACTTTCTCGAACCGGACCCACTTGTTTCGGTTTGGGTTCGGTTTGATTCGAGTCGGTTTTCGGCACGTCGGTAAGCCCGGGCGGTACGTCCACATTTAGTCGTCTTTACCGGGCGGCCAAGGCCGATTGGCGTAATGTGGACGCGTCTTAAGACGGTCCGGATCAAAGAAAGTCGAACCAAAACAAAACGAAGTAAATTCGCGTTGACGGCTTTGCGATTGGTGTGTTCGTAACGGCTTCGTGCATCCGATAGGACTTCGCCTTCGTGCACCCGATGGGGCGTCCACATTACATAACGAATCGAATATGCCGTCTGGTACAGACCGATCGGCACCATTCGGCATAATGTGGACGTGCCTTCAGGCTTATTTTTAGACAGGAAAGTGAGGTTCAACGAGCACATATCGATGACAATCGCTAGGGGGAACTTCAAACTGTGTCCAGCGCCCGACCGCATTGATGACGTAGAACTTCTTATGTTATTCATAATGCCTGTCTATCACTTCGGATATTATTGTGTCTACAAATTTTAGAAATAACCCTTTAGTAGAATGTGTTGATAGCTCTAAAAAGAACCACTGTTTTGTGCGGTTCGTAGAAACACCAAAAAGTGGTTGATTCATAATCGGGAGAGCAAAAAACGTCGTAATATGTCTTCTCATGTCAATTCCAGCACTGCACTAAGGTAACGCTAACGTTTTCTTATTTTTTTGTGTTACTGCTATAATATTTATCGTGACGAAAATTCTCTTAGTTGACACATACTGGGTCGCAGGCGATTGTATATTTGTTCCACCATTACTATTATTCCACATTTCTAATCAACAGAACACAAAACTCTTATAACAACTTCAATCTACGCAACGCATAAAAACGACAATGGTTTCCTATGATACAAAAATAAGCAAGTACTCTCCACCAGACGACATGAAAACTCCTCTTTTCCTTGAATTTGAAGTTGCAAACAAATATCTACTTGACGATTTTAAATTGATAATGGCCCCTGTTTTTATAATTCGTTGTGATGTATGTGAAAGGGTGGAGCAGACACTGCAAGTATTTGGCTTTTCTTCCATTTATGTCGGTTGTGTCAGTGCACGAATTTCACAGAGAATGCGCATGCTCTCAATGCACCGATGACGTCACTCAGGAGTGGTCGAATCTGGCGCGAACAGTACTTGTTCGCTGCACTGACTCGCACTGGAATATAAAAATAGTGCTTTCTTTTAATATTTCCCAACGGATAATTTATCGAATGACAGCACGGGTAGATAGCCACATGAACGCGCAAAACCAATGTATGAGGAAAAGGGATTGCATCGAATTTTCATTAATTTAAACCGTTTACGGACTTGCAATGTTACGTGCATATCAAATAAAACTTAGAGTATTTCCTACTCGATCAATATTCTAATTCTAATCATCAAACTCCTTTCGAAACGAAACGTCATTATTGACGTTAAAAGTTTTTCATAAATACGTGACCTATTTTCTGATTTGGCACCCTTACTGATAGACACAGTACTACTCCAAAACATAGAGTGATTTAACGACGTACTTGCCAAGAAGTCACTTTAATGCTCTCTGGTTCGCAGTGTACTGGAGTGTGGAGTGCAAATCTCGGTTCCTCATCATGCTGTGTTCACTACACGTACAGAAATAATCCAAAAACATTTTGTCAGAAATGTATTGGTTCGAAGAGATGCGCTGGCATAGTTTTCTGCAGAGACTGTTCATCTATGACATCATGAGTGGCTACATCGAGTGCGGTACCATACTTTAAAATGAGAACCACCGTTCCGAACCGCCAAATCCGAAAAACTTACTTCTCAAGAACTCTCGGGCACCGGACTACATACGGATATAACAATCCCCTTGATGTTGTGGGCTATCTAAAATAGTTACGATGTTTTTGATTTTAATTTAAGCAGATTAGTTTTTGAAGATAGGAGCGTGTTTTATTGGCAAAAATTGCATCTTTCTAAGCTTGTATAAACTTTTTCAATCTATATCTAGGAAACAACACCTGCTACAGAATTTAAATTCAGGATTTTTCTTAGTTGAAGTGCATAAATTTAATGAAAAAAATTAGAAAAGAGACTGACGAAAGTCAGTCTTTTTTTTATTTTCATCCATCTGATAACTCGTAACGCAGATGTAGTATCTCTACTTTCACCAAGTCCTCGGTTGTGACTCAACCTTCATCCTGACAATTAGGCCGTAAACATAAACCCTTCTTCTTCTTAAATAGTTTTAACTTTAATAGAGGAGCTTTGCCTTCTCAATTTAGTATGGTTTGCATCATTTTTGATGATGGACTCATGAATTTGCCTTCAAGATCATACGACTTAGCACCATTGATTTTTTTGGCAGGTTGTGTTAAATCTCTGGTTATACTGTGATAAGCCATAGACGATTGACGCCTTGGAAGGCAAAATTTGTCACATTATTATTGATATACACTCTTCAATACTGCACGAAGTGACCGAAAATTGGATTTTCTCCGATCCAACCGAGGTGGTCGTATTCCGGAAATTATATTCAAATGAAAATGCCTAAGAACTGTCTTCCATATGAAGCCTAGTTCATTGTAATTACCACCGTTTACCTGTGATTTATTTCAATTTAAAGTTCATGTCTTCAGAATGCGTTCTGAAGCATCTACCTAGCGTTTCCTCTAGATGTATCCGATCTACAACTTACGACTCTGACTCGTTTTCGTCAATATAAATCGTACAGAAATAATGTAGAATACTAGACCATCATTCAAGCAGGAATTATATTTCATATTTTTTTCAAAAGCATGTTACAACTTTCAACTATGCTTTCTACTATGCTGACTTTAAATATCAGGACTGGCAATGAGTTTTGATTTATTAGGTTGGGGAAAAAGAAACCCATTGTTCTATCGTGAAATTCAAAATTGTCCGATTTGGGTCAAATATACAGCGTTTTGTTGTATTTTTTTGCTATTGTTAAGGTAGCTTCATAATGCATCTATAACAGTTCGACTGAAAAGTTAATAAGGTAACACAGTAGAACTATTTTTTTTTTGCAAATGAGTGAAACAAATGAAACATAAATTTCTGCATTACTCGAGAATTAATCAAGCAAACGAAACCAAATTTGGCGTGTGAAGGTTTAAGGGGACAAGAAACGTTTCTATGATGAATAGACACTCTTCCAGCAAATGAAATTTAACTTGGCATATAAAGGCTTCAGAGATCGATGAACGTTTCTATGGTGGTTCGACACTCCTCGCCCCTCTCTAATGGGAGACTACCATACAAATGAAACACAAATATCTGCATAACTCGAAAACTAATCAATCAAATGGAGCCAAAATTTGGCATGTGAAGGTTTTAGGGGGCACGAAACGTTTCTATGGTGAATTGACACTCCTCCCCCTCTCTAAGAGGGGGACTGCCATACAAATGAAGCATAAATCTCTGCATAACTCAAAAATATTCAACCAAATAGAGCCAAATTTGGCATGTGGAGGTTTTATGGGGCAATAATTTTTCTATGGTGGTTTGATCCTCTCCCTCTCTAAAGAGGGGAGGACTGAATAGCTCCAGAACTAATCAAGCAGGTGGAATCAAACTTGGCACATGCAGGTTTTAGGGGTCGATAAACGTCTCCATGGTGGTTCGACACTCCTCCCCCTCCCTAGAGGGGGGGGGGGCTGCCATACAAATGAAACCCAAATTTCTGTATAACTCGAAAACTAATAAAGCAAATGGAACCAAATTTGGCATGTGGAGGTTTTAGGGGACAATAACTGTATCTATGGTAGTTACATACCCCTCCCCTCCTCTCTAAGTGGAGGGCTGCCATACAAATGAAAAAAAAAATATCTACATAACTCATGAACTAACCAAGCAAACGGAAACAAATGTTGCATATGGAGAATTTAGGGGACAATAATTTTTTATATGGTGATTTGACAATCCTTCCCCCTCTCTAAAGGCAACGGGGTTGCCATACAAATGAAACACAAATTTCTACATAACTCGAGAGCTAATCAAGCAAACGGAGCCAAATTTGGGATGTGAGGATTTTTGGATACAAGCAGTCTTCAGAATGCAACTCGGTGCTGATGTGCAACAAGATTTTTGTACCCAGTTGAGCTCCCATTCCTTGTGCACACATGCGCTCTGGCGAATGAGCACGCTCCGAAACACAGACAAAATGTTTGGTTGTCAGCGCCGTAGGCGCAAGCCCAGTTTTAAGCTAAGTTTTACGCTGAAATTCGCGCCCTGTTTACGAGCCGTGCTGCGTGCTTGAATCTGGATTGCTCTCTCTGTTGAGATATTTTTCTTCACACAAGCGTATACGGTTCAAATAGGGGCGCGCTGTTGTTTTGACGTAGGACTACGTCTAACCGGAAGATATAGGGGGTGAAATGAAAATCTAGGCACTGAACAAGTAGGAAAAAATGGAAGATTTGAAACG